>NC_081796.1:23676865-24028115 GCF_963082965.1 Carassius carassius
GGGACGGTTGAGGAGGAGGAAGAGATTACAGCAAGCCCCTCAGCTCACACAGCTTTACTGCGTTCTTTAACAGAGTTGCTGCTCAAATCTTTACAAACACATATCATTTTAATTAAGGCAAAGTTGTTCTATAGTATACTGTTTGGAAATGAGTTTATAGATATGGCACTTATCCAAAGCATTTTCTGACAGGATTTTATCTTATTTATATTCTTCTTCTTTTTTTTAACAATAAGGAAGTCTGGTCCAGTTCTGATTAGGCCAGTATGATTTGCCAAAATTTTCAATAATTTATTGCAATACTGGCAATATTCTTAAAATGGGCGTGTGTATTTCAGCAAATTTATTTTTCTTTATATCAATGACATATATATATATATTAAAGATTATTTAAAATTCATAATCACACTTTTAAGAAAAACTAATGGCATATGATGTAAACTTTTATTATTATTATTATTAGTAGTAGTAGTATTTTTTAAATATTATACAAATATGAATATGCAATTATTAAATTATGTAATTATGATATTTTAATGATATTACAATAGTATTTTTTTATATAAACAAACATTTAAAATAATTAACTGATTAAAATATGTATTTATTAAATATGTATTATTTAAAATATTTGTTTAAATATATTTGCTTTGAATATCATTTACATAAATATCAATGAAATATTTAAAATAAACATTATTTGTTTAGAATTCCACCTTTTCTAACTGATGTTTCCCAAGAAATTCTTCGAAAAGAACTGCAAATTCAACAAACCTTCATCTATTTCAGTCAGCTGGACAATATTTTCTTGGTGACCTATGACTCAGAGTGCAACAACAATGTTCAATTGATCACGGAAGAACTTATTCTTAAAAGATATGAATACAACCACCGTAAGATGCAGTGACAGTGCATCAGTGAACGAGTAGCCGGACAAGTGACAGTTCTGTCAAATGGTCCGAAACTCACTAACACTGGGACATTGGGTTCAGTATCAAAAAATAAACAAGTATCACGGTCAGTTGTACAAACCGCTGCAAATGTGTGAACATATTTTGAGGCATGCTGACCTGGCATTACCTTTAATGGTGGCGGCATTCATTTTCCTGCCAGAAACACTGGCCTTTGGCTCTCATGACTCATTTATATCGCAGCCCTCGCACACTTCAGGAGAATGATAGCATCAGGAAGATCCTTGAAAAAATTGTGTCGTTTCCCAAAAGCATCATAAAAGTCATTGATGTAGTCTGAATTATGACAACACTTCTGGCGAATCACCCTCAAGTCAAACAGTGAACATCAACATCATAAGAACAACGAGCATGAGACGAGTGCCGCCGTCTTCTGAAGTCTGCCTCAATCTGTTCAAGTCTCAGGGGCTCAGAAACTGTTAGCGTGAGAAAAATAAAAAGTGAAGTGAATCTCTTCTCAAAGAGGACTGTGAACAGCAGGTCAAGATGAATATTGATCAAAGAAAGTAAGAAAAAAGGATCCGGGTTTAGAGAAAGTACCTGATTAGACTTCAGCAGCTGTCATTCGCAAGTGGTTAGCGCCAAATACTTGAATTAGTGAACGAAAAAAAAAAATAGCTTGTAATTGGCGACAAAGCAAAAAAGAATCACATAAGCGTCTTGTAGGACTCTAAAAAGTCTATTTGTATGATGAAAACAAGCAAATTCTGCTCTGACAAGTCATGCTAGTGCGAAGGCCTTGCTTTGTTTACACGGTTTCTTAAAGCACTCCGTATCAAACTTGCGACAGAAATACAACAGATGTGTGAACAATAGTGTGATCTAAAGTGAATTCCAGCATGTCGGCTTAAATCGAAAGGGCATGAAAGTAAAATGGCATAATTACAATCATGAGCAGTTAAGTTGCTCTCGCTGATTTTCTGACATTAAACAGAACACGGTGTTATAAAAACCCAAGGTTCTTGAAAGGTACTGTTCAAAAGACATCCATTATGTCTACCTCTTTATATTTTCTTGACGTAGTGCGAACAGGGCAATTAGACAATGCATTTTCCTGTAGTGCGAAGAGCTTTTTCTTTCATTGTGCATTGAAATAATGGAAGAATACTGTGAAAAGAGAGTGCGTAAAACACACCCAGAAATGCAACAAATCAAATATGTCCAGTTTTATTGAGTAATGTGCATTACGGAACAACAAATCTCCAATTTGAACACTCTCGATTCGTTGGACGATATAAAAACACCAATTTTGTGCTAAGATTGAGCACAGATGAAATCTAGCACTTTATCTTTTAGGTTGACTGTGACTCTGCCTGAATCAACATCTTTTGTCGGTCCTGGAACAACATTCCTGTCAAACAAACTTAACCTTAACCCTAATTCAAACAATTAAAGGTGCTGCACATAAAATGTGTCTCGAGATGTCGTCGCTAAATAAAGTCATTGCCAGTCACTCTCTGCATGTCAATCAGTTTGCACATTGAGGTTTTGCAGAGAGGGCATGTGGTTGAAGGGATGAAGACAGGTGAACTCAATAGCTGAGTCTAGTAAAATGGCTAACAGCACCTTTAAGACTCCTAAAACAGAGAGAAATAATTGATTCATAAATCCTCAACTGATTTGGGCTTTACCACTTGTAATTTATGGAGACTGTAGAGAGAGGGCAGAAAATCAAGGGAGGAGGAAGACGATAAGGAGGATAAAGAAGATCAGAAGTGAAAACAAGAACACATCAATTTTAAATAAATCACCTCCAGGAAAAATAAACTAGGATAGAGATGTGAGTGAGAAAATAGGCATTCCAGTGAAATAATTTGATAGATATTGTTCATTAAATCAACTGACCATGATCACAAGTCCACACAGTATCTATTGTCTTTTTCACATAGTGAGAGCAGAATAAAAAGGAAAATACAGGAATGAAGCAAATAAGTTCTATTTCCTTCAAAAAACCTGTAAAATCCCAATTGGTAAAAGAGCTTGTGCCTCTTTTCACATAGAAATATAAAGCACAATAATTCCATGACGCAGTCATGAACAATTCAGTCTGTGGTGAACTGAATCCAAAGCAGTTCCATCGGCTGAAAGAACTTTTAATTCTATTCAATTAATTGCCTGAACAAAAATCCATCAAAAAGGATGTCACCTCAATGTTATTCAACCTTTAATGGCTTTTAAAATGCCAGCATACATGACTTTCAATAGATTGTGGCCGGTAAGATTTTTATTTGAATGTTTTTTTAAAAGAAATCTCTTCTGCTCACAAAGGCTGCTTTTTAAAAAAATAAAAAAATACATTAAAAACAGTAATATTGTGAAATATTACAATTTAAAATGTATTTAGATTTAAATTTCAGTAGGATTTAAAATGTAATTTATTCCTGTGATTCAAAGATGAATTTTCAGCATTATTACTGCAGTCTTCAGTGTCACATGATCTTCAGAAATCATTCTAATATACTGGTTTGCTGCTCAAGAAACAGTTCTTATTATCATCATTGTTGAAAACAGTTGTGCTGCTTTATTTTTTTGTAGGATACTTTTGATCAATTGAATGCATCCTTGCTAAATATTTTTTTTTTTCAAACAAACACACACAAAAAATAAATATATATATATCCTATTGACCCCAGACTGTTTGCATATAATCTACACAAATGTTCAATTACACATTTTTATGTTTCTTTAATTCATCAGGCATTTTAAACAGTTACCCAATGGGGTCCAACAGGTGAACCTAATAGCTCATGACAGTACAGTATAAAGCATGATCGAAAATGTACAACCCAGTCCATCAAAGTGACACTTTGACTATTTGTAGCACAACCTCTGCACACACACTCTCCCTTACAACCTTAAACATTCTTACAGCCACAAATAGATAAAAGACATTCCAGAACTTACAGCATTGTGAAAATAAACACACATCCATCAGTAAAGTCATTGTGTTGCTTGAAAAACCTGACTTAACCCCTTCAACATGAAGTGATGAAGCTGTTTAGAATGAGTCACTGCATGGCTGGAGAAACAAAAACCTGGTTGCAGCTTAAGGCCCTTTAGACTTCAAGGACCAGAGGCAACATCCAAATCGGTCCTATGTTTAATCCGAGCCTGTGTGTCCCACATGGGCATTACAGCTCAATGTGTTTGTGCACGTGCCAAATGCTGAATCCCATCTCAGATGAGGCAAAATACTTAATGTAAGCTCTTAATTCACATAGAATTTAATCAAAAATCTATCCATGAAAATTATTTTCTATAATATAATTCCTAAATATATGCAATTTAGTTTTATTTATATTCTATGCAAGAGATATCATGTACTGTACATACACTTTAAAAAATAAAATGTAAATAAAATTTAAAAAAAAGAAAAAAATGCATAAAGCAATCATTATCTGCCACTCTATGTAAATGCACTGAAAAAAAAAAATTAATGGGAAAACAATTTATGCAGTTTTAGTGTTACAATCGTTTAAGCCACATAATGCATTATAGAAAAAAAGTGAGAAAACAATGCATCCAATTTTTTGGTTATAATCATTATCAGCTGCAAACCACTACATATTGACAATGCCACATAAAGCATTCACTCTGACTTTTTTTATTTAATCAGAACATAACGGTTATATGCACTTAGAATGTTTTAGTGGACTGAAGAAAGACAATGTATCTATTACACCTAAAATGTTCGAGCAGCACAAGCACTGGAATACATAATGTGCAGTGTTTGACAAGGAATATATAATGCATTACTCTGTCTCTCACATAATGCATTTGTTTAAGGGCAGAACATCATGAATCTCAGCATGAATGTTTGTGACCAGCAGTAATCTGACAGCTATTATAGTACTTTCACAAAGCAGTATATATACGCACATATTTGTGCACATGCACACACAAATGCACAAAGTGACAGCTTTTGAGTCATCTCAACTACCTAGTGAGTGTTTGTCATCACGCACAACAATAGCAATTACCCATGAATGATTTGTATTGCATTGCAATGCCTTGTTGGCAGGCAACACTCATGTTAATGAAGAAAGCCCTAAGTAAAAAAGTATAGGGCACGTTATTCGGCCGACAGACAGGAGGCTTGAAAACGAGCTGGATAACAGCGAAGGTGTAGAGGTGTAAGGTGTTGAGGATCGTGCTTTTGAATGCTAAAGACCAGGATCCAGCCCTTGAGGGTTTCAAGAACAACACTGAATGTTAATAGGTACTTGAGTATTCCTGAGTACGCTTAATTTTCATTAAGCAACGATTTCTCTAGGTAAACTAGGTAAGTGCGCTCTGGGTCCAGAGGTTTTACACTGGTTCTCAGCATTGATGAATATATTGTCAGGAGACCATATTGTAGATTGCAATACTTATTTTCATTAGTCAATCTGAAGCCACTATATAGACATTTTGTGTAATTAGCATAATGTTTGCACTCAGAGATTATGGAGTCCAGTTAATGACCCCCCCCCCCCCATTCTACCTAATTTTTGGTCATTTAGGATACTTCCCATGGAAATTAAAGTGAAATGATACAAAATTGGAAGCTGGGTATGCTGAACACACCAAATATTCTCTCTGCGAAGTATCTTAAATATTAAAAGGCCATTGTGCCAAATTAGCTTGCACAGCCTACTGACATTTCAGTGGAATAGTTCACACAAAAATCTAAATTCTGTCATTTATTTACCCTCATGTCTTTGCAAACTTGTATGACTTCAAAGCATTGAACACAAAAGGAGAAATCTTAACTGGTCACTCTATTCTGTGCAATTACTATGAATGTGGAGTAAAAATAATATTAAAACACATTACTATGAATGGGGACTAAGGCACTCAGGCTTAAAAAACACGGCAAAGCAAACAAAGGCAGTCTCTAAGATTTACTATATTCAAAGTTTTCTGAAACTATATGATGAATAAAAACCTGTCAGTTTGCATCTCACACAAAGATATTGCATGACTTCAGAGAACTTGGCATATAGGTTTATTTGCCTGGTCATTAGAGCTTTTAATTCTATTAAAGGGAAGGTCATAACAAGATGGATTTGAAATGAAATGAGATTACATTCTGGGGTGAATAATTCCTTAAATATTAACGCATTCGCTTGTCACAAACACGTTAAAGATGCAAATGTATGTTTGAACAAGTGTGGACTTCATAGGCATACAGGAGACTCTCATTTCCTATCCCTATCCATTTTTGATACCTACAAAATTATTATTATGATTGTGCATGCTGATATTTAAAAGCATACATAAAGCCTCATCCTAGGAGGTGTGGACCTCCATTAACCTCAATGTTCAGCATCACCATAATTTAGACCATAATGATAGCTGAAGTAATCTGTTACACATGTTCAAACCAGAATCCAAGAATAAATTAGAATCAGTCACAGGATTTGTATACTTCATATCTGTCACATACTGTAAATCTAAAAGCCATGCATATACACCAGATTAAAAGGAAATGAAAAAGCAGCAAATAGAAAAATACAGAAAATATCACAGGAGATTATCAAATATTCACGCAATGCATGATGTTGTAACACCTGATTCACATTTGTTGCCTTCTTTAACACCAAATTTTCCTGACTTTCATGGTCTGCCTGCTCTTTCAGTGCAGTAACTAACTGCAAGAATGTGACATTTCACTCTTTGCATTATGTAATTTCTTTATTTGAACAATGTATTTATTTTCCCATGATCACAGCTATGCCTTAGCTAAAATCCCAATGAAATGAAGTGTAAAAATATTAAAGAACACAAATGTGCAACATGCTTTAGCCTACACAAAATAAACCATTTTAATGGAAAACTTTTGTAGTGATCATATGCATTTTAATTCAAACTAGCCCATAAGGGATCTGGAAGCAGTGAGTATTTTCATACATTTAGTCTTCTTTGGATTAGATCTGCTTGCTTTTCTCACTGAAAAATTACAAACATTAGCATACATATATAATACATGTTCTCATTTTAAAGTTCCAATTTCCTCACTGCTTGGTTTAGTTGTACATTTATGCAATTAGTTTTACTTGGTCAAGAACTGAGTGAGAGCATGTGCACTCTTGTAATGTCTTTTGAGAAGTAGCCATTCGACATCTTTTCTTGATTTTTATTGCCCAGCAGCCATTGATTCATAAATGCAATTGCATATTTCAACCTATAGATTTTTCTGCTGCAGATGGCTTCGAAGCAAAAAAACTACACTGCAAAAACTGAGAAGTCTCTCGGCAACAAAGTAGTAGTCTGAAGGGGGAAAAATTGTTTGCGTAATTCAATACACACCATCTCAGTCAATGGCCCTGTGTAGCTCATGTTGAGCAATATTTGCATTTAAACCAACAGTGCTTGAACTTCAATTTGCCACAACTTTCAACTGCAAACCTTTCAACTTCAGTAGAAGAATATACCACCATGATAACTTACAGATGTGAAGTTTAGAGGGAAGCATTCCTCCCCTCTGAAGGTGCACTGCAAGAGCATTTCGTTGATATCATGGCCCGTGCGGTTGTAGAAATCCGTCATATTGAACTGCTTGTGGTTGAAGTTGACAAAATTAGCCTTCTCCTTCAAGAAAGCGAGGACTTCCGGCTCAGCTAGGTGAGGGTTAGCGATCTGATAGTTCTCGTTGAGCAGCGCCAGAAGCTCCCCGACGTGGTACAGATCGTTCTTTGTGATCTTTGAGAAACGAAACTCATTGAGGTTGCAGAAGGTGACAGCAGGAAAGGTGAGGTTGGTCGCCGCTACCTCGTCAAGTTTGGTGACGTGGGGGAACTCGAAGTAGTAGTACACTCGGTCCAGGCATACGAACATCAGCAGACCCAGAGAGCCCATGAAGGACAGCGTCCATAGGCAGCGACGGAACGTCATGTGGCCATAGGCGAATATGTGGCTCATGCCATGTAACGTGGAGGAGTTGGCGAAAACTTGCAAGCTGGACGGCCTCATGCTTTCAATGCTGTCTTCGGAGTCTCCCTTCATAGCTGTCATTGCTATCCAGCGATAACAGCTGAGACAAATGGTAGAATGTGTGCAACGAGGCAAGTCTAAATGCTTGAAAAAGCAGCAAGTCTTTGAAGAGGTTCTTTATGATTTCTCAAGGAACTTTCCAGTTAGTGGCAGTCCTCACTCCATCTGCGACCTCTTCTGCCGTCTATAAAAAAGCAGCTGTCATTCCATGCAGAACCAAACACAATGACAGCTCCAGAAAGACCAAGTCACATGAAAAGACAAGAGTGACGCCGTTCGGTTTCTGAGAGACAAAGCACAAAGACGTAAAGGGAAACCAAAAGACACTGATGGAAATGAAAGATCTCGCTTGGCGAGAGCAGCTGATTGGAGTGTGCCTCCTCCAGTCGGCACAGAATGGCTTTACATCGCTATGACAATGGCATGGAATGAATTAGTGAATGGGAAGATTACAGGAGCCAAGCGTCTGTTGCTCGTTGCCAGCTACATCCCCCTGCGCCACTCCCCTGCTGAAAATCAAGGGTCATAGACCTCCTCCTAGACCACCTCTCTGTTTGACAGCCTCAGCCGGGTTCCTTGTCTCTCTTGGATTCACAGAAAGCTGCGGGGAGCGCTGCCTCTTGATGTTTCGGAAAGCTAATGTGGTGGTCTCACCCCTGACAGCGAACGTTTCTTCCTCCAGATCTGAAAATGAGGATTTATGCACCTCTGCCGGCTGCTTGCCACCCCTCCTCTCTATCCATTGCTCTTTAGTAGTCAGGATCCATCCCACTGCTGAGCGTCTGCTTCGCCACAGCCTGTGTGTGTGGAAGAAGCATGGGGGGAGGGTGCTAGGGGGGCCGGGGGTGCTTTGGTTTCGTATGAAAGAAAAAAGCTCTCAATGTGCAGTGCTGTATTTCAGCTACAGGTAGTTGCAGAGAAGCAACCATCTGTGCCATTTGATTGTATCCGAGGATGTTGGATTTGCACGGAAGCACATCCTCATTTTCCCCACTAAACCTGCATATTAATGTAGCTGGAGTTTGACAAGAAATTTTAGATCAATTTTGTATCTTTTTTTAAAGACACAATTTGAGTGGCAACAGACATGTTGGTCATTAGAGACCAATTTGATTTATGTTCAATTTTGATGTAAGGTTCAATCAGTGTGCATTGTTTTTTTGGAGGGGTTATTAGTTCAGGGATCCCTTCCAAGCACACTTGCAAATCCAGCCTAAAGTGCTATGATGCTCAATTGAGATCAATTACCATAACAATGGCTGAATGGCCAGGGTTAGAGATCTTACTCCATTGAATTAAATCAATATCCAATCAAAATCTCAAGAGGCTGGGAGTAAAAGACATAATATTTTATATTTATACTTGTTTCAGGGTCTCCTTTTTAAATAGATGCAATTCGATTGATGTCAAATTTTGTTTGCACTCGTTTGCTGTCCGATAGGAAATAAAAATAGCTTTCCGAACTGTTCACAGAGCCCAGATGGAGTTTGTGCATGCATATGCATTCATATTCTAACTTTTGCAAATATTGTAATGTCTGGTTCCTGTTTACAGTCTCTCCATTATAGCAAATATGCTGAGTGTGAGGATTAGCATATTACAATATTATTCTGCATATTTCTACATGAAAATTACTGTGAACAGCATACTACCTGTATGAATTGGTTGTTATGTTTAGACTCAGCAAGCTTGCCATGTGTAGGTAGCATATCCAAAACAATCTTTGAGTAAAAGGCAGACAGATGCAACAACTAAAACTGGTTTATATTTCACATACCTCTATGTGATTGATTACCATACATTACTGGATGTGACAAATGCGATTTAGCTATTTGTTAGCAAGGCAAAATACAAGAGCAATATTATTGAGACACACCATGAAGAATGAAAAGAAAAAGATGGGAAAACAGTGTTACTAAAATACAGATTTAATCTTAAAGCTGGACTTTAAAAAGGAGGAACAGAGCATTATCAGAGAGTGGGTACTGCCTCCCACATCAAAACATCACTATTGAACATTTTACATGGTACTGGCCTGACCGAGTGTGCTAATTGCTTTATTTCCACTGCTATAGTCTGGGAGATAGTGATTGTTGTTTTAAATATGTTTCTAATTTCACCTGAGGGTTTAATTAATAAAAGATTATACATAGTCACCAGTTGATTGACGGCTGAAGTCATATCACAGACACAATAAATCACCAACAAATCCACCATAAAACAAACCTGCTCAAAGCAAATGTTCAAAAATAGCAGACTATTAGCTAGTTTAAGCCACTATATGGCAGAAAATCACTTGCAGGCTTTTTGTTTGATTGTTTATTGGTCTACTACATCGACCTGGAGAATTTTGCTTCGACTTGCAATAACATTGTCATTTTGAGGGCTTTCTTACTTGTGGTGAAGAACTTGGGTTCAATTAAGTCCTGGTCAGAACACCGGTGCGACAAGACAAAAACAATAAAACCCATTACAAACGAACCTATTGTTGCATCCAGTTGGGACATAATTAATGATTATAATGAATTATACTGTGTTTTTACGAGTTGTGTTGCATTGCGCTGCGTAAACATAAAACCATGTCTGCATTTGTGATTGCATTCTACCAAGAGCAAATAATTTGTAAAATGACTAAAGAAGGATTAAGGTGGTCTTGCATCAAGTAATCACACACTTTATTGTGGGCTTGATGATTTTTCTTTCTGGCAAATTTCAAGGCTCAGGTAAAAGAACGGAGGCTAAATGGATAAAAGGCATGAAAGAAAGGATATACCTCCTTTCTTGAGAGTGGAGAGACGCTTTAGTCCTGAGGGTACCCATCAGTCCTGTCGTACAATGAACTTGTCAGATCGGAGGAACTGTGAAATTGAAAATATCGAAAGGTCTTGTCCTGTAACAAAAACATGAAATTGAGCATAAGCTGGAATACCCCGCAGCATGTAAAAAAAACCCTGGTCACAAACTGGAAGGCAGGAAAAAAATAGTTCAGCAACTATGTTTGTATAAAGCTATTATAATTAAAGTGAACTGTGCAAATAAATGCATGCAGAAGCAGTTTTCTAAATGAGACATGCACACTTAACAAAGCACTGTAAACATATAGAAATATATATGCATTTTAAAATGTCACATATTCTAAATACAGGTTTTTTTCTTATTTGCTTATGAAGCTCTGACTTAATTAATATGCAATTCATACTGCAGTTTGCTGACTGCACAAGATGACCTTTTACAGCGAACGGCAGTCCAAACATATGAGTCAATTCCTAATGATATACACAACACTCATACTTATCACTCAGTGATGAAGGTATACAAAACAAGCTGTTAAAGTTTTACATCTCTACATAGTCTTTACTGAGAGCTAACCTATTTGGGAAAGCTTTCAGATGGACCATCTTTGGGCAAAGTGGATCATAATCACAGTCAACAGGACCAAGAGTCAGTGCACACAGATCTGTGATCTGTATTGATGGGTTATTGAGTGTGTTCCACATCTCCTGCTGATGTAGTGTCACATGGGCAATGAAACCAGAGGGGCTCTCATCTACAGAAGAGGATCTATGATCATGAACATTAGGGGACACTAAACAACAACATATTTAAAGAATACGTTTACAGTATTTCAACCAGCTATGTGTTGCTTCAATGTCGGTAAAATATTTAAATGCATACTGTCACCTCTTCCCAGATATCCCTGTTTATTTTTCATCCACTCCGCTACATGGTGCAAAACAAGTCATTATGCACTCCACCAAACTTTTGACAGCTCAGGGGCATTTTGTAAAAACTACAGATCTTCCACATTTTTGCATTACCACCCACTTACAGCTGGAAGGACAGATTGACAGCAACAAAATCAATAATATCTCTTTGTGTTTGAGACTTTGGTCTTTGCAACTTTATGGGTCTTATCTATTCACAAACAGCTTGTAACACTCCAATTGAGAAAGGAAAACTTGAAATTGCATCATATGATCCCTTTAAGTCCTATAATTTGTTTCAGACAGCAAAACTGTATTATACAGCAGGCTTAAGAGAAGCAGCAGTGCTTCCTTGTGTCAGTTCCTCCAAAACCTACCAGAATGCCTAATGGACAATATCTTCATTTCAAATACATTAGTAAACTGAGTAAATGAAAATTAAATACACAATTAATTTCACAATATATTTACACATCTCAGTTGTTAAATATAACAAATATGTCTATATAACATCAGAAATATATCATCACTTGCTCCATGCTCTTAAAAACTAATATTGGTCAACCACTGTTCAGTAGGTTACACACTCTAAATCTAATCGGAATTAAGCTATAATATTTTAACAGCAGCACTTTGATAACATTCATGTATAATACACACTAAGACAAAACTCAATTATTTACTAAGTATGCTCTCCTGAAAAGCATTGAGGCCAAAATTAAATGTAGCACAGATATTAGAGCCTCTCATAACTTGCTGTTCTGTAATGGGTATCTGCAGGTGCAGCTCTTTAACTGGCACATTATGCCGGAAGCTAATTAACTGTAACTGTAATTTACATCCTCTCACCACCTGAACCCTGTGCCTTCTCTGGCCAGGTGTTTTGTGGATTTCAAAAGTACATTTGCTGTAGATTGGGTGCTAGTATGGTTGAATCTACAAAAATATCAATAAACCGCAATAACAAACGGGGTGAGTCTCAATAAACTGAACTCAAATCATACAAATACATGAATTACATTGTTCAAGAACTATCTGCACAAAGCATCCTGCAATGCAACAGAACAACACTGGACATTCAACTGCATTCTGAGGACTTGAAAACAAACAGTTTAATGCAGTTTTGTAACAATGTCTAACTTTGACATTATAGCATAAAATTAGTTGGCATATAAAAGTTAATGTTCTCATTCATCACATTGGAAATGTAAGCTCAATTTGAGCGATTTTTGACATTATGTTGTAGGGCAACTTTCGAGTCATTCCTTTGTGAGTCACTGAACCAAGAACCGTTTGTTTCAGTTCAGGAACCAATGCATGACAATTTTGTCAGTCCCCATGCGAAAACTAATTGTATTAAAATATATATATATTATTAAAACATGCAATAACATTTCCATCCAATAAAATGTAAATAACCTTTAATGTAAATTTATATCTAGGTTGTAAGTGGCTTTTTGCAGTGAATTATGGTTTACAGTTTTATTTGAAATGTTATTTTGTTTTGCTCATGTAGGCTAACGCCATGCGCAACTTTGGTGCAACTGTTCATTATTCTGATTTCGAAAGCAAGCGTTTTATTTGCAAGTGCAGAAGAACGCCAAAGAGGGAAAGAATCATATTGAATGACCATACCATACCTACAATAAAGATATAACGTGGACATTAAAGCATATGTTATAGCATATGAGGGTATAATTTGGTTTTAATGTAATTTTGTGGCAAATGAAATCTAAAGTTTTTTCATTAATGCTGCATTCCTGTTCTACTAAACTTCTCTAATTTAATAAAGGGCTTTATAGCTTATATATGTTGTGATCACATGCAGTTTGTAATGTGTAATATCTTGCAAATCAATGCATGAATGCCTCGGTTTACCCTCTAAGTCTGTGACCCTGGATATTTACAACAAGTCATTTGCAGAAATCTTTCACAATGTAGCGTTGTATTTTTGCCACTAGATGGAGTCATTTTAACACTATTAAGACTGGAGCAGGAATATTGCAACAATTTTCACAGAATCTGGTGATGTTGATTTTTTTTTCAGGAGGTATTGCGTGAAATAGTCACAGATTGGGAAGGAATAGAGCAACACATTCATATGCTATGTGAGTATGTTTTCCACACTGGGTAAATCATTTGTATGGGTAAATTAATACAAAGACTTAAATACATCACAAAACTATTTTTTTGTGTGTCTGTTTTCAAACCAAAGCAAATCACAATGACTGAAAAATAAAAACTTTTATGATTCTTAGAAGCAAAGGTATACTGCATGGTGTATAAAAATAGTCACTATATATATGTGTGTTTGTGTGTCATGGTCATGTGATGTGATGTGTGTGTGTGTGTGTGTGTGTGTGTGTGTGTGTGTGTGTGTGTGTGTGTGTGTGTGTGTGAGAGAGAGAGAGAGAGAGAGAGAGAGATTAAATTGTAATAACTTTACATAAATGACCAAAAAAAAAAAAAACACTTTTAATAATTTTCTCTTTGAAGCTTATTTATGTAAATGAAACGATATTTATGGTGAAAGATGCAAAGCTCTGATTCACAAATGCCTTGTGAGAGAGACATGCATTTGATAAACCAGAATAAGAAGCTTTAATTAAAATTGTATTTTCATATTTAAAATGCTGAAATAATAACTTGTCCATTTTACAGTCTAGTAGCTGACCAATGAAGTATTTCACAGAGGGAAGCTTTGGTGAAAACAAATCACACTTTGCCCTTCATTAATCAGGGAAGTCTGAGGAAAACTGGGCCCAGACATGTTGTTTCCTATTCCCTGCACTCTCTCCCTGACTCCTATGATAAGCTTTACTGATGATCTTATATATGCTAATGATGGCATGTCTATGGACATATTACAGCGAGGGTGATGGTGTCATTAATGACAATGTTTTAAGCATTATCGTCATCATCTCCATGTACCCCTTGATCTTGTGGTTTCCTCATAGATCCCCATGCGCTCATTTCATTTCTGCACACACAATCTCTCTCTCCCTCTCCCCCTCTCTCTTTCTTTTGGGTGGTATAAACACATTACGGATGGGGACATTAGTAACTAATGCAGGCGCTGGGCCCCGCATTGTTTTGGTGCACAAGTACATCATTAGAAAATGTTCTACTTGGCAGGGAAGCGTGTATTAAATCGGCTCGCAATAAAATGAGGTTGTGATCAATTGTTAAAGTTATCGAGAGCTATTAGGTTGAAATATGAACCTCTCAATTGCCATAATGAAGAGGGTGCCCAATCGTACACAATCAACAGAGCAACAACACCGTGCATTGCGGGTTCCGGGCACTCGAAAGAATGACAGAAAGCAATTTTGCAGAAAAGAAAATACAAGCGCTTCCGCCTAACCTCATTACAAATTTCACCTCATTACTAAATTTCAATAATCTACTCAAAACGTTAGGACCAACCAGCTATAAAACAGAATTGCAAGCTTTTTTTGAGCAACGGGACAATAAAGGCCAATCTCGTGAAGAATTACGTCTAATAATGTCAGCTAACTTTTTATGGCGGCGCCAACGTTGACTCACAATTTTGGCAAACTCGCTGAATAAATTAATTTTATATAATATTCTCTACTGAGGCATATTGATGAGTCTTAGCCTCGGAAATTAAATTAATCCCCCAAAGTTAATGTTTCGGAACTGAACAGAGCCCAATCTTGAGGAGAGCAATGGAAGACACTGTCTGGTAGCACAATAAAGTTCCTGTTGTATTGTTAGATCAGTTTAAAATTCTTACAACTTGTAGGCTATATCAGCCCACAGCACCTTCTTTTAGGACCTATACATGATGGAACAATTCAGAATAATGACTTTGTAAGTTATTTTAAAGATCTATTAGCAGATGTTGAAAGTTGCGTTTCTCACTAGGCGTCCTAGTAAACTACTGTTCAGAAGTTTAATTAATAATTAAACAAATTAATACTTTTGTTAAGCATGGATGCATTAAACTGATCAACTAAAAGACATTTAGAATGTTACAAAAGGTTACTATTTCAAATAAGTGCTGTCCTTCTTTTGAACCTTCTCATTCAAACGATGTAAAAAAAAAAATATCAGCTTGCACAAAAAAGCATTAAGTGTTATTAATGATAAGAAATATTTTTTGAGCAGTAAATCAGCATATTAGAATGATTTCTGAAGGATCACGTGACACTGAAGACTGGAGGAATGATAGAAGTCCATCCAAAAAAAGTCTAATAGATGTTCAGTTTACTGCACAGACCACAAACTAATGCTCTTGAATGCTTCATGGTGGTCTTTGCTTCATCAGGGCAGATTTCATCTCATCCCACCATGTAAACAGCTCATAATCATGTTGGTTATTCCTCAAAAAATATTCATTGTTATCAAATAGTTTCAACCAATTAGCTTGCATTTCTAATTCTTGGTCTGCTCTTTGTTCCCTTAATTAGTAAATTCATTAGTGTTGCACGCAAAGTAGATGTTTCAGCAATGTATTCTTATGATTTTAACATGAGGCGCAGCAGTGATGGCAGTATTAAGTGGAGGATAATCAGCAGGAACTAATTGTCTAATTGCACTGATGAAGGTTACGGTCATTAGCCTGTTCTGGAAGTCCGGTCCTCAGCAGCGAGTGACTGTCTGACCAGACCATCCTAACCTTACAGATGGCCTCACTGTTAAGCTCACGGCAGGACAAAATGACAGACATCTATCCACGGGGAGCAAGACAAACGAGTGTGTGTCTGTGTACGTGCATATGTAGGCTATATGCGTGTTGCGTGTGTGTGTGTGTGTGTGTGTGTTGTCCGCAGGGAGTGAAACGAACGAGTCGAACGAGTGCTGATTCAATGCACTTCTTTCTTTTTCTTGCTTGAGAAAGTCCCTGCCTCCACAAAAATTGAATGTCCACCATTTGAGAAATGAATTCATGGAAGCCACTGTCTTTTTTCCCCATTAGTAAGTGTTTAGTTCAACGTTTTAAATAATTGCGTTACAAGGAATGATATTTAAAATACATTTGGGAGGCAATGGGGCGGGAAAGTGCCTACATGTTTTGCTGATGATACCCGGGCCATTTGGAAGACATCAAAGTAGTGAGGAGGTAGCCCAGATGCATATTATAAACTCATTATGTGTATCATTTAAAAGGATGTACTCCAGCAGCAAAACAATCTTCCCATTCTCTGCCTCGCCTGTAATGTGTGTTCGCAAAGTCGCAACTTTTTGATGCCTTCAGTCAATGTGACAGCTATTACTTCATGGCAAAATGGAATAAGTGTCATTTATATTCCTATTGGCAGGGTCATTAACATATGGATAAGACATCGCGAGTCAGTCTTTTTACAAGTAACCGAAATCTTGAAATTTCTTGGGGAAAAAAGAGATGGCTGATTGTCATTTAAGAAATTAATTATATTCATAATTATTGCATTATGATGCATTTTTATATTGAGGAAACATAAAAAGGTATATAGAAGAGGTGAGAAAGCATTTTAAATTCAAATTTGAATTGAACTGAGATAGCGAACAGGATGCAGAATTGCAATTTGAATGTGAAGAAGCTAAATTAAAATCAGTTAAATATACTGTAAAAATATAGAAACATTAAATAAAAAACAGCAAAGCCTTATTTAAAAACATTTGAAAAACATTTCAAATGCCTTTAAAGTTTAAAGGGTAGATACTAACAAAGGTTTCCACAGAGCTGACCTGCTGGTAAACATCTGTTTTGATATAAACAGCAAGTCACTGTAGCAAACAAAGTTATATACCACCCATGTGACACTGTTAAAATAGTTCTGTTTGCACGTGGCAAAATTCCTACTCGGATATCAAAACACGCCCAAAGAGAAGAAGCAGAAGGCCATTTAAAAGATCCCAGGCCTTTTAGTGACTAGACCTGAAGTCTTCTAATAAACTAGTGTGAAGGCACAATCAGCTTCATGTCTAGAAGGAGTCTCATGTATAAACCAAGCTCTTTGTGCTCTTTAGAGCAGGAAAGGCACCAGATGAGACTGGCTGCCCCAGTTCTCAGTGGTTACCTGCTGAGGAAAGAAGCCTGGGACAGGGGGACGTCTTCGAGGCAGACCGCGGGAAACCCTCCGATGGTGTGCCAGGACCCTGTTGTCCAAAATGCCCTATACACTGGAAATGTAAAAGCCGTGAAAGAGATCTTCTCCAAAGGCTTTCCTTCAGACTTGTTCATCCAGCCTCAGGGAGGAGCCATGCGCTGGAGTGCAAATGGAAAAGTGAGAGGTAAGAACAAGTTGTGTGAGTTAACTGTGCAATTGTCTCCTAGAGATCCCAAGAGATGTCTTTAAATTGTCATGATTACTTGGACTGTTTACCTCTCAGATCTGTAGCCTCGGGTTTCTGGAGCTTTCTTAAAGGTCATGGCAGGCGGCCTTTAAATAGCCTCTTTCAAAAACAGGCAACAGACTAAGCAAATATATTCAGGGCAATCATCTGCAACACTGTGCCCAGTCTTAAGACTAACCTAGGCAATCAGAGTCTAAGCTGGATTCTCATCTCCTCCTTGCTTTACTTCACACATGGGGCCGAAGATCACGTTTCGCAGACAAAAGAAATATCGCAGCGATGTAATTGCGATGGCTCAGGCATCAGGACTTATCCTCCAGTTCTGGAATGCACTTCTGGTCGGAGATGACCTCACTGTTGTTAGCATCATTGATGACCCAGAATATGCTTTTCTCTTAGATGCCATATATTACACCAGCAACATAGAGGAGTGGAAGAACTTCAGGTTCAACTACAGAGCGCTAAGTATGCTGCAGGGACACAAATGACGTTCTGGTGTTTGTTAAGATAGCTTGCTATACAAAATATTTTGTCTGCTGAGTATTTTATAACAATCTAATTTCATTGTGTTTAATCCATTAAAATACATAAATGTGAAGTTTAGTTATTTTGTGGAATGTAGTTGTGTTGTGACTATATTAATCTTTTTTTTTTTTGCATTAAATGAAACTGCCTGAGTGGTATAGAGATTTATTACCAAATAATTATTACCATAAAACCATTTTTCGGCAGAAACCTTTATGCCTAGTGTTCAGTTTCAGCTTCTGAGGAAAACGACATTCCCTGGAATGATAAGAATGTATTTTTAAACAATTATATTTTACGCTTTTGAGGTAGATAGGATGATAAGATAATCTTATAAGTATGAAAATAAGAAACTAGGGTGAAATATCAAACCTGACTACATAAAATGAATTACTAGCACAGAAAATAGAATAAAAAGGTGTGAAACAAGAAGAATTTTAATTGTAATTAATTTCTGTTCTCTTTTTTGTCATGGCCATTAAGTGGTCATTAAGTGGTCAAAGCCACTGTGTCTTTGAGGATGTCTTGGGGTCTTTTTATAAGTTTGTGTTTGTGTTTGTTCCTATGAAACTTACTGATACTGATCATAAAAATAAGTATTTCATAGGAGACAAATGCTATTGCACTTTGACTATGATATTACAGTCACGTGAAATTGAATGATGAAAAACAACCACATATGGTTTGGATCTGGCTTGAAAATAATTTGAATATTGATAATAATAAGAAATGTTTCTTGAGCAGAGTAATATTATTATTCTTATATTATTCTTTAATTTATATTATTATTTATATTATTTTTTAATATTTTTAAATCTATTCAAAGAGAAAACATTTATTTTAAGTTGTAGTCATTTTTCACAATATGTTTTATAAAATACTGTATGAAATACTTTAAAATACTGATTTTACTGTATTTTTGATCAAATAAATGCAGCATTTGTGAGAATAAGAGGCTTCTTTCACAACCAAAATTTACCGATCCCAATTCACCAAAAACAGACGATTTTTGCTGCTAATTGGATTCTAAACTAAAATACCTTGAACCTTCGAAAACTGTCCAGTCCTGTTAATTATTTCCTGATTGAAAATTAAATAAAGCTTCAAACTAACTGCTGTACTGAATATCTGAATCTTCATATAATCTCATAATTCTGCTTTTTTCAGGACTGTGGTCACTGACATATGAACAAGAGCTGACCACACCACTGCACATCACTGCTGGCCGGGGTTTCACCGAATGTTTGCAGCATCTCCTCCTGAGGGGCGCTCGAGTGGACCTGACACCTGGGGGAACCACTGCCCTGCATGAGGCCTGTGAGGAGTGCCAGCCCGACTGCGTCAAGCTGTTGCTGCAGTACAGAGCCAATCCCAACGCAACCAATGAAGACGGGCAGATGCCACTGCATGTGTGCACTGAACTCCATTCATTTGAGTAAGTGCTTGTTCGGTACAGTAATTACAGGAAAACCTGTGGTGAATTCTGTGATTTCAAATGACTGTCAGATTGGCACAGATTGAAATGAAGGTACTGGTCAAAAGTTTGGAATAATTATTATTTATTATTTATTTTATTTTAATAAAGGCTCTTGTGCTCACCAAGGCTGCATTTATTTGAAAATTGTCACGGTTGGTAAACCGTGATCTCTGGGTTTTGCACTTTGTGGGTGAAGTCTGTGTGTTACGCGTCAGCACTGATTAGTTTGTGGGCATCTCCGTTAATTGTCATCAGCAACAGCTGTCACTCATTACTCATCCCTATATATTGGCTTGTCTAGCGTCTTGTGTTCGTGAGAGCGTTGTTTCATGTTTGTGACCTGTGCTTTGCCTTCTTGTGTGTTTCTGCGTTGGATGTCCGTGTTTCCCCGGAACCCCGTCCACTCTACTCAACTGACACAGGTGACACAGGTGTCCGAGCTCACCCAGCAGATTCATCAACTCACCTCTCCCACTGCGCCCACCACACCGCCTGCACCTCCAAGGACCACTTCCGGCCAGAGCCGCGACTTCCGGCGCCAGAGAGCCAAACTTTTGCAAGACTTTCCTTAACAAATGTTCCATGCATTTTGCATTGCAGCCCCGCACCTTCATGACAGAGGAGTCCAAGGTTGCGTTTGCTCTTACCCTACTCTCTGGCAGGTCCGCCTTATGGGAGACGGCGGTGTGGGAGAATCAACATCCGTGTTGCGCCTCGTTCCACTCCCTCTACGAAGAGATGAAACGGGTCTTCGATTGAGCCGCGGCCGGCAGGGAGGCCGCTCACCAGCTCTCGGACCTGAAACAAGGAAAATCATCAGTGGCGGACTATTCCATTCAGTTCCGCACCCTGGTGGCCGCGTGCCAGTGGAACAAGGCGGCGCAGTGGGATCGATTCCTGCATGGGCTGGCCGACCGTGTTCAGAAGGAAATCAAAATGTCTTAAAACTATAAAATAAACATTACCCAAAATGTTTATATTGCGGTAGCTCGGAGCATTCCATTTATTCATGCCCGGTAAAAGAGCCAGCCCGGAAGTAAGTTTGTGGCTACTATCGGGTGGGATCTCTGCCGGGAAGTCCTCAACCACATAATCGACTCTCCTTCCGGTGAAACTGCGGTGGGAGAATCACACTCACGACTGTCACGCCCTTCTGGACTCTGGGGCCGAAGGTAATTTCATTGACTCTCTCCTTGCACGTCACTTGAACCTTCCTGTCCTTCCTGTGTCTCATCCCATCCATGTCACTGCACTCAATGGCCAGGAACTGCCACACGTCACCCACTACACTGAACCCATAACTCTGCTCACCTCAGGCAACCACAGTGAAACCATATCATTTTACCTCACGGACTCCCCTGTAGCTCCCAATGTTTTAGGTCACCCCTGGTTAATCAAACATAATCCACGAGTGGATTGGGGTTCCAACACAGTCATCTTGTGGAGTGAAAGTTGTCATGAGTCTTGTCTGATTTCTGCTTGTCCTGTTGTGCCTGTTTCTGTCTTTCAGAAAGAGACCATGGTGTTATCAAACATGCCCGTAGAGTACTTGGACCTGAAGGAGGTGTTCAGTAAGTCCCATGCTGCTTCTCTTCCTCCGCATCGTCCCTTCGACTGTGCTTTAGATTTAGTGCCAGGTAAGTCTCCGCCTAAAGGCAAGCTTTACTCTCTTTCTATTCCGGAGAGGGAGGCCATGGAGAAATACATTTCTGATTCCTTGGCATCGAGGTTTATCCGCCCTTCCTCTTCTCCAGCGGGGGCGGGATTCTTTTTTGTGGGAGAGGATGGTTCTTTGCGACCTTGTATTGACTACCGAGAGCTGAACAACATCACGATAAAGAACACCTATCCGTTACCAATGATGTCTTCAGCTTTCGAGAGGTTACAGGGAGCATCCGTATTCACAAAATTGGATTTACGTAACGCTTATCATTTGGTCCGCATCAGGAAGGGGGATGAATGGAAAACCACTTTTAACACCCCTAGAGGTCACTTTGAATATTTGGTGATGCCGTTCGGGCTCTCCAACTCGCCAGGGATTTTCCAGGCACTCGTTAATGACATGTTGAGAGACATGGTAGATCAGTTTATATATGTTTACCTGGATGACATACTGATTTTTTCTTCATCTCTCCAGGAACATGTTCAACACGTCAGACGAATGCTCCAGAGATTACTCGAGAATGGGCTTTTTTTGTCAAGGCGGAGAAATGCGTATTCCATGCACAGTCTGTCCCCTTTCTAGGGTATATTGTCTCGTCCGAGGGAATACGTATGGATCCTGACAAGGTTAAGGCTGTGATAGATTGGCCATCTCCAGATTCCCGTAAGGCCCTACAGTGGTTTCTGGGGTTCGCCAATTTCTATCGACGTTTCATTCGTAATTTCAGCCAACTAGTCTCACCTCTGACAGCCTTGACCTCCCCCAGTACTCCGTTCAGGTGGTCAGAGGCAGCCGAAACTGCATTTACCAACCTCAAGAGCCACTTCGTTTCGGCTCCCATCCTTGTAGCCCCTGATCCCACACGGCAGTTCGTGGTGGAGGTCGACGCATCAGAGGTGGAACCATAAGATGCATCCCTGCTTGTTTTTCTCTCATCGGTTATCTCCTGCTGAACGCAATTATGACATTGGTAACAGAGAATTGTTGGCCGTCAAATTAGCTTTAGAGGAGTGGCGTCACGGGTTGGAAGGTTCAGGGGTACCTTTCATTGTTTGGATCGTTCACAAGAATTTAGAGTACATTAGAACTGCCAAAAGACTCAATTCCAGGCAGGCTCGGTGGGCCCTTTTTTTCGGTCGTTTTGATTTTACTCTGTCGTACCGCTCGGTTTCCAAAAATGTCAAACCCAATTCTTTGTCACGTCTTTTTGATCCCTCCGCCCACCTGGTGACTCCCTAGTGTATTTTACCTGAGAAAATAGTCGTCTCAGCACTCGTATGGGAGGTCGAATCGAAGGTCAAGACGGCCTTAGAAGGGGTAATGCCTCCGCCCGGTTGCCCACCGAATCGTTTATTTGTGCCAGAAGAGTTATTGTCCGAAGTTATTCAGTGGGGTCACTGCTCTAACGTTGCTTGTCATCCAGGGATAAGCCGAACCAAGGGGTTAGTTAAACAACGATTCTGGTGGCCACTTATGGCTCGTGACGTCCACGATTTTGTTTTGGCTCGCTCAGTTTGCGTCAGTGGTAAGTCGTCTAACCGGCCTCCTGAAGGGCTTCTTCAGCCGCTGTCTGTCCCATCGAGACCCTGGTCACATATCGCACTAGATTTTGTTACCGTCCTCCCACCCTCTAATGGCATGACGGTCGTTTTGACCGTAGGGGACCGGTTCTCGAAAGGCAGCACATTTCATTCCCTTGCCCAAATTACCGACAGCCAAGGAGACAGCGGTCACTGTCCTAGATCACGTCTTTCGTGACCTCCCGGTAGACGTGGTTTCTGACAGGGGATCCCAATTCATATCCAAATTTTGGAAAGAATTTTGTAAGTTGCTAGGAGCGATGGTTAGCCTGTCTTCGGGTTATCATCCCCAGAGTAACGGGCAGTCTGAGCGAGCCAACCAAGATTTAGAGAGAACGTTGCGATGTTTGGTCTCCAAGAATCCTTCTTCCTGGAGCCAACAACTCTCTATGGTGGACTACGCTCACAATTCGATACCAGTGTCAGCCACGGGCCTCTCTCCATTTCAGTGCAGCTTAGGTTACCAGCCACCAGCTTTTCCTAGTCTGGAATCTGAAGTCACGGTCCCCTCCGCTCACGCATTTGTCCAGAGGTGCCACCGCACCTGGACCAGAGCCCGCGAAACTCTGCTCCGAATGAGGGAGCGCACTAAGGCCAAGGCCGATTGCCACCGGTCAAAGCCTCACGTTTACGTCTTGGGTCTAAAAGTGTGGCTTTCTACAAACAATATTCCTCTCCGTTCCGTTTCGAACAAATTAGCTCCCAAATTCATTGGCCCGTTTACTATCACCAAGATCATTAGTCCGGTGACAGTCCGCCTCAAACTACCTCCAGCGTACAGGAGGATACATCCCGCCTGTCCAAAATTAAACCTGTGTTTTATTCACGTATTAATCCGCCTACCCGGGTTCCCCCGCCGCACCGTCTCATAGATGGGGAAGCGACCTATTCGGTTAATCGTATTCTGGACTCGATACGGAGGGGACGAGGATTCCAGTACTTGGTGGACTGGGAAGGTTACGGTCCGGAGGAGAGGAGTTGGGTACCTGCTAGGGACATACTGGATCACTCCCTTATTGATGATTACAATCAGCAGGTAGGCCCTTCTGGGAACTCCAGAAGGCGTTCTTAGAGGTGGGGTACTGTCACGGTTGGTAAACCGTGATCTCTGGGTTTTGCACTTTGTCGGTGAAGTCTGTGTGTTACGCGTCAGCACTGATTAGTTTTGTGGGCGTCTCCATTAATTGTCATCAGCAACAGCTGTCACTCATTACTCATCCCTATATATTGGCTTGTCTAGCGTCTTGTGTTCGTGAGAGCATTGTTTCATGTTTGTGACCTGTGCTTTGCCTTCTTGTGTGTTTCTGCGTTGGATGTCCGTGTTTCCCCAGAACCCCGTCCACTCTACGCAACCCACCACCAAGCAACACCACTTACCTTCGGCTCGCTTCCCCGCAGTTCCTGTGTCACCCTCTCCTGCTGCCAACTCACCTCCGCCTTCCGGATTCGTCATTCATCACCACCATCTTGGACTGTGCATTCCTCCCAGCGTTATTTGTGTCCCAGTATTGTATTGTTTCATTGTCTTCACTAAATTACTTTAACCTCTTGCTTCCTGCCACTCCTTCACCCCAGTCGTTACAAAAATACAAAATTCTCTTTATTTATATATATATATATATATTTATATATATATAAATATATATACTTATATATATATATATACATATACATATATATATATATATATATATATATATATATATATATATATATATATATATATATTCATATCACTGTATCATGGATTTCTGCAAAAATATTAAGCTACAGAACTGTTTTTAACTTTGATAAGAATAAGAAATGTTTCTTGAGAACTAAATCAATGATTTCAGAAGGATCATGTTACACTGAGGACTGGAGTAATGGTGCTGAAAATTCAGCTTCGCATCACAGGAATAAATGACTATATATATTTTTATTTTTTTCATATAGAAAACAGATGTTTTTAATTTGTAATAATATTTCACACTATTACAGTTTTTCTGCATTATGGATCAAGGAAATGCAGCCTTGATCAGCATGAGAGACTTCTTTTAAAAACATTTAAAAAATAATAATTATTCCAAACTTTCGACTGGTAGTGTACTTGTAATATAGACTTTGATGCTAAATAATATCCTACAAAATGAATATAACTTATGCAGAATGTATTATAGCCATACTTTTAGTTTTTTCCTGTTTTGCCAGGTGTGCCAAAAATCTACTGGCATTCGGTGCTTTGATCAATGGTCAAAGCTTGGATGATAACAACACACCCCTTCATGTGGCGGCCCGCCATGGCCTTCCTGATCACGTGGAGCTCTACTTACAACACGGAGCTGCGCTTAACCTACAAAATGACGATGGAAACACACCGCTGAACACCGCCTGCTCCCAGCCACAGGACTGCACTTCTCTGGAGCGCTACAGTCGTGTTTGTCACATGCTGGTGGCTGCTGGGGCAGACATTCATATCAGTGACGCGGACAAGCAGACTCCACTACACATGGCATGTAAAAATGCCAACCCTGACGTAGTGGATCTACTGCTTCAGTATAAAGCCTTGGTCAACGAAATGGATTATGGAGGCGATGCACCAATGCATAACATCTTGAAGGTAGTAGCCTACAAGACGGACCATGAGCCCGAGAGGATCGTACAGGCACTTCTCAATTATGGATCCATCAGGGTGTGGCCTGGAGCTCTGCCCAAGGTCAGGACTGGACAAGAGAGTCTGTTACTAGAGCTGCTTCCATTCAAAGTGGGATTATATTTCTATATCCCTACACACAAAAATAATTTGGTGCAAGCTGTTCTTTGGGGTAGTTGAGGTGCTATATAGAACCACTGCCATACAAAAAACCTGTTAAGCCCTGTATAGTTCTTTAAAGGTTCTCTAACGCTTTCTTACTCTCTTAGATTATCAAACTTTTAACAAGACTTTTTTCAGAAAAGCATAAAAGTGAATTCAAAACAGCTTTTGCCATTGTAGTAAATTCCCCTTTCATAGAAAACAAATGAAGAGTAGAGTAATAAGTCTAAAATCTAAGGAGGAGAATGGGGTTCCTCTTATGGTTCTATAGCACCATTTGACAAAGCTGCTGTATAGCACTTAAAGTGGTTCCAATTTGATTAAGAGCCAAGGAACCATTTTCAGTGTTATTTAGCACCATTTTTTAGTGTGTAGTCGATGAATGCTAATTCGTTTCATAATAATTTTGAACCAATTTTATGGGGAATAAAATCTTTATAGTCACTCAAGTGGACCTGACCTGGTGGATATACTAAATTATATATTTATCCACATTTTATCTGTAATGTTCTTTGTTTTACTCTTATTTTGACTATTTGTTTAATTATCTAATCAGAACTGGTTCCAAATTATTATTCAATTCTGTTAAAATTCTGATTTTCTGACTAGGTATATACATTACAGACTACTACAACTCCAATTCCAGTAAAGTTGGAAAATGCAATAAAATCTATAATCTGAGATTTGTAAATTCTCTTTAATTTTTTTTAATTGACAAAAGTACAAAGAAAAGATATCCAAAGCTTTATGTTGATGGCTGCAACACACCAAAAAATTTGGGAAAGATACAAAATGGTTTTAGATTATCCAAATTGAACTGTTTTGAAACCGTTTACAGTAAGCAGGTGAATTGGTAATAGGTTAAGTGTATCATTTTGGGTGTAAAAGGAGCATCTCAAAATCACAAAAATCTTTCTCAACGCAAACTTGCTAGGATTTTAGGTTTTTCACCAACAACCACACATAATATTGTGAAAAGATTCAGGGAATCCTGAGAAATCTCAGTCTGAATAGGGCAAGGCAGGAAACCTCAGATAGTCATGCCGTCATGCTGCGGTGTGAAATGTAACCATATGGGCTCAGAAGTACTTCCGAAAACTGCTGTCACTTAACATAATCTGCCTCTGCAACTTGCATATCTGTTACTCTAGGAGAAAACTATAAATCAATTCTATGCAGTGATGCTGCGGTGTTCTCTGGGCCAGAGCTCATCTCAGATAGTCAAAAAGACAGTGGAAATGTGTGCTGTGGAACTTGTTTCTGAAACAAAATTGACATTAATTTCTCAGTCACCAAGACCAAAGGGGACATCCAGACTTTCACCAGCAACAGATGTAAAAGCAAACATCTGTTAAACATGTCTCTGTCCAAAATTTTTTGAAGTGTGTTGCAGCCATCAATCAAAATTTGTTTATATTTACAGAATACAATGGTCAGTGAAAACATTGGAAATTATTTTATTTGTACTTTTGTCAATGAAAAAAATGTTAAAGAGAAGGAACAAATGTAAGATTCTTTATTTTTATTGCATTTTACAAAACGTCTCAACTTTTTTGGAATTGGGGTTGTAATTTTTGCGATAAATAAACCTTATAAGAATTGGAATCTTTCTGCTACTTGCAAGGAACGAATCCACTAAAATATATAGAAATAAATTAACTCAAAACCATCATTAAAGTTCACCACAAGCAGCATATGATATTTTATTTGTCACAAACACAGAAATAATCACTTTCAGATGGATTTAGTTCTGTCTTCCAAAAGCGCAGTTAAAAACACTTGTCATCCAACTAGTCGCACTTGTCTTAATGAGGCAAATGTTAATAGGAGATTAATTAGCAGTAATTGTAGAAATTCCCCACAATCCCCCAGAGGGGGGCCCAATCTGTTCATCAGCCCAAGTAGTTAATTATTCCATGCAATGTTCCCCCAAAAATACAACGTTCCACCTTTGACCTCCACAACACAGGTGGGGCTGTTGCACCAGGTGGAAACTGACAAAAGGCAGCTCATCTATGACCGGCTTCCCTTCCACTGTTTGTTATTGCGAAAGACACAGAATAGCATTTTTTTTTTCATTTTAGTTATTAATAGCAAAGCAAGATCTGCTTCACAATCTAACAGGTTACTGAAGAACACTGAATTTGGATCTGTTTTCAGAGATAAACAAGATTGGGTTCTTATTTGATTTCACTTTAAAGATATTTTTATTTAGCAAAAAGGATGCATTAAATCAATTAAAACTAAACATTTATAACGTTACAAAAGATTGCTTTTTCAAATAAATGCTGCTCTTTTGAATTATGTTGAAAATGAAACATTGCATCACATGAATTAATTAGTTTTAAAAATAGATTTTATATTTTCAAAAAAATTTTGTATAAAATATATTTACAATTATATATATATATATATATATATATATATATATATATATATATATATACTGTATATGTACTGTATATAAAACCACTATAAACAATAAAAAAGACAATCTTATTTGTTAGATTAATTTTC
The DNA here is from genome assembly GCF_963082965.1 of Carassius carassius. Lineage (NCBI taxonomy): Eukaryota > Metazoa > Chordata > Actinopteri > Cypriniformes > Cyprinidae > Carassius > Carassius carassius. Next base: position 23,705,375 of record NC_081796.1, read on the forward strand.
CTCTTTGTTTTTTTCTTGTTATATGACATCTTTATTCTCTAATATATCTGGCGCAGGTGTTGAAATATTGCTGCACATCTCCAAGAACAATAGAAGTGCTATTCAACACATATGACCGCCTCAAAATCACTGATGCCTGGGTAGAAGCTGTACCTCCTGAGGTGTTTAAGGTCAGATGATGTTAAGCTGTTGACTTTTTTCTTAAATATAATGTAGATATAATGTAATGTATATATGAATATAAATATCTCAGCAAGTTTTATTAAAATAAAAACCACCTAAAGAGCTCAAAATAATCTTCTCACAATAGCAGATAATATAAATGAAGTATGTTGTTTCCACACAGAAACACCAAGAATTCTACAAATCCCTGTTTGCACTGATGCAAACTCCTCGATCTCTACAGCATTTGGCCCGCCACAGACTCCGAGTGTTCCTGGAAGGTCGCTTGCATGAGGTGGTGCCTAAACTGGGTCTACCAACCTTTCTTAAAAATTACCTAATGCTGGCATTCAGGGACTATATTCACTAAGAGAGACCACAAATCTGACACTGTTCAACACACATATTAAGCATGCAGTGACTGAGACTTATTATGTGTGATTCTGAATTATTTGTATCGGAAAACTGTCCTGACTTTACCAAAGATGATACAAGCAGGTGGCAATTTTATAGAGAATCATTAAATGGAGATAATGCTTAATGCCGATCTGTGAGAGAGATTTGTTATGTAAAATGTGTTTTATTATTACTGATATATATTTGAAAGCATTGGGGAAGAAGATAAAATGTTGTTTATGAAGAATAAAACAGGAGGATGCAGTAGGTCTTTATTTAATAATATCCAGTGCAACACACATTCATTATTACATTAACTACCACAGTGGGGCGCCATGGAGCGCAAGTGGAATTTAAACTCCTATTGAAAGATCTCAAATCACTGACAGGAATCAATGCATAATTGACAGATTTTCAAAGGAAATTATTAAAAAGTAACATTCCGATGCTTTAATGTTTTAGATTTCTTGTAAAATAAAATCTTTCAAATGTATTAGTACTGATTTAACTTAATTTTTAGCTGATTTCCAAAATTTACTTAAGAATCAATTTATGAACATACTAATTAGTGGGCAAACTACAAATGCATTTAAGTATTTTCCAATAAATATGTTCAAACCCTGATCTATATAAAATAAAAAGCTTTTTTTTTTTGTTCAGGAAGGCAAGGTTCTGTTTTTCTGTTTTTCTATTTTATTTTAGCAAATGATCCGTTTTTAAGCTTGATTTGATTGATTTTCTTGTCTACAATGAGGTTTTCATTACCATTTCTCGTTATCCTATCCTATAGGACAACAGAATATCGTGCCGAAACATTACAATTCAGTGATTTGACATTTATATTCAACATTTTAAGGTCAAGATTGGACAAGATGGAGTCTATTACAAAAGGATTTATACTGAGTCAATTAATAGTGTTTTAGACATAGAAGACAATTTAGATCATGAACAGGATTATGTGGATTTTTATATTGATTACATTATTTTCGAACTGTTGAGTTCCACAAGTATGCATCAAGTCCATTTTTGTTATAGATCATCATCATCAAGTCTAAGAGGGTCTCTGTTTAATGATGCTGTCTCCTCGACTAATTAAGAAACACCAACAATGCAATGGACAGTGGACAAAAATAATAATTTCCAAAACAAATTATGAATAATAATAATGATAATTTTGGTTAAATTCTAGGTTATTAGCATGTCCATTAATAAATATGCTTATTATTATTATTATTGAATATTAAAGTTGAATCTGTTATTATAGGGTGGATGCTGGTAAAGTAGAGCACTTTATGAAATTTACTGCTATTTAATACACACACACACACACACACACACACAGTAGTTAACATTTCAAGTGGATCAAAAGAGTTCATCCAAGTTGTCAAGAATGGGTATTATTTTGGTTTTAGGACAACTTTGGAGAAAGGTTTTGATCCACTTCAAATGCTGCTGTGTATGTGTATATGATCCAAATGTCAGCTTTATGCATATTTTACCTGGTGTCCAATTTTACCTGTATTCATCCTCATGCATAACTATAGTAAAATTACAGTACATTTTAGAATGAATAAATAAATAAATCCTCTCGATTATGCTGCACTATTTGGATATAGTTACTAATTGAGCGTCGAAGAAAATAAAGTCTAGATTTTTTTCTTCTTTTTGTGTAGTAGGCCTACATGTAGTGAAGAACAAAGGTGCAAAGCAATTGTCAACGAACAGATCTTTGATAAAAGTCTCATATACGATGCCCAGAAAGAGGGGGGCTCTGATTGTATACCATTCAGAAGCGTGAGAGAGAGAGAGAGAGAGAGAGAGAGAGAGAGAACGCTGTCTGGTTTCAATAGATCAAAGAGCACTGCTCCTGAATGGAGTCATTTGCAATTATAAGAATAATTAGCATCTGTGGGTCCTCCATCGCTAATCAGAGTCGGAGGTGATGTGTTTATGTCCTCGCGCAATCAGACGGCCAGTTGGAGAGCTCGCGCCCCGCAGGACTCAATAGCGCCTAATCATCATCAGAAGTGAATTGGCATTTAAACGGTAAAATGATCTCCGATTAAATTAATGCTTAGCGGGGAAAGAGAAACCGCTCAGAGTGTACAAGACCCCTTTTCTTTGTTTTTCTTTTATTATTTTTCTTCTTAAATCGAAATTATTTTATCAGCTATTGAAGGAGCGTATGAATAGCCTACATTTTATCTTAAAGTCTTGTCCTTCTTAATTTTCCGTGGTAATCTGACATCTTGTCAAATTATGTGTGTAATTTTGGGTCTTTCCTCTGGATATCTGTGAACACGAAGCTCTTTTGTCTGGATTTTTAAAAATATATTAAAACGGATCTCATACGACTTGAATGCACATCTATGATTAACATGTTTTTAATTTATGAAATACAGTATTTTTTATATTTTTTTGTCGAGAGATATCACACAAAAAAGGGAAAAACGTATTTTTAAAGTCTGAATTATTTGATAAAAACAGACTGCGTCACAAGTTCATTAAGTCAAAGTTTTAAAAAGTAGGCTACAAGCTAAAGTTACTTTTCAAATAAAACTTCAGGCTTTGTTGAGGTCAAACGAAGCAGTTATTTGTCACCATTGTGCGAATTCTGTGATTGCCAGGGGTAAAGGTAGCGTTTTAAGAGAATTTCTTTCAGTAACGTTAGCCTAATTTTCAGGATGTAACGTTAAATGAACTGTTGTTGAGGGAATCTCACGTAACTAACTGATCAGTGTTTTCACCGCAATAACACCTAAAAACAAAACTATATATATATTTATTTTTATTTTTATTTCAGTATGTACCCTAAATGTTGAGCAAAGTTATAAATAATCAGAGCTGGCCTACTTGTTTTGAATTTTTCGCCCGGGTCTAACGGAAAGCGCTCGTGCCTGCTTGCTGTTGCTATGGTTATCCTCCCAGGCAAACGCAAAAACAATTTCTTTTCGCGGGTGTAGGCCTGTAAGTTTAGCTAACTTGTCTAACTGTTGTTGTGAAAAACTTCATCTGAAAACGCTTTTGAAATGTATATACATTTCACATTTCCAAACATATGTATATTGGCTATTTTAAATTTCACATCTTACCCCCCCCCCCCCCTCACACACACACACACACACACACACACACACCGTTTGTTTTGACTGACTTTAGGGAGGTTCAAAGTGTAATTAGGAGGGCCAGGACCTTCCCATAATTCGCACCCTATTCGTGACTAAAAATTCATGATAAAAAAAAATGAAGACATTTTGACTTTTTTTTTTTTTTGGAAAAAGTATGAAAGTAAAAGTTACTATATAAAGATTACATTTCTAATAACTTGTTTTTTGTTTTTAATACATTTGGATATTTCTTATTTTTTAAATCTAGAAAAACCACACACACACACACACACACACATAATAATTCCCCCCAAAACGATCAGTAAGAGTTCACACAGATCTCTACATTCAAACGTCATTTCATCAGTTAAATCTCCCTCTTAGGGATAATTGTCGGCCAGATTCACTCTTTCTCCCAACAGAATAGAAAAGCCTCTCTCTCACAAGAGGGCAAAAACATCTGCCTCTCCGCCCTCACGACTCGATGCCATCGGCCTCTGAAAGAATCAACAAAAGAACCGTTGTTATATATCTTCCCTTGAATACAAAGTAATTACTTATCATCAATCAAAATTAATAATAGTTGATTGGGTTGGTGTGGTCAGCGCAGTCGCTTTCCAGAGGAGGAGGCTTGACCCACTGGGAAACTACCCCCCACCCCTCTCTATGCGGCCTAAAAAGTCAGGGATTGAATAAGGAAATGAAGCGTAATTTGAGGAAGATGGATGAGTCTCCAGGGCAACTCCCCCTTCTATCCTCTTGTACTGATGAGAGAGAAAGAGAGAGAGAGAGAGAGAGACAGAGCGCGCGAGACAGAGGGGTGTGCGTGTGTGTGTTTATGTCTCAGTATGTGACAAACAGAGGCTGAGACACTGAGAGCTCCAGACAAAAAACGCATCAGGTCTGTCAGTTGGACGGCGAGGAGCCTACAGCACCATCAGGATAACCGTGGACCACATTTGGGTGATTTGTCTCAGAAGGCCAGTGCACGGGATTTATACGAGCAGCCCGCGCGCAGTTCACCATGCAGAGACCGAGCGGTCCAGGCACGGCGTTTTCCATTGATTCTTTGATTGGCACGCCACAGCCCCGGCCGGGCCACCTGCTTTACACGGGCTACCCGATGTTTATGCCATACCGACCGCTTATGATTCCACAAGCCCTAACCCATTCGTCATTACCGTCGGGTATCCCTCCTTTGGGACCGCTGGCATCGTTCGCGGGGCGTCTGACCAACACTTTTTGCGCGGGGTTGGGGCAGGGGATGCCCTCCATGGTGGCGCTCACCACCACCCTGCCCAGTTTCTCGGACCCTCCAGATAGTTTCTATCCCCCGCAGGAGATGCCGGGACCCCGATTAGGCGCGGACGGGACGGGGATGAACCGGCAGGAGAGCCCGCATGACGAACTCAAGGGCTCTGAACTCCTCAATTTCACGGAAACTTTTCAGGCGGTTGCAGGTGAGCACCGGACACAGTCTCTCATTGACAGGTGGTTTCATTACGAGCGGAAAAAAGTTCTAGCGGCCTTTATTCGAAATAAAAGTTCTGATTAGAACCCAAAGGCTTTTACAGGCTGATGCCGAAAGTTCCACAACAAACTTCCATTCTCTAGTTCTTTAGAAAATACTCTGGTGGGTTAGACAACTCATGAACCAATGTGCAAAATAAAATAACTTTTATTGTAAAACGAAAATGGAATATACCTCCAGAAAAAAAATCATATATATATATATATATATATATATATATATATATATATATATATATATATATATATATATATATATATATATATATATACAGTGTTGGGGAGTAACTAGTTACATGTAACGGCGTTACGTAATTTAATTACAAAATAAATGTAACAGTAATCAGTTACAGTTACTAAGAAAAAATGAGTAATTAAATTACAGTTACTTATGAAAATTGTAACGATTACAAAGAGGATTACATTTGAATATTTACACACATCCAAATACAGTTTATTTCTTTCCCAAATTGCACTAAGACATATGGCCCATAATCTCCGAGACGCGGAAAACACATTAGTAGAATCCAGTCATAAAAATGGATTATAACGCGGACGAAATATGCCACATTTTGGACGAATAAATCAAAAGTAGGTCAGTACACTTGAATCAAAACCCGATATGGACTGATGTCTGTGAATATTAAGCCGCAAAAAGACTGAATATGAATCCTGCACATTCTGCGTGTCTGTGGAAATCAGGCGCTGACTGGACATCGGGAGAACCGGGACTATTCCCGGTGGCCTGGCAGACGATTTGGCCCTCTACTTTAATATTGTTATTGTATAATTGCAGGCCGAATATACTAAAGCGATTATTTCCGAATCCGCCATTCGATAATTAAATCTCTAATAAATCATGAATCGGTTAGTCGTGACTGGCAATGGTTGGGCTCGCGCGCTCTCCGCGCCTCCGCCGAACGGTTTGGATCAGACTCCGAGTAATCAATGCGAGAGAGAGAGACCGGAGTGAACTGTGTAAGCGCACAGCTGGAGCAGAGAAGCGACACTTCTGTTCAGGGTTTCAGGTGCAGGTCAGTTTCATCTGTAAATATGCTAATGTAGTTTTGTCTTTGTTTACTTAGTCAAGCAGCAGCAGCACATTGCTCGCAATCACTCAAAATACTGTATAAACGACGTCATTATTATCTTTTGTAATGTTACAGTAGTAAGTTAGCAGACAAATCATCATATTTTATCATAGGTTTAGGGGGAGCTAGTGCATACAAAAACACAACCTTTAGGAAAAGTAATGCCTATGGTATGGCACTAACCGTGGTTTAACTATGGAATTTGTAGTAAAAATAAATACAAGTGGTAATTAATTTGCCAAAAAAACTAAATTGCACTTACAAAACATGGTAAAAGTCAAATAAAAATCTTCAGTATTAAAGTCATGAGAGAGATGGGTGGATAATGGAAGTGAAGGTGCAGTTCAGGAGAGAACTCTTAATTACGTTGCATGTCCCCCAACCTAAGGATTCAAATCTTTTTCATGTCAGGTCCATACACAAAATAGGGTTGTCCATGTAACAGAATGGGTTGTGGGTGTATGAGTGTGAGATTTCCCAGCCTATTTTTTTTCCCAGTCCGCCCCTCATGGAAATTAATCTCTAGAACAGTCACTTCATGAGCATTTTTTACTTATTTTGAGAAACTATCATCATATCATATACAAAGAGACAGCAGTGTTTCAAAAAGACACCAATGTTTCAGGAGTTTAGTACACAAAATAGGACACATGCTTATTAGATAACCGTATTTGAGTTGATGTATATGCTTTTATTTTTTTATTAACTATTTTTCCCCAAACCATTGTTAGATGCCGTTAGATGCCTGTAGTTATGCAAAGATTTGGTTTCAAAAACAGTATCTATAAACTATTTCTTTTGATTTTAAATCTGCTTTGAACTTCAGATCAATCTCTAAGTAAAGTCTGATTGTGTGGTGGATGTGTTCAAATGTGATCATCTTAATTCAGCTGATGAAGAATGATGAAAGTCTGACAGTATTGAGCACTACTGTTAAGGTTAAACCTGCATGGTGTAAAATGGTTGAAGATGATTAACAGTTGCAAATTAACATTCATTAGAAATTTATAAAAGTAATCAAAATGTACTCAAAAGTAATTAGTTACATTACTTTATTAAAGTAATTAAAAAAGTTACACTACTATTACATTTTAAATAGGGTAACTTGTAATCTGTAACCTATTACATTTCCAAAGTAACCTTCCCAACACTGTATATATATATATATAAAATTATTGTTAAGAATGATGCGCTTTTGGTGAACTGGTGAACAAAGTGCCGCAAAAAGTAATTCAGTAATACTTTACTGTGTGGTAGCTACTCCATATAACTCTGTGCATAAGCTTTAACATAGTTGTACATTCAGTCAGAAATGTAATGACACTTGAAATTAAAAAAAAAGGTATCTGGATTTTGAATGAGACTCACCAATGTTGTTTACAATAGCCGTTTTTGTGCGCTGGTATAATCTATCATCTGTTATTTTTCTTAGGCACTTCGTAAAATTATCCAAAGACAATTGGACACATCTGAGTTTGAAAACTTGCATTGTCTTTTGATTTGTATTCGGGTGGCACAGGCCTTCACTCCTGGCATTGGAGAGTTTCGAAACAATGATATGCTACAAAAGATTTGGGTTTGAAAATTATATGTCTCGATCCCAATGTAAACCATATGAACAAAAGCAATTATTCTATAGTTTCAGCACAGTTTTTATTATTATTATTATTATTTCATTACTGTTATTAAAATACATTTCCCCCAGCAAACCTGCTACAATACTGTCATTTCTACTTGAGCTTTTGAGTTGAAACGCCAATTGTTTTAAACAAAATTCCTAATGGAAAAAAAAAGTGCAATGAACTTGCAAGTTGTCATTTTAAATGTAAAAATGTAAGGTAACAACCAAAACCAGTTTTAGTAGACTGAAGATGTAGACAGGCCAGCACTGGTTGGATTTTATTAGAATATTTATGAAATAACTTCTGTAGAATTAAAGTTTAAAATGAAGCAGACAGCAACGATTAACGTTCTAGCGAATTTTAATAGTGTCCTTTTGTTACATAATTTGACAATTAGGCTAATTTGTAGGTTATTTGATTTCAACTGGATTTTTATTTTATTTTTGTCAAAAAGGACTTTTCGCTGCAGTTCGTCACCTGTTTTACATTAGCCGAACTTCAGTTTAGTGGGTCGAAATATTTCTCATAAATTGACTACTACATTTGCCCCTTGAACTGACCTCATCTGTGTGGAATATCTGTAGTGATTAATCTCTTTAATTTGCATTCTCTTTAGGCGAAACCAAGCTCTACAGTTCAGATGATGAGAAACTGGACCTGAAATCAGCGGAGGCCGCGTGCAGTGACAGGGAGGACAGTTCAGCCGACAGCGAGAACGAAAGCTTCTCCGACGGGAACACCTGCGCTTCAGCGTCCCAGAAAAGTAAACTCAAAGGTGGCTCACAGGAAGCGATTCCGCCAGGCGGCTCTGCGGGAAAGAGCCGGAGGAGGCGGACTGCTTTCACTAGCGAACAGCTGCTGGAACTCGAGAAGGAGTTTCACTGTAAGAAGTATCTGTCCCTCACCGAGCGCTCTCAGATCGCGCACGCGCTCAAACTCAGCGAGGTCCAGGTCAAAATCTGGTTTCAGAACCGCAGGGCCAAATGGAAACGGATCAAAGCCGGGAACGTCAACAACAGATCCGGGGAGCCCGTCCGTAACCCCAAAATCGTGGTGCCCATTCCCGTGCACGTCAACAGGTTCGCGGTTCGGAGTCAACATCAACAGATCGAACCGGGCAGCAGGCCATGAACTCCTCAAATGAAAAATGAACTCCTCAAACGAACATTTAAATGACCCAGATTCCCGCAGGTCAGGGGTCACACACTACAGATGCATGAAGCACACCTAAAAGGAGACCGTTTCGGACATTCAGTGACTTTTAGGAAACACTTTCGACAAAACACGAGGCCTATATAATGCTTAACGGATCATCGGTTTATAAACATGCAATTTTGAAAAGCCTATATGTGAATCAAAGTTTATGAAACCTATATTATTAACACATGACCTGTTAAGCATTTTATATATTTGAAGGTTATCATAAGGTGTTCCCGACTTTTATAGCCATCTGTTCAATATCGACATCACTTTCAGGTTTGTTCTTTTCCTTCTCTCCTCAGAAATGTCTTTATTTTTAATTTATTATTTTGTACATTTGTAAATATTAAATGTGTCCATGCGACACAAATGTGCACTATACGAGACTGTAAAGAGACATTCTTTTAAAAAGATAAGTATTTATAAGTTGCTGTCTAGTGAGTTTTGCAATGTGGCCATTTGTTGTCTAATTTCCCCTTATGATTTCACCGGGCCGTTCTCGTTGTTTCGACTATTTTTGCATGTGCTCTTAAAGCATTTCTGTCCCTTAGAGGCGGAGTCTCCCCCAGTTCTTTGTGGAAATAAAAAACGTTGATGGAAATAAATAAGCTCAAGAACACACAGACAGAGTGATAAATTCCCATCGACGTCACCATAAATGTGCATTATGGTTGCATAAAACTGTTTAAAGAAGAAATGTATTAATTGCATGCATGTTGGTTCTTCTTAAATAGCTACTGTTTCAGTGTTTGTCATCTTTTCAAACGAGTTAATTAATTATTGATCAATTCACTGGATCATTGATAGATATTTTAAACCCAACATTATTCTAAAGCATTATGTGACTAATGGCAATTTATTTCTTTATATATATTTATTTACATATGCTTAAAAATACATTATGTAATTATAAAGTCTAATTAATATTACAAAGTAAATTTTATTTTATTAGATTTTTTTTTAAGTATATACAACACAATATATCTACTTTTCACTGTTGAATCTTTTAATATCAAGATATTAGAAATAACACCAGGAAATGTTAATCTTTAAATATTTCTTCAGGGGTATTTATTGTTTTAATGCCCAGGTCACTGACTCAGATCTCTATTTTATTTTCTTCTGGTTGAAATAGTTGTGGACCCTTTAAAGGTGTCTTAGCTCTTCTTTACATCCAGCAGATTTACTTTATTTGATGTAATTTGAGCAGGTAATAGAGCACATCTCTCATCAGCGTCAAGAGACCATGGGTTGAAATGATTATCCTTCTATTAAACATGAAGATAGCATTATTTTATTTTTCAGAAAGCATTGTGAAGCTTGAGCCTTACACATGTTCTCTTATCTTTAAATCAGCATTATTGGTCTGAATCATTTCTTTTGGCATTCTTCAGAAAAAAACATGCAATATGCAGTTTAAATTTTCCTTAAACATAAAATTATGCTGCTGATATCAAATTTTTATGACTTTGACATGAAACAATTACTAACCGTTTAGCCTTGGCACAAAATGCATGTAATTCAGTGAAAAATGTTATTTATCATGTTAAATCATGAGAATATACAGTCACATGAGAAAAATACATAAGAAAGATTAAGTTTTTAGGCAATTGATGAAAACTAACTGCATGGCAACCTTCATGCTTCACAATATTTTACACAAATGTATTCAGTGCATTTAATGTGCATGACTGTACTTAGCTTATTTGTTCAATAACTGTGACTTAAAAGTCTCACCGTTTCCCTTATCCACTGAAAAGTATGGCCTATTTGTATAATCAGAGGGGAATTTGAATAACGTGATGAATATGAAAGCATACTTTTACAACCACATATGATTGAGAAAGACAGACACTGACCAGCAGCAAACAACAATCATTTGACTCTATTATGACCAGTACAGATGATCTAAAGGAAGAGTCTGTGTGTGTGTGTGTGTGTGAGAGAGAGAGAGGGAGAGGTTTTTTGTTAATGAGCACAGGACTCATTTGTCTCTCTTTGGGAGGCCGTGCTGTCTCAGATGAGAGTGATGGAGCTCTATTACACTGGTCATATCCAACACACTGTAATGAACTTCAACATCAATCATTACAGGAGAGAGCAAAAGACCATGCTGGGTCTCTATCTCTCTCTCTCTGTTCCAGGATTGAGTCTCATTGAGTCACTACAGTCCGTTCACAGACTACATCAACATATAAAAAAAACTCCTTTACATGAAGGTAAACTATTTACATTTATGCATTTGGCAGAGCTGTTTATCCAATGCTGTTTATCCAATCCACCATGCTGTTTGAGCTACAGGAATGTAACGTAAAATATATGTAATGGACTGGTAAAAACTATAGCATGAATGATAAAAAATACTCTGGGAAAACACAATCATATACATTTAATTAATAGGTACTGAATTTTTCAAGATACAGTACTTCAGTGTAACTCAAAGTCTTGGCCACATGCCACTTTAATGTTCCATTGTTTTAATGTTAATGCATGGGCTATACTAAAATGTAGTTAAATGTAGTGTTACATTTATAGAATGTAGTGTTAACGAAGGCTGCTTATGGTCTTTCAGCAGTACACTTTGCCAAATATGCTGCTATGCAAAGTGCTGCTATGTCACATACTTTATAAATTGCAAAAATTGCAAGTTTTTAAAAAAGTTACTTATCACAACTGGGAAAGAAAAAAGTTTTAATCCAGCTAAACTGGTTTTATTTTAAGCTGGCCTCAGCCTCGAAAGCAGAAAACTAACCATTTGAAACCAGTGGAGGTGACCAGTTTAGGCTGGTTTTCGAAGCAGAAATCATATACACACCGGAAAGTTGATGATAACAGCATTTCAATCTAAATCATTGTTCTGTGTGTGAACGGACTACAGGAGTCACACCTGTAAACTGACTAATGATTGATGTGGTGGTACATTTATTCACTTAGCTAACGCTTTTATCCAAAGCGACTTACAATTGCCACATATGTCAGAGGTCACACACCTCTGGAGCAACTAGCAACTATTTTCTGCTGCTGTGTATAGCTTCATGACAGAATCACATTAGACATGTTTATCTCAAAGTGACTAAGTTGTCATTTTTTAACCAGTTCATGTATTCCCTGGAAATCAAACCCATAACTCTGGTATATGCTCTAATGTATGAGCAACAAGAATCAGGGACAGCCAATGTGGATGTAACTGGAAGCTGCTTTCATTGCTAGAAACAGCAACAGGATGCAAAGTGTAATGTACCATGAGGTATGAAACACCAGCAACTGTTTTCTCTCATAAGTGCTAATAAGCAGAAGGAAAGCGACACTGAGACATGAATCCACACCCTGGAGAAAACTGCACCCTGACCTTCTGCAAGACACCAGCTCACCTGTTGAGGAGTTCATGTCTTTACATTTAGATTTGATTTGATGAAACCAAGCTCCCTTAAAGCACGAAACAAAATTCCCCAAAACAATCCCATAAATTATGCACGCAGAAAAACAATCTCATAAACTAATGAGGAATCTCTGAACTTTCTTGACTTGTATTGTCAGCATGTCGCTCTAACACGAGTGTGTAAGTTAATTGCTTCAGTCTCCAGTAACCGCTAGTGGTAAATGCCTATGAGCTGTTGCATTTACATATCCCCTCATTTAGAGACTCTGCTAATTAGCATTCTCATTATGCCAATTATACTAGCTTTAATTATTATAGCAGCGCCACTATAAAAAAAAAAATATGAATCGGAAACCAAATAGCCTACAGAGAAATTCCACAAGGTGCTGTTGGGAGATCCAGCACAGCTTGTCAAGAGCGGAACACTCTCATTATGACAATCAGATTAATTGTTTAATTGATATCCGAGCATTTGTTTCATTAACGAGTCGTTAGGATTAGGAAGCGCAAGGCACCGGCTATTCCCGTTCCTCAGCGTGCCGTTCTCCGGAAGTGGACTAGCGGAGACTTGGAAGAGGAGGGACTGGAAGCCGAGGCCTGAATCCTGGGGAGTGTCTGCTGGACGCCCACGCCGCTGATGTATGGGCAGATGCATCAAATCACACAGGATAAACAAGCGATGAATTTCATCAGTGCCATCATAGCCTTAATTTGGCTGCCTAATGAGTCAGAGCTAGTGGCGGAGATAAAAGTTGTCAGAGGCGCGGCTCTAATGAATTTCTTGCCACTTGTAATCAAGGTTGGCTGTCTGAGGGGCCATGATTAATGGAACCCTGGAGGATTCCCTCGGCCTTCAGCTCTCATTACAGCTAATGCAGTCTCAGGCAAATTAACGCACTGAGAAGAGCGAGCAGGAGAGAGAGAGAGAGAGAGAGAGAGAGAGAGAGAGAGAGAGAGAGAGAGAGATGGGAAAGAAAGAACAAGTGATAAACGCAAGATTGAGAGAAGCCAAGGAAAGAAAACATAAAATGACAGTTAAACAGCCTATGAAAGCAAAATGGACTCTTAGTCCATGTCTGATAGCTTTGAGCTGAGCATCTATATGCTAATATGTAAACAAAACTAAAATACAGGTGGCATCATCATTTTGTTTATGTCGTAACCATTCAGGTGGTACTGAACTTCCGGTTCCATCTTCCTGAAATCAGTGGGGTTTTTTAATTGTACATAGCCTGAAATATGCTCTGTGGATAACACAGGGTTTAATTAGAAGACATAAAATGAACGCATACATATCAAGCACAAGGCAGTGCACAGGTAAACTCCTCTACTCACAGTTCGCTTTTACAGCTGGACAGTTGCAAACTAGCTCAATTTTTTATACATTTAATTGTAGTGTTGACATGATTATTTAAAGCCTAACTTCAGCTTTTTATTTTGGCAATTGCATTTCGGCTTTAAAATTCATACAAGTTGGTTTCATTTGTGAAAATTACCACAATGAACTAAATGTGTAAGAATCATAAACTTTTGTCGGTCCCAGAGCTTCTTTTCTGTAATAATCCAAAGACCAATGGAAAACATCTGCTCGATACAAGTAAAAGATGATGCTATTAATATTTTGGTCGGGTTTCCGGTGTAATGAATGCTTGAATTCTTCTATAATCTGACAAAATATGTACACAATATGCACAAAGCATGCTATTTAAAAGCTACTGTAACTAGTCCGCTTTTATGATGACTTTAGCTATTGATGGCCTCAAAGCTAAAAGATTCCAATAACTTTTTATGAAAATCTTTTTAAAAACCATATATCCTGGTTTTACATGATCATGTTTAGAGAGTTGAGATAAAAGACATTTTGGCAGTCACACATTTTCATAATCTTATGATCACGGAATGAATGACAAAACTTCTCGGCATTCATGGTATAAATCATTTTATTGGAGTGTTTATTATAGCCAGCCAAGCATCCAATCACACAACAGCTAACTCTCATGAAAGTTCTCCATCATGTTCAGAAGGAGCATTTAAAAACAATGGCAAATTAAAAGAACGGACAGAAAGTTATCAAACAGCTCAATAAAAGCAACAACAAAAGGAATTATTTACATCTTGCTTTTATAAATATGTCAAATGTACATATAATACACAAAGTACCTTAACGGCCAGACAATGTGGACACATTGAGACCCAAAACCAGGTACCAAAAACAACTTTAAAACAAAACGGTGCTTCTCTCTGCTATATGGCTACTTGAGGAACTTTACGTGCTCATCCCAACATTCAATAAGCCGGCAGTCGCAGGGATGATGGGAAAGTGTTTATAATTTTCAACTGCCATATTCCCAAAAGCTCATCTTAGCAACCTCATGTCATACAAAGGAGCCCAAGCACAGCGTATATAAAAAAAAATAATAAAAAAATAAAAATAAAATAATAAAAAAAAAGTGATACATATTCACTTTTGAAGAACAACAGGGTAACTTTCCATGCATGCTGTTGGGGATGAGCCTCCAGAATTACGTTGCATTTAAAATCAATGGCAATTCTCCTAAAGCTTAGTTAGATGAGGGTTGCATGTACAACTCTGACTCGAATAAGAAAGAAAACGTACCTGCTAGAAGGTAAAACGCCTAATAATGTAAACTTAAAATACTGTCTGGTAAGGAAGGTTCAACATCTCCCTCTCGCTTTACCGCGTTCCCTTTAACTCACATGTGCCAAATATTAATTAAGTTTTAATCATGATTTCATATTTCAAGTAAAAGTTGACGGCATACACACTAGCAAACAAGGGTTAAGGCTGATAGGTTTCAGATGGGTACATAACGGCCATCTCATCCAGAAATTGCCCACACGACACACAATTAGCTGCAACAAGGAGCAGGAAAAGCTATTTTCTACACACATCTGTACATTATCCACATCACGATCCCATTTGATTAGAAACACACGTCTGGATTCTAATGGATACAAAAACAGCCACACAGTCACAAGTGTGGAGGTCATTAGACTCGTAACAAACACACTCTCACAGGAGTAAACGGCGAGAGTGTAATCTAGTGTGTCGGTACTGTCCGCTGCTACTGAATGGATCTGTCATTAGGCAGGAGAGGGACATCAGTATCAAACAATTAGAAGAACACTTTAGACCGGTCCAGAAATGATTCACACAAGGCATCCGCAATAACACAGTATTTATCAAGCCCTTCCAAGACAATCACGTAAAGGCTAAATGTAAAATAGCAGTATGATGATTTGGGTTTTGTTATATTGCACTGATGGCACACATGGTAATGTTTTACCCAGTAGCCTTAGTGTTTTTGAGCTTCGTTTAAGGGCACAATGGTAGTACAACTTTAAAATGTGTGAAGTTTTAGTGAAATATGCACTTAAATGTTTTTGTTTTTTTAAGCATAAATCAGAAAAATCAGCTGAATTTAGTGAAGCATTTATGGTAATTTGCATAAAACATACTGTATCCTGGTCACCTCAAAGTTAAAATGAAATAATGAGAAAATATATTTTGCATTCAAAAGAAAAATCAAGGAATATTTTTGCACTGTGACCCCCACATATTTTTTAATTCATTTTTCTGTTTCTTTTAATATTATTCTCATTATTGTAATAAAGTATTGTGTAGTGCTTAAAATACAAATATTTACCCCCTTATTTAAACCTTAAAATTAAAGTATTAAAGCATTTTTTTCCTTTTGACTTTAAGGTGCAATACACAGACACGTCTTTGACAGGTTTCACCAAAATTGCTGATTTAATGGTATACTGTAGTCCATCTAAAACTGAAATTTCTGTCATTATTTACTCTCCGTCATGCCATTTTAAACCTGTATGACTTTATTTGTTTTGTGGAACATAAAAGAATATATTTTGAAGAATGTAGGTAATCAAACTATTTTGTTCATGGACTTGAAAACAATGCGAACCAAAACTCGTTGGTTGCCCATATTCTTCCAGACATCTTTTGTGTGTGTGTGTGTGTGTGTGTGTATTCAGCAGAAGAAAGAAGTTTGGAATGACATGAGGGACAGTAAATATTAACAGAACTTCCCCTTTAACAACATAATTTAATGTTCTTATGGACATAAACACATGGGCCCAATGCATTACTGTCATCTCATTATTTCTAAACCAATGTACCTTAAAAAAAATCAAACTTATCTTTAGAACCTATTGCCCATAATTTCATTTTTTTGTTCTATACACACACAAAAAAAGGATCCTTAAAAACCTAATTTTCTTCAGCTTAAAAATAACACGTTAACACTGCTAATTCTCGCCGTACGCTAACATTGGTCACAGGAAGTCGTCATGGGGGTAATGGGTTTTACGTGACACACGTGGCACTACGCACAGTTTCCTAATAAAGACGTACTGTACTGCTGGGGAAATGATGCTATTTAACGAGAGCAGCATCTATGGGAACATCAACATCAGACACTAGAGACACTGCGGGCCACAATCACATGATGCTAACACTACGGTTCAGCTCGCATTGAGCGTTGTTGTTGATGTTGGGATTGTGTCGGGTGGCCGTGGGTGTCGACGGTCCTCCGCCGTCATCACAGGGACAACCGTGTTGGATAAGGATGTCGACGCACTCTTGACTTCCTGCTCGCTGGGCGTAGCACATCGGCGTCTGACCACGGGCGTCGCGACTCTTCACGTCCACGCCGTACTGAAATAAAACGATTAAATGAATAATGATGGAGGGAGACTTAAGAATGAAAGGAGGTTGCAAAGAGCGAGTCCTTACCCAGATGAGCAGCTGTGTGATGACCACATTAGCCATGGCGCAGGACAGGTGCAGGGCGGTACGTCCGTCTCCGTCCCCATACGTTTCGTTGACCTCTTCTTTGGTGCCGTGGGCAAGCAGGAGAACCACCAGCCTCAGGTCGTCCTCCACCACGGCCCGCAGGAGCTGCTGTCCCAGAGGCACGTCTGACTGAGGAAGCCCCACCAGAAACAACTTCTGTTCGTACTTCGCCCGGATCCAGCGCTCCTTCACTTCCCTGAGAGTGAGGACACAAACAGAGATCAACTTTTTATTCATGATTATCAGCGGTCATTCTGATAGCTAACACCATTCTGTTCTAGTGAATCAAATCAAAACGCTGAATCAACGAAATCAATTTATAATCAATTTATAATCCACATTTTTAAATATTTCAGTAAAAATGTATGTAGGTAAATATAGTTGCTTAGTTCTAGGTTTTGTTATATATGTTTAAATAGTTAAATAATCTATACATATATTGATGAAAAAACTATGGAACACAGGTCTTTATTTATAATTGTTATATATTTTATTTTATTATTTATATATTTATGTTTCAAGATTTTTATTGTTTTAGTTCTTTTGGTAGAAATGATCATTCCTGACTAAATTTAAAAAAAAAATTAATCAAATTTAGTGTTGTATATAGTATTTATTAATTATATTATTCTATATATTATATTTTTTCTCCTGTTTTTAACAACAATTTCTATGAACTAAACAATATAGACGGTGGGCCGAGGGTCCGTATCTGCTTTACTTTTCGAAATGAATGATCCCCATGGAGGGAGAACCTGGATTTGTAAAGTTGGGACGGTTGTTTTATTCTCAACGATATGAAAAGTGTTGCCACTCCCATTTATTGCACATTTTCCCCGAAATCATAATGCACGATCCGTAAATATGCAGGCAAACGCGGTTGCCTACTATATTAGTTGAGCCAATAGCGCGGCAAGATACTGACATGGGATTATTACTATCCAATCAGATGTAGTTTATTTAGAACAGCTGTTACACGAATGATTTAGCTATCAGACACGAGCACCAGCAGCGCATTGATCGTCAAGGACATTATTTGTGTGATTGTAAGTATTCATTTAATTAGAATATATTTATATAAAATGTTTGTTTTGTACACTGTGTTGTTCAAACGTGTGTAAGCGTCTCGTTAGTGTCGTTTTAAGTAGGGTAACGTTTCAGCTGGCGAACTAGCAGTAGCCAGAGCCGTTTAGAATATCATATTTAACTGCTCTGGCAGTAAATCGCATCATGCGATTACATATTTGATTTGGTGTAAACATTACATTCTAACGGTGACACTTCGTCCAACTCGCATAGACTACAGCTCCACTTTATGTTGGTTGATGATTATCTCAGATCGTTTTGCAAACGTTCGCCAAAAACTCAAGGCGAACATGAACCTGTTGATGTTTAAGACATATATATTTAATTACCAGTTACATCTGACATAACGTTATAGAGTCAGTATCCTAATATTCTAATCAATATTCAAACTGGAGAGCTAAGAACTCTAACGTTAGTTAGAACTGTATGTATTAGAAATAAGATGATCACAATCAAAGAACATAAACTGCATGCAAAACAAACAAGATTATAAGTATAACTATCAAAAAACATAGACTATCAAACAAAGCAGAGTTATAATGTACATAAACCTGTCATACAGATTTACTTCTGCAAGAGTAGCAAACACACATCTCCCCACATGTGTACATGCATACACACATGTGCCCTAGTCATCTTCAAGTGACTTATTGTCACAGTTTAAACACTGACAGAGGTTTGTACATGGCAGCTCATGCAGTTTACATGTGCATCTACCTTTAACACAATTCGTTTTTTTACATGAGCAGTGCACAAGTTCCAGTATGGCCTCTGGAGCTGGCGGAAGAGTCATCCAGTCTACTCCGTAGAAATCTCCTACCATCTTCCAGCCATGATTTACAGGAGGAGGAATGTCTGGCATGCACTCAAGACACCTCCTGTGTACTGCAGCCTGATAGCTTGCCCGCTGGATGTGTTTATGCAAGGAGTCTTTGTTTGGAGGCAAGTCTCTCTCAGAACATTTACCTGATTTGAACAGGTTAGCCCTTGCAATATTGACATCTTGGCAGTCCTTCTGATCATATAGATCACACGTGTAAGCTTCCAGAGCCTCACATAGTTCTGGTGATGGGGTGAAACTTTATTTTTTTATTATATTAGTTAATTCATTGTGTAGCTATATTAAGTTAACTCAAATCTAAACTCCCTGAAGTCCTAGACTCAATTAAACCTACTTCCTTTATATCTTTCTTTTTTCTATCTATCCTTCTTTCTAGATTTCTTTCTAACCTTTTTTTTTTCTTATCTATTTATTTTTTTCTTTCTACCTGTCTATTGAACTTTATTGCCTTAACTTTTGGGCTAGGCTTTAAGCCAACTTAAAAGTTTGCCAAAACATTTCAAGTAGTTTTTTGTACTTATCTTATGTTGTTACTGCAACTACACTGCACATATCTGTATGTGTTGTTCATACTGTATATCTATTCTGCTCTTATATAATATTTAATTTATATTACTGTAAATACTACTTTCTTAACTGTATATTACTGTCCATTCTGCACTGTACAGGTCAAAAGTTTAGAAAACATTACGATTTTTTTATGTTTTTGAAAGAAGTCTCTTCTACTCAAGCCTGCATAAATGAGTAGAAATATATATATATATATATATATATATATTAACTTTGATAGTGATTTAAAAAAAAAATAGCATCATTACTTCAGTCTTCAGTGTCACATGTGACATCCAGTCTATCACATGATCATTAGAAATCATTCTAATATTCTGATTTTTTTTTAGTGTTGCAAACAGTTCTGCTAATATATTTGATGAATAAAAGATTAAAAAGAAAAAAAAATCAAATAATATAAATCTTATTTACTATCACTTTACTTTTTATCAATTTAACACATCCTTGCTGAATAAAAGTATTGATTTTATTTAAAAAAGAATTTTTTAAAATATATTTATATATTATATATTTATTTATATATATATAAAATGTTGTTACAAAATATTTGCATTTTAAAAACATAGCTGCTGCTGCTTTTTTTGTTTTGTTTTACTTTTTATTCATCAAAGTATCATAAAAAAGTATCACATGTTCTTAAAAAATATTAAACAGAACTGTTTCCAACTTTGATAATGAATCATCATATTAGAATGATTTCTAAAGGATTGTGTGATGATGATCCTAAAAATTCAGCTTTGCATCACAGAAATAAATGATAATTTAAAGTATAATAAATTGAAAATCAATTATTTTAATTGTAATTATATAATCACAATATTAAATTTTTCCCCTGTATTTTAGATAAAATAAATGCAGGCCTGATGAGCGGAAGAAACTCATTAAAAAAAACCATTAAAAATAGTAGTTTCCAAACTTTTGACCTGTACTGTATGTCCAATACTGCACTGCCTGTCTATACAATATAATACCAACCTTTCTTTGCAGTTTCTTCAACTGATACTGCCTTCTCTCTTCTCCTTTGTGCTCGTTTTATCTTCGTAATATTTGTGAAATGACTGTAGCACTCCCTGTGGTAGCCAGTGTTAGCTGGTTTGACTAACTGGTTTGTAGGTTCCTGGCTTTGTAACTTGTATGCCTGTACTGCCTCTTCTGCAATGATACCTTCTATGCCCTCAAGGTCTTTCCACAGAAACACTGATTTAATAAATTTCTCCCAACTTATGTCTGTGAAGGGAATGGTGGGTCCACCACTTTCCTCAAATATATGCATACAGCACTTCATGTTTTTTCATTTCATCCAAGTAAACATGGGCGGGAAAAAAAGTATTGTCTGTCTCATTTTTTCATGACGCTGTTTCCAAGCAATACCATTATGTCAAATGTGTTAAATCAGAAGGGTGTATTTATTAAAGATTACAAAGAAATGACAGGATATCGTATGACAAAGGTGGCTACATAAAATAAAAACAAATATAAATGTATAACGTAACCTCTACATTATAATTTTGTGTCAAACTGAATATGTAGCAAAATAAGAAAAATAGTTCTTATCTTGAATAGTACAATCTTAAATCCTTGGCACGAAGCTCGCCAGTGCGTTCACAAACGAATCGCCGACACTTTCCACGCACGCTATTGGCTGAAGGCAACAAATACGTCATGCAGGTCGGACCCCGCAAGTAGCTGCTTGCTCTATTCGCCGGGAAAATAACCTGGAGAAAATTACCGACATTATAGTAATGTGCAAAGTGTTTGAGTGGCAACAATTTTTATTTGCTTTGTTGAAAAGCGTAGCGGTTACATATAAAAAACTGGGTTATCCCTCGCCACAGATCGTTTGAAAACACGAAATCTCCCCTCGGCCCACCGTCTAATATGAAAAAGCATGTTAAAAATAAACAAGGCATGTTTTCCTAAATAAATAAGTAAATAAAAGTAAACATTTATAGGATGTTTAACAATTCAGTGATATACAGTACATATAAGATTGACAAGCTAGATATATTTTCTATATTTTATATTTGCATTAAATTCTTTATAATCATAATACTTTAAATAATACAGTGTAGTACTTAATGGCTATAAAATTATAGTGTATAATTTCGCCCGGCTCTAATATCACCTTACTTTGGCAACCACTGGTTAAATGCGACTTTGATACTGTACATCAGATAAACTTAGCGACTTCTGAATATATGACAATCCCAGTAGAGTCTGTATTTCTGACAGAATCCTATCTGTGACTTTGAGGAGGTCCAGAGTAATTCAGTTCTGATTATGACAGAGGTCACAAGGGAAGCAGGTTAAATGTACAAATCACACATCCTCAGCCTTAACTTCCTTAAGACCGGTTTTCCATCAGAATCTATAGGGTTAAAGTCTGTCTGGCTATCGAAAGGTTACACATTGTGAACAGCATGTCTACTGTGGACAATACAGGAGTGTGTGCGTTGAGGGGAAGCCGCGTTTTTATCGCCGTTGTCAGTCCTGCCCGGTGAATCCCCACAAAGGAGGCCCTCTCAACACTGGCCCCTCAACCCTCTAGGGGGCCGCCAGCAGCCCGCCAGATCGAAGGCCCAAAGAAAAGGGCTGAAAGAGACACACTCGGACCAGAGAATGGAGTCCAACTCTTCAGCACGCACCAGACTTCTATCTATCCCTCTCTATCACCCAGCCACCCCCTCTTCTCTCTTCAGCTGGCATTCATGGTGATGGCGAGGGGTATGGCGCTAAAGTAAAATCAATACGAGCGTATCTGAGCATGCTCAGTGGCGGTCTGACCCATTGACCCCGTGCGGCGGGTGATAAGAGGAGCAGAAAGGAGCTGTTGTTTGCCTCGCTGGGGTGAGCGACACACAGAAGAGACTGAGTGAGAGAGAGCTGATAGAGGTAAAGAGAGTCTGGAGAGATGAGTCGGGTGATGGGTTTCCCCCGGGACGAGTCTCCACAAAGACAGCGTCACCAAAACCACAGCGCTAATGTTGATGACAACAAACCAACAAGATGATAGAGAGAAATTACAGAAATAATGACAGTTACAGTATAGATGAGAATGGGCTGGCTAGTATTGAATTATTCTTACTGAATTATACACTTCTATACAAGTCTATATCAGTCAGCACTGTACTGATATTCTTCATGCATTTACATTTTTTCATCACTGCAAAGTTGAGTGATTAATTAGTGTGTGTGTGTGTGTGTGTATATATGTATGTATATATATATTATTTATATATTTATTAATTTAATAATCAAATATTTAAGAATTTTCCAAATACAATTTATATTTTTATATTTGTATTGCATGCATTCAAATATATGTGAACTTATATTATTACATAAAAGACTGCATAAATTATAATATAATAAATTAATAAGTGCTAGAAATTAAATTTTTTTATATATATTTCAATATTTCATTTATATTTCCTATATTTCATTTATAAGTGCATTACAAATATAATATTTAATGCATTATTTAATGTCTATATAATATAAGAATGTATACATCTTATATTACATACAATTTACATAAAAGTATACATTACTCCACAGATTTTTTATAAACGAGATTAAATAAATATTTATATCTTTTTATTTGTATTTTATATATAATTTTATGCATTTAATACATATATCAAATATAAATAAAACATTACATTACCATAGAAAATCTTACAAAATCTCTTTATACTATATACAATTCAAGAAATTTAAGATTAAAATTTATACTAAATTTTATTATTTTAAATTTAAAAATAATAAAATTATTTTTTATTATTTAATAAAAAATTAAATAATTAATTTATTAATTAATTAATAAATTAATGGGGGGGGGGGGGGGGTTCGAATTCAGGACGTTGAAGTGTAATTTAGCTATGTGTCGGCACACTGCTCACGAGGCTATCGGTGTTGACCTGATGTTCTTTCTACCGAATTATGTTATTTCTACCGTCTTTTTTTCTTTCATAATTTAAATCATATATATCTACCTTAATGCTGCAAAAACAATGTTCTATGACAAAATTAGGACTGTCATTCTAATTAATCATGTCCTTTTTCTCTGATTAATCACGATTAATCGCACACTTCATGAAATTAAGCATGGATCTTGTTTCAAATGTTTATTTTGTCATCATTTGCTATATCCAGCAAAGTAAACCAAAAGATTGAAGGGTGATTCTCAAAAATCTATATTTTCTGCAAGCTTTTTTCAAGATAAATTTAGCTTAGAAACTTTAAACTTAGAAACTTCAAAAGGACACCAAAGAACCAAATGATCTAAGGAGCCCATATAAGCACACATGAAAGAAAAATGTTATAGTATGTGAACAGTGCAACAGCAAAGAGCTTTTTTACATTTTAGAGAGGTCAAGTTGTGATACCGAACAGGACCACATGGAGATGCCAAAAAACTAAAAAACTAAAACTAAAACAACCAACTATCAGCAATCTGTATATCTCTTTTAGAGTACAGGGATCCATTCACTATAACTAAACACAGCAACATAAACATGACAAATAAAAACATTATCGTGAATGTGTGTGGAAACAACGTGAATGTACGGAAATGTCTGTGTCTGTGCATACGTTAAATTTGCAATCAATGCGTCAAGAGCACTGTTACATGCATTAATATAACAGACTCTCGCGTGCTTACTGTACATCTCCTGTACGGCATTGCAATCGTCTTTACCTTCATTGCAGTCCTCAATCATCAAAACTTCACTAGCGAGACTGGTTATCCAGTCGAGAAAATGTAGTTTGCGTCTCATCTGGCAGTACAGCGGTGGGATGTTGACAATCCGTTCAGTCTGTACTTCACACAGCGTGATGTGTGAGGGTTCGCGCGCTTCAGAGACAATCACAGAATACAACAGAGCTTGTGTTTTAAAGTGCAACTCACTGGAATGAATAATTCACTTAAAATGCAACTGGAGTCTCTTTTCTCTCTGCAATCTCTGATGTAATCAGCCTCTGATGTAATTTCTTTATATTAGAAAAGATTGTTTGAATGCACTCACTTACTGGATCACTGGACTGAAAACTTTCCCAGAGTTAAGTGGCTTAAAATGATCTTATCGCAAGCAGAGAAGCAAAATTGGTTCTTGTAATAACAATATTATTTATGTAAAGCCAAAGACTACAACTTAAATTCACTTTAATTTACAGAAGCAGTGATTGGCACTATTATCTTCGAACCACGCACACTTCCTCTGACGGGGGACAAACTCATCCGTCTCAACCGCACAAATCCAAAGAAACATGAAGGACAGATGAGGAAAAGAACCCCGTCATCGTGTCAACAAGCTCCACTCACATTTCCATCGGAAAATTCACAAACCCAAATGCAAGAAGTTTCTGCGAATCATTTCAACGGTCTGTAATCAGTGTCTTTACAGGAGGTGCGGGGGCATTAAAAAATGAATAAGAAAATAAGCAACCAAACAATCTTGACCTAAAACACTAAAAGGAACTACTTAACGTCTAATGAAATGACTCCAGTCAGCAGTTACATCTCAGCGTTTCAGAAGTGCACTCTTACTACAAACAACACCGGCTTTATGAAGCAGAACAAATGTTGTGGCATCTCCAAACTGATAATCTGTTATCCCATGCCACCATTATATTCCCCCGAAGACAATCGCGTCTGTACGAGCAAGTGTTGTTTAAGTCACTTCGGCAACAATGGCATGAGCTAATTAAGTAAGCCACATCTTTAATGCTGTTTCTCTGAAAATCCTGACAGGTCTTTGTGAACAAGGCACAGAGCAAGTGAATGGACTCTGGGCTCAGTGAATTGTTCTTCAGAGTGTGTGTGTGAGAGAGTGTGTATAATTAGCCTCCCTCCCCTCCTCCTTCAGCAGTCAATCTTTCAAAGCTTGTTTTTCTTCTGAGGAGACCCACCCTGTTGTTCTCTCTTCATCTGAATTCTTTACAGGAAACCCACCATGCCATCGCAGGGGTTTAAGAGGGTGGGCGACTCTAAAACTTCAGGAGGAGAGAGGTTTAAAGTGCGAGAGGTTTGGGGAAGGAGGAGGGTGAGTTTACACTAGTTTAACAAGGGAGAATCACTTTTGACAAGTGGAAGGACAGATTCAGATTCATTCATCACAGATTCACAGGGTCACCTAAAGTGACTTTTAATTAAATTAACTTTTTGTATGTGTGAAGTCAAAAGGAGATGGTTTGATGAATGTTCATGCTGCAATTTCGCCTGACAAACTCCCTAAATGATCATAAAGGAACCATAGAAGCGGGGCATACTATTTATGCACTGTATTCCAAGTCCTTTGAAGACATGACGGATTTCTGTGAGGAACAGATCAAATCTGAAATCCAATATGGTGCAATAAGATGAAAAGAGACAGGTCTGATGTCAGTGAAGATTGGTCAAGAAACTCAATTTGGCCTGACATTGTATTTAAGACGATTTCAACAAATTTTGGTCTTCACATAAAACTTTGGTATGAATTTTTTTTTTATTATTATTATAATTATTTTTATTATTTTGTTATTAAGGAGCCTTATGGTATGTCCACATTAAAAAAAAAGGTTAAATAAAATAGGAAAGTTATTTTTAGGAGCTCTATGGCATCTGTTCACATTCACTTTGACTATAAAATAAAATAAAATAAGAAAAAAAAGGTACTATTTTGTTATTTTTGGAGCTTCATTATATATGTCAACATTCAAAATAAAATAAAACTAAATAAAACTAAATAAAATAAAATAAAATAAATGGTAAAGTTAAAAATTATTTTGGTAAAATGAAAGTTATTTTTAGTTCACACATTCACTTTGAATGCAAAATAAAATAAAATAAAGTTCTAAAAACAACAAGAAGTACCTTATTTTTCTATTTTATTTTATATTTGTCCACATTCAAAATAAAATAAGGTACTTTTTGTTGTTTTAAGAGCCTTATGATATCTATCCACAGTTAAAAACAAATAAATTAAAATAAATGAGGTTGTTGGAGCTTTGTTATCTCTCCAAATTCAAAATAAAATGAAATAATTGCTTTGCTATGCAAGTCTCAGATAATGGAAGTCACTAAATGGTTTTTATTTATTTGTGATGAGATTTATAAGACATCAGGGCATTAGTGGAGGATTTAATCAGCATTTTGCATGTATTTAAGCTTCCATACACAACTAATCTGAATAGGTATGAAGCTTTTAAACATTCTCTCAGTCAGTTTACGGTCACCTGTCCTTGAGAAGGAAGGAGGAAGATTTCAGAAGCAGCAACAGGCTTCTCAAATCCTCCACTTGAAAGGAGAAGTGTGAAAGAGAGGAAGAGAGGGGCTGGTAATCCCGCCTCAGACTTTTGTTTGAAATGGAGACCCAATCCAAACACAGGGCACTGTGTGGAAGGGTTTATGGGAGAAAGCCGAGAAGCCATGAAAAGACACTTCCTCTCGGCAGGAGGAAGAAAAATAAAATGTGCAGCTTTAGCGTGTCAAAAGCGAGGGAGGGACGAGGAGGCCAGGAAAGAGTGATGAGATGGAGGGAAGATTCTCTCTGCAGGGGGAGAAAACCACATTCAGGAAACACACACACACATACACTGGTACACACATATTTGCAGTGGATATCAGGGTTGCTTGGGGGACATCGGGGGACTGGAGTGTGAGAGAGACTAGAAGCCTGAAAAGGAGACCAGATACTCTTTATATCCCACTTGACTTGAAATGCTGTTAACTGCTTCAAAGAGAACAACAATAAAATTAACACTTCATAATATCACTCAATAATAAACCATTAAAGTCAACGTGATATATATTTCTTAATGTATAATTGTGCATGACTGATAAGTGCGCATTATACTTAAGAAAAAAAGGCTATTATCTTGAATCAAATTGTAATTAAAATTAATATTATTTACATAAAAAATTATAATTAATATTAAATAATAAATACTTTTGGAATATAATACTGCACTGTAAAATATATATTTGTAATTTGAATAATATTTCAATTGTGAGTGAATATATTTAAATCAAATACATCTATTTATATAAAAAAAAACAATTAAAAACTGTAAAAATATGTAATTACAAATAACAGGAAAACAAACAAAAGTTTCTGTGGATATTATCAATTTAATGTAAATACAGTTCATTCTAAATGAGTTTTAAATTTAACACACACACACACATATATATGCACACAAATTCTGAATAATTATTATAACACACAAAACTATTATTAATATTAATTGAATTTATATAATATTATATATAATATAATTATAACTGTATATATTTCAAATATATACACTATATATATATATATTATACATAATTATAACTACATATTGCATATATGTATATACACATAATTAATATAAATACATTTAATTATAAAATATAAAAATATAAAAAAACATTAAAATATAATTATATTAATGATAACATGTAAAATGTAATATTAATATAATAATTTAAAGGCAAATATTACAGCCCACTTTTCACAAAAAATACAGATGGATAAATGTATGGATAAATACATTAACATTAACAAATTAACCTCATGTTTTTTTGAGGAGTGTGGTATTGAGTCAAGCTTTTACAAGAGCTTTTCTAGCATCACCTGACCCTAATGATCACCCAAACGGGAAACTGATTCCTGTAGCCTGGCCCAGAGAATCAGGAACAGATGAATGAACTCCAATACAGAGGAAGAGACAGCAGGGCAATTACTCAACCCACACTAAACAGCACACAGGGATTTATGAGAGGGTCCCTATGTAGTGCACACTCGGGGGGAGGCGTCTCTCCAGGAAGATCCAAAAGCAATTGGACATGCAAGTGAAAGTGGACCATCTGAGACACAAATGACGAGGGCATGGAGGAAGGTGCATGCCCTCTTCACCAAACGACCAATCAGAACGCAGAGCCAGGAAGGGAATGGGTTCATGGAGGTAAGAGGGGCTCAGAGGAAGGGGAACTTCTGAAGGGCCTCGCCGGCACACAAACACAAAACAACCCCTGAAACTCTCAAAAGACACATCAAACAGATCCCAACCAGCCTCCCAGCAGGGAATGAGTGTTTGTAAAGGAGAGAGAGAGCGAAAGAAAGAGAGGGGGAGTGCTTGCAGTGAGACAGTGTCAGTGTGTAGTTCACTGTTATGAATGATGCTTCATGTACTACACACTTAAACACAAACAGAGCTTTAATGTTTCTACAACATGAGTCCATCTGATTCTTCAAACAGAAATATTTTAATTAACCAAACCACAAACTGAGAGTGGACTATACTACTGTTCATTAAAAACATAGGAAATTAATACTTTTATTCACCAAGAAGGCATTCAATTGATCAAAAGTTACAGTATAGATATTTATAATGTTACAGAAGGGTTACATTTCAAATAAATGTCGTTCTTTTGAACTTTCTATTCATTAAAGTATCCTGGAAAGAAAAATATGATGGTTTTCACAAAAATATGAAGCGGCACAGCTGTATTCAACACTGATAATAACTGAATAAATAATAATAATAATGAAAATAAATAATAATGATAATAAATGAATAAATGTAAACGATAATAACAATATTCAGAAATGGTTTTTGAGCAGCAAATCAGCATAATCAAATGTTTTCTGAAAGATCATGTGACACTGAAGACTGGAGTCATAATGCTGAAAATAGGACATAAACAGGAATAAATTACATTTAAAAATTTATTCAAGTCAAAAATAGTTATTTTAAATTGTAATAATATTTCACAATATTTGTGTTTTTGCTGTATTTTTTGTCCAACAACAGCGGCAATTAATAACTCACTTGCTGTTCAGGGTGCCCTATTTTCGCAATTTTTTTTCCATTAAATAATAATATTTGTAACATAAAAAAATTAATAGGCATTAAATAAAAAATAATCAACATATAAATTAAAACTGATTCATGATCAATTAGTTGAATGTGTTGTGAAGCTAAAATAGTGCCAAAAATTCATTTTAGGTTCATAATGGAGACCTTACTAATAGAATTCAATTCAAAAAAATCTATCCATCCATCCATCCATCCATCCATCCATCTAAAGCAGTCAATCATCTGACCATCGTAAAAATGTTAAAAAATAAAAACACGTTTCTTGTCTTGAATACATTTTCTGCAGGGGGCTATGAGAGCACAAACAATACTTTGAAAAATGTACCACAAGAGAGCAAAACACATTTTCAATGCCAGAAGGGAAAAAAGAAAATGTGCAACAACAAAAGCAATTCATGATGTCAAACATTTATCATTCCAGTATTTAAGTCAGCCGCTGATGTGCTGATGTATCTACAATTACAGCCGATTCCTGAAACGGACCTCAAACCTTTAGTGAAACCTCAACCTCAGCGTTCACTGATGAGGAGAAATACTGTAAATTGCACCATTGCTCTGTCTAATTGTACAGTTTTTTTTTTTTTTACTAGTTCTTATCAAACACTATATGCCATTAAATGAGATTCTGGTGTCTAATCAACCTTGTCACATTCTGTTACCATACTGTACATTACTTTATAACTGAGCTATCAATCAAACACTAGCTCTCATCTGATTGGCTAAACATACAAAAAACGCATTAATGGAAACAAAACAACATCTGAACCCAACACTAGAAACACAATCCCGACCACTGAAGAACGAGAGAGAAGAGAGGACAGGTGTAAGAGGGGGAAGGAGGTTAGTGAAGCGATTCATTTGTATTAGTGCCTCTGCCCTGTGGCCAAGACGCAACGGCAAATTATTTCTGAAACAAACTGGAGGATCATCAGAGCTAAAGGGCACTGTGAGTGTGTGTGTGTGTGTGTGTGTGTGTGTGTGTGTGAGACGCACAATTGCTATCTCTTTCCGTCCAGCCACAAAAGAGCAAAGAAAAGGAGGAAAATAACGAGTTGAGCAAATAGATACACATAGATAAATACATAACAGATACAAATCAGTGTTATGTTAGTATCACAGAGTTTTTTTTAATTAGTTCATATTTTTAGAATGTTTATATTTTAATGTTTTATTAAATTTGTCGCGTTTCCATCATTTTAATGATTTTTTAAAAATATAATTCCTACTCATTTTTAATTCAATTTTAGCTATTTTAGCGCAGCTGTTTAAACTAAATGAAAATTAGAAATGTTTTTTTTTTTTTGCAATTAACTGACATAAAATAATTAAACAAATATAAATAAATAAATATAGCAATAAATAGCTTTTTAAAATATTTCGTTATTTCAGTTTATTATATATTATATAAAATGATTTATTTAAAATTTTTTTTTTTTTTTTACATTTATTAACTATAATAACCCTGATACAATACAGATATAAACACATATTTAGTGTTTAATAAGCGTACGTGTTAAACAAGGTTTCAGTATTATACATAGTTTAAACTGAGTTATAAGAGCAATAATCTGGCGATCCTAATCAAAGCCAAACCTGTGTGTAAATCGTCAGCATCCCGTCTCACCAACAACTGAAAGAATTCTCTCAGTCGTGTGGCACAAGGGTGTCAGGTAATTAGAGTTGATGCGAAAACACACACAACTGCCAATTTCTAATTTAAGCTCTAAAGAGCCTCGGATGAGCCGACCTCTGTAGCGCCTCTATCCTCTCTACCCCTGCAAGATTGATGGCAAAACTGTGTAAATCTATCATAAGTATATCAATCCGCTTAATAGAGTAACTACAGAGCTCCATGATCGATTGACGCTGCTCAATAATTAAAACAATATTTATAATTTCAACAGCTGGAAACACATCAGCAGACACGCATTGAGTTTCCAAGTCAAAGCTGGATTTATAATAGGTACAATAACTGAAATCTGGCTGTTTATCATCACAGTTGGAGAAAATATAATAATGTTTGACATTTCAAAGTTATGATACTAAAATAAAAAATGTGAAATAAAAACATTTGAAAATCTCCGTACTATAATGTGTTTGAACAGAATAAATAAAAATAATGGAAAATAAACATTTAAATACATCTCGACTTGTTTGAAAAGAATAAATAAAAAACTAACAAAAGAAAATTTGTATTAAAATACATTTAAAGAAATCTTTAAGATGTTAAACTTTTATGAGCTTTTTTAAAATACTATTATATATATATATATATATATATATACACATACACATACATACATACATATATATATAATTTTTATTATTATTATTATTGAACTTTTATAAGTGCTTGGATGGAATGAAAAAAAGAAAACTTAATTTAATTAAATCCAAAATTTCAACCTTTCCTGAGAACTTCAACTTCTGGGGAAAAAAAAAAAAAAAACACCATCTAGACAGTTACAATATATCACCAGTGTTAAGATAGTGGTACAAATGTAGCCTTCATTATGATCCCACAGTGTAAGACTTTGCCACATGTGAGTATTTGTGTTTAGCTCATGGTAAAGTGTGTATGCGAGTAATCTAGAGCCCATTACAGCAGCGCATGGCTTATGTGATGGGGTTTAAATTAGTCATCAGGGCTGTAAATGAGCTGAGAGAACACTGAGACTTGACACCCTCACTCGGATGTTAGTTTTCACCTCCCTGATGAGTTTTAAATCAATCCTGCCTGACTGCACGACGGTAAAACCAGCGCGATTACTCAACTCACTGATGTCAAAGCACATTGTGATGATACATATATAATTGATCGTCTAACTGACCCATTCATACCAATGAGTGAATGACCAACACTGTAACCGTGACTCAGGAAATCTGCACTGTGTTTTCAAAATTCAAAGTTTTAAAATTTGTTGCTTTGACAAATAATTGTAATAAGTAGAATTAAGTAGAAATAAGTAGAAGTAGAAATTACTAACTAGAAAATATTAAACTGGAGAAAAAAAAACTCAATTTAAAATTAAATGTGTGTGTGTGTGTGTGTGTGTATATATATATAAATAATATTATTATCAGTGTTTTTCTAGCAATAGACACACACACACACACACATATATATATATATATATATTAAATGATATACCAGTAATTACTGTCATATAGTGGGAAAAAAATGAACAAATGCACCCTGATGACTACATATTGAATATATGTGCACTCTGATTACACACCATGTTTCACCCATTACTTTTTGGCTGAAGAAAATCAGCTATGACGGTAATGTGATTTTCAGTTTTTGTCCGAGCCGATGAGAGAATGAGTGAGTGAGCGAGTGAGAGAACGGGAGAAATGGAGGATGCCGTGAACCATCAGATTCTCCTGACAATGAAAAACATTCCCTCCTCCGGCAGCGAGCCCGTCCTGACGACTGAAGTGTGAGGGGGATATCAGCATCAATAATCTTTCATCAAGTCAAAAGCACTCGGCTGCAGCCCGCCAAGCACTCAATAGATAACTGTGAGCCATCACTCGCCGCCGAGTGAGAGAAAAGAACAGAGACAGAGAGCTGAAGCACCTCGGGTGGTCAGGAGATGCTATCTCTTTTGTAGGGCAGTTGTTACATCTTCGTTCACGCTCTCCACTGAGAGAAATCCTGACGCTGGCTTGCATGCTATGAAGCAGCAGGTCACTTCAATCTCTTGTAAACAGATGTAACAGCATGTAAGCAAAGGTAAGTTAATACACAGGTAGAGACAAACATAATTCAGAAGGCTGATTTCCCTGAAATTCACCTTTATGAAATCCCTCAGAAAACGCACTCTGTTTTAATCAGGATCAGACATCCTATTAAATCAGTGATGCACAATATCTGGATTAGTATCTGCAGATATCACAGATATGCCAGGCTATGATTGGCCATTTGGAAGCAGATAATATAATAATATCATATAAGCAAATAATTTTCCCAATTCCAACTTAAATTATAATAAAAATGTATAGTACAATATAATTATTTAAAATAATATAACATGATCAATTATTCTAGTATTATTTATATACTATTATAATTTATTAATTTTCGGAATTGTATTTTTATATTTTCAGTTTTCATTTTAGTTACATTTATTGCAATTTTATGTGCTTATTCATTCATTTCTTTTTTTTTATTAATTTTAAATTTTTGTTCACTTATAGTTTTTATTTATTTCCAGCTAGTAACTTTGTTACATCTACTTAAACTTATTACAGTTATTTGCCTAGGCAACATTTCTAATTTTCGTTTAATTGAATTTTTTTTTATCTAATATTTATTCTAATTTTTATTTTATTTTATTAAAATTTCAATTAATAATTTTTTTTAAATGACAATAACCCTGAATATTATAAAAAAAAAATATTTTGACTCTTTTCAAATGCCAGCTCTTATAAAATAATGAATTAATACCTTTTTATTGCCATATCAGCATATATATATGATATACACACATATACACACACATAAATATATAAATAAATACAACTTTATTTTGTATAGCACCTTTAAATGTGGTTTTCTCAAAGCACATTTGGTTTGAACAAAAAAATAAAATAAAAATGCAAAATAAAACAATTAAAAATATAAAAATAGATTCATAATATCGTAAAGTCATCATACTAGTTATTGATTTTATAAAAACGAGTCATTATAAAAAAACGTGTGTTTGGCAAAACTAACTAAAATAAAATAAAATTATAGATTAAATGTCCTTAGTTTTTGTTTTTGTCAATGTCAAATAACGTTCAGCTGCATTTCCTTTTCCTGTGTCTCTCACTCACGCGTCTCACACACACACACACACACACACACAAATCATCCCTTCCCTCCATACACCGAGTGTTGGAAGCAAGTTTGCGAAAGGTTGGTATGTCGTGAACACCTTTAAACAATCAAACATTAAAAAGTGGTATAAAAATATTTTTAATTCTGATTATAATTTTGTCAGTGTGTTAACGTCGACCCGAGAAGCGATTGCTACTTTAGAGAGTTAACTAGTCACAAGTTTGAGGTAAAATGCACTTGGGTTGTCCATGCCAAAACACTGTATAATCTGTGATTCAAATATGAAATAATGTTATGTCATTTGTTCACTCTTACACAGAATGTTTGCTGCTTCATTCCAGATGAGTGGGCTATTGACTGTATAGGGTCAATTTAGTATAGGGTGTGAAAATTGCACAGCTGTGGAATTTGTATAGGGTGTGAATGCTGTATAGAAAATTATTACTTGACTAAAGTAAAGCCATCTCTCTCTTTCTCACCGATGCACACTCACTCACGCACACACACACACACAAAATTGAAAAGCTGCATTTAAAGTTTTTTTAAATTATTTGTTATTGGTCCTGTTCTTTTCTCAGATTGAGCTCCCTGACAATCTGACAAAAGTCCTAAAAAGTCAAAACGAAATAAAAGTAACTAATGAAACATGCAAAACTATAATAACCTTGCTGCTAGGTGGTTTTCCATTCTCATATCTCAATAATAACGTAGTCCCTTGACATGGCCTCCTTCGGTTTAAATCTATGGGATTTCTATGACCTGTTTAATCATGCACTAGGCAAAAATCATAAGTTCAGTCACTGAAAAAAGTAAAAGCAGAACTCTCCTCAATAAGCCACACCCTTTTAGGCATCATTCACATCACGTAACACAAAGATGCATGATGAATTACATGCTAGATACTGTCATTCCAAATTAGATAAAGGCATAAGATAGAGTTCAGCAACCAATGCAGCAGCATTACAATAAATCCTGCATTATGATGCACTAGACCAAAGCGCAGGCCAGGCGGTGTGGATTTATACCCTGAGGAGTGACTGATTCACCCCTCTGAGTGATGGATAGCTGTCAGAGCCATCCAGAGCTCTCAGTTCAGCCCTCAGGGGAGCGGTTTGGGACTGTAATAGTGTCCTTAATTGCCACCAAAAACACTCTTTTCTCCAGGTCATTAGACAGACTGGGAATTTGAGCGAGTGTGTCAGGCTTAAAGGAGGAAACACCTCGAGACATCGCCTGGAAGCGGAGCAGGTGAGCAGCTCCAGACAATGGTCTATGGACCCGATTATCTCCTGTAGTATCTCATCTTCTTCAAACAGCACTAATGGAGCGATGATTTGGGTGAAGACCCTCACACAATCCAGTCATTGATCATTTAAACCACACTGGCTATATAATGCTTATTGAATATGCTTTCACATCCTGAAAAAAGAGCCCAATCTTCAAATACTAGTTTTCATTTTCTTAAACACTTACAGCTGCCATGTTTAATGTTGACAGATTGACGGTTTAATTCATAAAACATTTATAGAACATGATTAAGAAGTCCAAACATTAGTCAAATTGACTACAAAGTGATTGTTCTGATAAAAATGGCAATTTAGAATGCAATTTAAAAAAAGCTCCGGGTTTGCGGTGCTTGCTTTAGAGCAGCACAATTTAGCCAAAAATTATATTATATTAATGTTATTCTAAAATACTGCTAAAATACTGCATTACTGCTATTAAATAAATAAAAAAAAAATTAGAGACTACTATTTTAATACTTCACTGTAAAAAACTGAGTAATATTAATAATACAAATAATTTCACACTAATATTTACGCTATTCTTGATTCATTTTTGAACGTTAAACAATTAAGCTTTCATTCTGGCAGAAATAAGCTGGAAGCCTTTAACTCTTTCCTCGCCAGCATTTTTAAAAAAAAGTTGCCTGCCACCGCCAGCGATTTTGATTATTTTCACTTAAATTTTATGTATATTTATATTTATATAAATATAGTATATTTTGCTGTATGATTATTTGAATATGCAATACACCAAAATACAGATCAAAGTCTCTACTTTTTTTATCAATACTTGAACATAGGTAGGTTTCATAAAAATGCATAATTTCGAGCAAAAGGCAGAGAAAATTTCTGGCTAATATTCAGTACAAATATCAAAGTATAAATCCGGTAAATCGCTTCCATCAGTACCTCCAAAGCTTGCACAGACATATTCCGCTTCCTGGATCAACATTTTACTCCATAGCATTATGTGTTTTTTTCATTTATATGCAGTCTATTGCCAATGATCGCATTTTATTTTTAATATCCATCTGTTTACATAAGAGATCGCTCGTTTCTCTCTCCGGTTCACGTGTGTTTTTGTTCGGGAGGTTTTGTACTCGTTCAGAAGAGGTGTAATAGCGCCCCCAAATGTATAACAGTGAAAACACAAGACATAAAAACTCGTCAATGGCAGGGAAGCGTTGTCTTCTAAATGAGATAACTCGTCAATGGAGGGGAAAGAGTTAAAGAGTCTATTTTGTTGACAATAAGCACTTATTGCACTATCAAATGCACATTATAAGTGACACAAACTCTCACGTTTATTGTAAACCCAGCCATTCTGAGACACTGAAAACACCAGATCATGAACTGCTCACGTCTAAAACAACACAGTGCCACGTTTCACTCTGAAACATCTAGTACATATATCTAATCAAATTGAAGCCATTGAAATTTGTTCTTAAACTTGTGCAAAATATAAAATAAAGTTGCTAGCAAACTGGATGGAAACTTGATTTTTTGACTTAAAATCTTGTTTTCAAGCCTAGCAGCTAATGCTGTGGACAGGTGACCCACCTGGTGCTGTCCACCCCAGGTTTGGTGTATCCTTCCACACAGCCCTCCCATACACTGTTGGCCATGGCGTTCCCGATGGCCGTCATCACCATGCTGAGCTCCACAGGCCAGTCGTCCAGGTCCAGAGACCGTACGCGGGACAGATGGGTGCCCAGGTTCCTGTGCATCCCGGAGCACTCGATACAGATCAGAGCGCCAAGGTTCAGACTGGCCCAGTCCGGATCTGAGAGACAGTTACATTTCAGTTTCCCATACCAATATTACATTTTATGCAATTCAAACTCTGATATGCTTGATTGTGTGTGGTCAATCATTATGCCATAAATCACAAGTATTCCAAGTGTAAAAATGTGGAAGAAACTATCCAACAAAAAAATAAAAAGAATTGTCTGAAAATGTTAAAATTAATTTCTATATATTAAAAAAAAATTATTTGTATTATTTTAAAGGTCCCATTTTTTGCGCTTTTTTTGAAGCTTTGATTGTGTTTACAGTGTGCAATATAACATGTGTTCATGTTTCGCGTGTAAAAAAAACACAGTATTTTTCACACAATTCACCTATCTGTATACCGCTGTTTTCACTGTCATAAAAACGGGCTGATGACTTCCTTGTTCTATAAAGGCCCTCCTTCAGAAATAAGTGACGAGTTCTGATTGGGCCAGCGGTTCCTGTGTTGTGATTCGACAGCAGCTGAGCGCAGGCGGCCCTCCTGATAACACGATTGGACTAGTTTTGAGAATCAAATGGGCAGGAGCATGTGCTGGAGATGTACTTATAATCACAGGAGCGTTTTTACTGACGAGATGCGCATGAAAATCGCATTCGTTTTTTTGCACAGCCCTAACATCTAGTTAACAAAGCTAAACAGCGTTGCCCTTTGTGTAATAAGTTACAGAAACTGTTAAATGCACCAACTTAAATAATAAAATACACTTACCGGTTGTGGTCCATAAACAACGCCTTCTCCAGACAAAGAGGGAACTGCTCCATCTTTCAAGAATAATCTTTGTGCGAATCCGGCATTAAACTGATTGAGATTGAGGAAGCTGTCCTCAGCAAAATGTGCTGCACATAGTTTTACATGTGGATTATAATTAGTCAAAAAACTGTTTTGGTGACGTCATTACTGCAGGAACTAGAGGGATGTAGTCCAAACGGGTCGTTCGTTGTAGGCGAATTCTGTTAAATAAAATATCTCGCTTGGCATTGAACTTTGAGCTTTAGAATTTTACAGATATTATTTATACTCTAACAACAACATTACACACCAACTAAAGTTTAAACCTTGGGATCACAAAGAACGGGACCTTTAAAGTGTGTGAATATACCCCAAAAAGTGTCTGAAAACTTTTTTTTATTAATTTTACATTTTGTTATTTTTAATTATGTTTTATTATTTTAATGTGAGTGAAACTACGCAACAAAACATAGAACAATTATTATTATTTTTATATTATTTCTATTATAAGTGGGTGAAACTACCCAGCAAAAATAGAAAAAAATTCTTAAAAGTTATTTATTTTAAATAAAACGATCAAAGTTAACATTATTATTTTTAATTATTGTATTTGTATTATTTTAATGTGGGTGAAACTACCCAACAAAAAATAAAAACCTTTTTTTATTAAATTATTTAAATGATTTGAAAATTGTATTTTACATTATTTTTTATTATTATTGTATTAAAGTACTTTATCACATTATATCTCATGACACTACAAAGCAAAGCAAAGGAAAAGACAAACATATGATGGAATGTCTATTAAAAGGAATCAAGCTTCATGTCCAGAAATGTTTTACTCACTGGGAGCGTCACAGTCTGCACAGAAGCTGTTTCCCCTCATGTTCCTGATGGACTGGATGGTCACTGCATCACTCTGGCTTCCTAATCGAGACTATGTGGCATAATAATTCAGATATCACAATTTGAAAAGAGCAGAAGGGTACATATAAGGCATATTAATCTATTTCCACAGTATCTAAATAAACATAATATCATCTTACCTTGTTCTTGCTGCTCTCACAGCACTGTAGGCTGGCAAATATCTGGCTCTCAATGGCCTGAACCCAGAGTTCTCTCTCCTCATACGTGGACGCCACAAAGTGCCACATCTGACCCGTCAGGGACACAATGATGAACTCAAATGACTCCTCTTGCTCTGAAACACACCAAACGGGAGATGAGTTTGGACACAGAGTGATTGTTCAAATCGTTAAAGAGCATGCCTGATATACTGACAGATGAAAAAATGAATGAAATTGCAGATTAAAGAAACAAAAACATACATTTACAAGTTCGAGATCATCTTCACTAAAGGCTGAAAATACAAACATTTAAATGGCCAGTATCCAAGGTGCATTATGGGTATCTGCGATTAGTGTCAGTTTCTGTTGTTCATCAGCATCGTAAAATCCAAGTGATTAGAAAGGTAAATACATCCATTAGAGTACTTATCTCATTACCAGTGAAGACTCATTATTATTGCAGCTGCCTAAATAGAATATAATGTGGGTTAATCATTCTGGTCACAGTAATTTCCACATCGCAAAAACACATGCGAGGTACTGCAACGTTTCTACTGAGCTCAAATGAGGGGCGAGAGGTGAAAAACACACCATCATTTCTGCAATTTGCTCAATTTTCATTTCAAAACCACGATTGCTTTGACATGTACGTGAAAACTGTAAATGATCATTAGCACATTACTGAGGTCTCACGTTTAGGAAAATGATCATGAATTATCAAGGTCATGTGCCAACCCAAGGTTTTCATTTTATATTTCTTTTACATTTTTTGGAAAATATACATATATTTAATAGGGGTTGGTAAGGATACAATACAATACAATACTATACTATACTGTAATGTAATGTAATACAATACAATATAATAATGATCATTAGCACATTAATAAGGTCCATTTTGTCAATATTTATTTAACAGGAAAATAAAATATGATATATTATAATAACATAACATATAATGTAACGTAATGATGATCATTAGCACATTAATAAGGTCAATTCTTTTCAATATTTAAAATAAAATAAAATAATCATTAGCACACTATTTAGGTCAAATTTAATTATATAATATTATCAAAAAAATAATATAATACAATACAATACAATACAATACAATACAATATAATATAATATAATATAATATAATATAATATAATATAATATAATATAATATAATATAATATAGATCATTAGCACATTAATAAGGTCCATTTTTCAAATATTTATTTAACAGGAAAATAAAATAAAATAAAATATGATATAATAACAACATATAATGTAATGTAATGATGATCATTAGCACATTAATAAGGTCAATTTTTTTCAATATTTAAAATAAAATAAAATAATAATTAGCACACTATTAAGGTCAAATTGTGAAATAATATATAAAAATTTAATAAAAAAAGAATATGAATCTAAACCTTTCACTATTATAAACTATATTATATGAACTCATTTATATCCATATTATTCTTATTATATTATTATTTAATGCATTTAATGCCTACTTTTTGGATTTTACAAATGAAAGCTACTTTTCACATTTATTTGGAACTTAATGGATATAAAACCAAAAGATAAGCTTATTCATAACAAATGAAGATGAATTGGTACATTGTAGAAACAAAACTTTCAAGTCTGCCATCTCTAAATAAAAACTACACGCATGATTTTAAAATCAGATGTAATGTTAAGCATGATTTATTATCTTGAATGTAAAGCATATAGATCTGTATCTCCAATAATCTGCATATGATGTCCCGAACACATGCATACCATTGTCAAAGACTCCCATTCCCTTCAGCAGAGCACATGGCCTCGAGCGAACGGCGACAATCCAATTAGTTTGACACCCTCCTCAATTATCCGATTTATTCACGGGACTTGACTCCAGGTCAGAGATCAATACAGAGCCGGCAGCTTTGTGTCTAAATCAAGGACTAAAGGGTGAAGGTCTGTCGCCCCAGTTGATCTCTCTCCTTTGTTTACATTTCATGCTTCTTTTTGCTGGAAATCAACCACAAATGTAAGACGGGATGCACAATACACATGGATAAATGTGTTGCACAAAGATCTCTGGAACTACTTTAGTAGTATTTTCCTGAATGTGGTCAAAATAAGGGAACATATTTCATTTTTAGCACAAATTAAAGCACAAATAAATATTTACTTCTGATTTTAGTACAAACATCTTTCTTGAATGCATATATTTTGTATTTTAGTATCACAGAAGGGAATATATATATATATATATATATATATATATATATATATATATATTCCCTTCTGTGATACTTATGGGGGGCCAAACAGGAAATAATTCTATGTAAATCCCGAATATATAGTTATAACTCTGAATATATAAATGTAAATCCCGAATATATAGTTATAACTCTGAATATATAAATGTAATCCTGAATATATAGTTATAACTCTGAATATATAAATGTAATCCTGAATATATAGTTAAAACTCTGAATATATAAATGTAAAACCTGAATATATAGTTATAACCTTGAATATATAAATGTAAATCTGAATATATAAATGTAACCCTGAATATATAAATGTAAATCCCGAATATATAGTTATAACTCTGAATATATAAATGTAATCCTGAATATATAGTTAAAACTCTGAATATATAAATGTAAAACCTGAATACATAGTTATAACCTTGAATATATAAATGTAAATCCTGAATA
Source organism: Carassius carassius (assembly GCF_963082965.1). Taxonomy (NCBI): domain Eukaryota; kingdom Metazoa; phylum Chordata; class Actinopteri; order Cypriniformes; family Cyprinidae; genus Carassius; species Carassius carassius. The sequence goes on from NC_081796.1 coordinate 23,747,452, forward strand.
TATAGTTATAACTCTGAATATATAAATGTAAATCCCGAATATATAGTTATAACTCTGAATATATAAATGTACATCTGAATATATAAATGTAAATCCCGAATATATAGTTATAACTCTGAATATATAAATGTAAATCCTGAATATATAGTTATAACTCTGAATATATAAATGTAAATCCCGAATATATAGTTATAACTCTGAATATATAAATGTACATCCCGAATATATAGTTATAACTCTGAATATATAAATGTAAATCCCGAATATATAGTTATAACTCTGAATATATAAATGTAAATCCCGAATATATAGTTATAACTCTGAATATATAAATGTACATCTGAATATATAAATTTAAATCCCGAAAATATAGTTATAACTCTGAATATATAAATGTAAATCCCGAATATATAGTTATAACTCTGAATATATAAATGTAAATCCCGAATATATAGTTATAACTCTGAATATATAAATGTAAATCCCGAATATATAGTTATAACTCTGAATATATAAATGTAATCCTGAATATATAGTTATAACTCTGAATATATAAATGTAATCCTGAATATATAGTTAAAACTCTGAATATATAAATGTAAAACCTGAATATATAGTTATAACCTTGAATATATAAATGTAAATCTGAATATATAAATGTAACCCTGAATATATAAATGTAAATCCCGAATATATAGTTATAACTCTGAATATATAAATGTAATCCTGAATATATAGTTAAAACTCTGAATATATAAATGTAAAACCTGAATACATAGTTATAACCTTGAATATATAAATGTAAATCCTGAATATATAGTTATAACTCTGAATATATAAATGTAAATCCCGAATATATAGTTATAACTCTGAATATATAAATGTACATCTGAATATATAAATGTAAATCCCGAATATATAGTTATAACTCTGAATATATAAATGTAAATCCTGAATATATAGTTATAACTCTGAATATATAAATGTAAATCCCGAATATATAGTTATAACTCTGAATATATAAATGTAAATCCCGAATATATAGTTATAACTCTGAATATATAAATGTAAATCCCGAATATATAGTTATAACTCTGAATATATAAATGTACATCTGAATATATAAATTTAAATCCCGAAAATATAGTTATAACTCTGAATATATAAATGTAAATCCCGAATATATAGTTATAACTCAGCATGTGAGCTCCGCTCAATATTCCGCTCTATGCCAATGCGCTCCACTCAATTGCTCACGGCCCAAGCGGTCAAATCCCGCTCCGACATGAAATCTCAGTGTAACGTAGGCTACTGTATAGCCTTTGTTCATTATTTTTAAGGCATTGTTGGGGGGCATTTTCCATTTTGCATAGGTGGCCTCAGCACATTGTTTGTGAGATAATAGGCCATTCTTTAAACTTTATTAGTTTCAGAAAGATTCTCGCGGATACAGAGAAAGTGGAAACAAAGGCAGATCTTTATTTTACAAAAGCACAAGGTTTTGGGGTTATTGTGAAGGTATACAAATAAAAGTAGACCCTTTGTAGTTGTCTTACACACTAATCTGTAAAATTGACGGAGTTTCTTCCACTGTCATTAAAGAAAAATCCATGAACGCGCTGGCGCGTTCGTTGTACAGGGTTAGAGAAAAGCTTATTTAGTTTCATATTTATGTTTAAATAATATGCTGGGCTGCATTTCCCCTGAAAACCTTCTTTACGCTATCATTCTTAAGTTATAACTCAGGCTTTAATTGGTGTTTCCCAAAACGTTAAGAATACCTTCTGTAAGTCATTAGTTCGTATGGTTGGTCTGGAGCACTAGCTATACCTTATGACAGTTCATTACGATAGTGGCCACCACTGTTTCTTTACATCTCAGTCTATACGAATATAATTCTGCTAATTGAAGTGTTTTCATGCAAAGAACATTGTCATTACACTGATGCGATTTTATGTTGTTATTAATGATATTATCCAAAGTTGTATTGGCAAACCTTTAGGCAGTATAGCTATTAGGAGTATGTTTAACCTCTTAAATTCTGAGACCATTTTGAGGGATTTCTGTCTGGATTTGGCCTACCCAAATTGAAAAGCTTCCCATACCCAAAATACACAATTTTGGTGTAATTTTAAAGGAAACCCTTTGAAGTTTCATAAACCACTTTTAAAAGTGATAAACATGCAAGCAGGGCCGGCGCGCGGCGTGCCTATAGGCGAACTAGGCAGCCGTCTAGGGCGGCAATTAAGAATACACCATTTAATTTTAAACATTTAATTAATTTTTTCACTCCATTATTGTTATAACTCTGAATATATAGTAATGAATATAAAGTAGGCTATATATAGTTATATAAATGTAATCCTGAATATATATATATACGTATAACCAAATATATAAATGTAAATCCCGAATATATAGTTATATCTCTGAATATATAAATGTAAATCCTGAATATATAAATGTAAATCCCGAATATATAGTTATATCTCTGAATATATAAATGTAAATCCTGAATATATAGTTATATCTCTGAATATATAAATGTAATTCCTGAATATATAGTTATATCTCTGAATATATAAATGTAAATCCTGAATATAAATGTAAATCCTGAATATATATTTATAACTCTGAATATATAAATGTAAATCCTGAATATATAGTTATATCTCTGAATATATAAATGTAAATCTGAATATATAAATGTAAATCCCGAATATATATTTATAACTCTGAATATATAAATGTAAATCCTGAATATATAGTTATATCTCTGAATATATAAATGTAATCCTGAATATATAGTTATAACCCTGAATATATAAATGTTAATCCCGAATATATAGTTATAACTCTGAATATATAAATGTAAATCTGAATATATAAATGTAATCCTGAATATATAGTTATAACTCTGATTATATAAATGTAAATCTGAATATATAGCCATAATTGTTATTATATAGATATAAATAGTGAATATATAAATGTAACCCCGTGAATATATAACAATCCGTGAGCCTACACATAATTTAGGCCTATTGCTGGCCATACACTGAAAGCCAAAGGGTCCCTCACAGTTTTATCAAAATGGCAGACTTTTATCAGTATTTTTTAGAATTAGACAGCTTCCTTTACCGTTTTTCACATGAACAACAAAATCTCTGCATTCTCGAAAGCACCTCAAGACATCTTGAAGACCATGTCAATATCATTATGGCTTTTATGATAGCTCTAAATGATTTTCCAGTGGCACATGGAAATGTGCTACATCTCCTATCAAGTCTTTGTGCATTACTCAATGACATGGTAAATTCTGTTTTCGACCGGCTATCTCAGATCGAGACTACACAGGAAGCCCATCACAACATAATGTCAGCTGAAGTAGTACGAACAAGCTATCCAGGAAGACCAAGGTAATGCATTCTATTATTGAGTATGAATATTTTGCCAGGCGAGAAAGAGTAGCGTTGCGTCTCGCCGCAACAGCTTCCCTTACGAAAATGGCCCATGTTTTTTTTTTTTTTTTAACTTTTTTTTTACTTTTTTTTTTTTTTGTAAATCCATGGTTAATTTGTGGTAACCGTGTTTTAAATACAATAACCATGCTCTTTTGGTTTTACTTGTTGTCAAACCATGGTCAAGTTTCGTAAGGGATGAGGCTTATGGCAATATACAGAGGCTCAGGATATTAATTAAGCCTATTGATATCAACAATTCAGTTCTTGATATAAAGGATTTCATTTCCACTTTTAACTATGTTAAATCTTAATATCAGCATTTCACTATTTAAAGTGCTTTGTTTTAAAATGACAGAATTACATTTCCACTATAGCCTGTAAAAACTATATTTCTTGATATCTGTAATTGTATTTTCACTTGTGAAATGTCACCATAGGCTGAAATCCCAATTTCACATATCAGAAATACAATTACTTGTAAAAATCATAATCTTTGATATCATGAATTACTTTGTTACAAAAGCAAATATCTATTCTTGATATCAACAATTACATTGCTACTATAACAATGTTAATTTTTGATGTCAATAATTTGATTGTCACTAATGACAATGTTAGTTTCTGATATCACGAATGAACATTTTTACTAGTAGCAATTCAATTGTTGATATCAAGAAATGACATTTCAACAATTTAATTATTGATATCAGGAATTTGCATTTTTACTACAATGTAATCATTGATATAAAAATTATGATATTTATTTAGATTATAAAAATGTTCTTCACACAAAGAAAAATAATGGTTCTTTAAATAAATTGTTCATTGAACGGTTCTTTGGAGAACAAAAATTGGTTCTTCTATGGCATCACTATACAAAACCCCTCTTTTGGAACTTATTTTTAATAATGTATCATGTATACGTATTTACATATAGCATTGTCTTCATTTACTAGGTACCATATTTCAAGGAGTCAGTTGGAAAATTTGCGAGATCTTGGTTTCAGTTGGACCATTCAGTTGGACGGGGTTACATTTATATATTCACTATTTATATCTATATAATAACAATTATAACTATATATTCAGATTTACATTTATATAATCAGAGTTATAACTATATATTCAAGATTACATTTATATATTCAGAATTACATTTATATATTCAGAGTTATAACTATATATTCGGGATTTACATTTATATATTCAGGGTTTTAACTATATATTCGGGATTTACATTTATATATTCAGGGTTTTAACTATATATTCAGGATTACATTTATATATTCAGAGATATAACTATATATTCAGGATTTACATTTATATATTCAGAGTTATAAATATATATTCAGGATTTACATTTATATATTCAGATTTACATTTATATATTCAGAGATATAACTATATATTCAGGATTTACATTTATATATTCAGAGTTATAAATATATATTCAGGATTTACATTTATATTCAGGATTTACATTTATATATTCAGAGATATAACTATATATTCAGGATTTACATTTATATATTCAGAGATATAACTATATATTCGGGATTTACATTTATATATTCAGGATTTACATTTAGATATTCAGAGATATAACTATATATTCAGGATTTACATTTATATATTCAGAGATATAACTATATATTCGAGAATTACATTTATATATTTGGTTATACGTATATATATATATATATTCAGGATTACATTTATATAACCATTTATAGCCTACTTTATATTCATTACTATATATTCAGAGTTATAACAATAATGGAGTGATAACTTGATGATGGAAGTGCAATAATTCAAAGAATGTCCCCAAAAAAAATGTTTTTTTTTTTTAATTAAATGGTGTATTCTTAATTGCCGCCCTAGACGGCTGCCTAGTTCGCCTATAGGCACGCCGCGCGCCGGCCCTGCTTGCATGTTTATCACTTTTAAAAGTGGTTTATGAAACTTCAAAAGGGTTTCCTTTAAAATTACACCGAAATTGTGTATTTTGGGTATGGGAAGCTTTTCAATTTGGGTAGGCCAAATCCAGACAGAAATCCCTCAAAATGGTCTCAGAATTTAAGAGGTTAAACATACTCCTAATAGCTATACTGCCTAAAGGTTTGCCAATACAAATTTGGATAATATCATTAATAACAACATAAAATCGCATCAGTGTAATGACAATGTTCTTTGCATGAAAACACTTCAATTAGCAGAATTATATTCGTATAGACTGAGATGTAAAGAAACAGTGGTGGCCACTATCGTAATGAACTGTCATAAGGTATAGCTAGTGCTCCAGACCAACCATACGAACTAATGACTTACAGAAGGTATTCTTAACATTTCGGGAAACACCAATTAATGTTAAGGTAAAGCCTGAGTTATAACTTAAGAATGATAGTGTAAAGAAGTTTTTCAGGGGAAATGCAGCCCAGCATATTATTTAAACATAAATATGAAACTAAATAAGCTTTTCTCTAACCCTGTACAACGAACGCGCCAGCGCGTTCATGGATTTTTCTTTAATGACAGTGGAAGAAACTCCGTCAATTTTACAGATTAGTGTGTAAGACAACTACAAAGGGTCTACTTTTATTTGTATACCTTCACAATAACCCCAAAACCTTGTGCTTTTGTAAAATAAAGATCTGCCTTTGTTTCAACTGTCTCTGTATCCGCGAGAATCTTTCTGAAACTAATAAAGTTTAAAGAATGGCCTATTATCTCACAAACAATGTGCTGAGGCCACCTATGCAAAATGGAAAATGCCCCCCAACAATGCCTTAAAAATAATGAACAAAGGCTATACAGTAGCCTACTTTACACTGAGATTTCATGTTGGAGCGGGATTTGACCGCTTGGGCCGTGAGCAATTGAGTGGAGCGCATTGGCATAGAGCGGAATATTGAGCGGAGCTCAAATGCTGAGTTATAACTATACATTCAGGATTTAGTGAAAGTGAAGTGACATTCAGCCAAGTATGGTGACCCATACTCAGAATTTGTGCTCTGCATTAAACCCATCCGAAATGCACACACACAGAGCAGTGAACACACACACACACTGTGAGCACACACCTGGAGCAGTGGGCAGCCATTTATGCTGCGGCGCCCGGGGAGCAGTTGGGGGTTTGATGCCTTGCTCAAGGGCACCTAAGTCGTGGTATTGAAGGATTTACATTTATATATTCAGAGTTATAACTATATATTCGGGATTTACATTTATATATTCAGAGTTATAACTATATATTCAGGATTTACATTTATATATTCAGAGTTATAACTATATATTCGGGATTTACATTTATATATTCAGAGTTATAACTATATATTCAGGATTTACATTTATATATTCAGAGTTATAACTATATATTCGGGATTTACATTTATATATTCAGATGTACATTTATATATTCAGAGTTATAACTATATATTCGGGATTTACATTTATATATTCAGTTATAACTATATATTCAGGATTTACATTTATATATTCAAGGTTATAACTATATATTCAGGTTTTACATTTATATATTCAGAGTTTTAACTATATATTCAGGATTACATTTATATATTCAGAGTTATAACTATATATTCGGGATTTACATTTATATATTCAGATTTACATTTATATATTCAGGATTTACAACTATATATTCAGAGTTTTAACTATATATTCAGATTTACATAGAATTATTTCCTGTTTGGCCCCCCATAGATACTAAAATACAATATATATATATATATATATATATACATACACATTTCTAATGTCAGCAGCTTGAATACTTAATTTTGTGCATTAGTTGTCAAACAGCATACAAAATAACTGTGTGCGTGTATATATATATATATATATATATATATATATATATACATACATACATACACACACACACACACACACACACACAGGATTTATTTACACATTACAGTTTTTCACCAAAAGCAATTAAAAGTACAAAAGACATTAACTCTTTGTGAAACTAGACAAATATTACCTAAACTAGACAAAAGTTTGAACACTTGACTGAATTTATAGTATCATCTTAAAATGTAATCCTTGTGATATTATTTTGGTAAAAATGTAAATACATAAATAAATAATAATAAAATAAAAATATTAAATAAAATTTTTTTTTTTTTTACATACTTTAAAAATTGTACATTTGGAGGAAAAACATGTCAACAAATGTGTCAAAACTTTTAAAAGAATCCCAGGATGCACTGCAGCTGGTTGAGTGAATGTCCAGAGTAATCAGAATCTAGACAAAGAAGCAGCTCAAATAAAAGAGAGTTTTTTAAATACGAGTTTTAATTAGATTAACATTTGTTGGTTGTTCCCATACGTTCATAAGCATTATTTCTTAGTACTGATGAATTTATCTTATTCTAAAACAAGAAAAATGTCCCAAATATATGAGTGCAGTGAAGGTCTGAGAAATAAAAGTGAAAATGCATTTTAAAGCATTTTATCTAAAACAAATTACTCAAAGACTCTGAGTTCTGTTGATATAAAATGTACAATAACACCAGCTCCCAATCAGCCACTGGTGCTCAGAAATGAGCAGTAATGAGACGGAGCAGAGCAGGTTCTGCCCGAATACATCCAGTTAAAATCCAATCTGAGGGAATGGAGGCAAAGAGGGCAGAAACAACTTACCTTAATTAATACGCTACAATAAAAGAAAGATAACAACATCTAAAAGCAGTCTTTCTCTCCTCCTCTCCTCCTGGCAATTACGATCTTTCATTCCTGTGTCTATTAATACCGCAGAAACATTCAGACACACAAATTATTACAGCATACATGCTAATGTTCAAAAAAGTAAGATTTTTTAAATGTTTTTGAACGCTCGGATCTTCACCCCAAAGGCTTGATTTATTTGATTAAAAATACAGTCAAAACACTAATATTTTGTAATATGGCTATAATTTAATAGCGGTTTTCTATTTAAATGTATTTTCAAATGTAAGTTATTCCTGTGATCAAAAAGCTGTATTTTCAGCATCATTGCTCCAGTCTTCAGCATCGCATGATCCTTCAGAAATATTTCTAATATGCTGATTTGCTGCTAAAGAAACATTTCTTATTATTATCAGTGTTGAAAACAGTTGTGCTGCTTAATATTTTTGAGGAAACCATGAAAAATGTCTTCAGGATTCTTTAATGAACAGAAAGTTCAAAAGAACAGCATTTATTTGAAATAGAAACCTTTTTTTAATAGAAACCTTTATTTAAATATTTAACATTTAAATACATTAAAATGCAATATATATAAGACATAATAATATTAATAATGAAATTAGATCATTAAAATGTGATAATGTATTTAAAATGTAATAAGTTGCCAGAAATAACAATAATTATTAGATTAGATGAATATATTTCATATTTAAATACATTCAAATGTAATAATAATTGTAAATTTAATTATATTTAAATATTAGCTTTAAATATTATTTAAATAATGTAATAATTTAATTTAAATGTAATAGTAGTAATAGCTGTTTAATGAATAGAAAGTTTAAAAGAATAGCATTTATTTGAAAAAGAAACCTTTTAAAAACAGTAGTCGTTTCTTTAAAAAAAAAAAGACAAGGGTGGGACTTGATTGCATCCATCAGGAATATCTTTTTTTTTTTTTTTAAATATATAATATGTACTGAAAAATCTTGCACCAGTAACCTTTATTGAAACACTTGATAAAGTCGATTTGGTCTTTAAGGTGAGATCTACTTCAGAAACATGAATAAACAAAAAATCTAAGCAAATTAGCACAGAGAGTGAGAGCAAAGGAGAGGCAAAGGAACTGCCAACATTTGCTCAAGTGCATCCCATCTAATGGAAGCAGATGCTTCTAGTCCAAACACCCTCTGGGTCACATGCCTGCTCCAGGACCACATCTGGACCTGCCAGTGTGACCCGATTGCTATTCTGTCAGAGCACGCGGCCACGCGACCACAGATCCATCAAATCAGCCGCAAGGGGTTTAAGTCAAGGTGTGTGTGTTGCTTTACAAACTCCAATAGGTGACAATCTTGAACCCAACACATGAGTTCTAGTACACTAAACAGGTCTGGGCCTATAGAGATGCTAGCTGATGTCTAAGAATTAACAGGCAGCTGGGAGGAACCAGACCTGCCTGTGCCATCTGTAAATGTCAGTGGCGGCGTTTGCTCATTTTACACATCATTAAAGGCAATATTCCTAACCTGTATTAGAGCAATCAGCACGCGCCCATTACTGACACGGGCCTGGGGGGATACGGGCCAAACACAGAGGAGACATCAGACACACACCCACACACACACTCACGACACTTCAAACTATGAACTGAAGCTGAATGCAGACATAAACACTCCCCAACAATGATCTGATGTTCATGAATTTACAAATATATCCATGCAGTCGCATTTAGCTTCTTTAAAAGGTCTTACAGAGACACAGGGCTTCCAGGAACCAACAGCACTGGTCCAAAAACACACAATGCTTCATTTGCTGCTGTAAGTGTATTTATCAGCCTGAAGGATCAAAACAAGCAATGCCACCTGGACATCATATCAGTATAAATACTATATATTTATAGATTTCTAAGTAAAAAAAAAAGAGAAAAAGATAGGACTAAATACTTTGTTTTTAGGGCAAAGGTGAATCAAGAGTCTGATTAGACCTTCATTTGTTATTATCAGAGATCGTTCAATATTGCTTTTTTATATACTGATTATTTATATGTTCAGATGTCTGATAATGGATATGCAGAGCCAATATAAATAGTTTGAAATTGTTTATTGTTTTATTTTCTGCCACAATAATAACTATATGTTCCTTAGACTCCCCCAAAAATAATAATACCATAATTAAAATAAATTGACGAAATATTTAACATTTAAATACATTAATACATATATAAGACTAATAATAATAATGAGATTAGATCATTAAAATGTAAAAATGTATTTAAAATGTAATAGATTGCCAGAAATAATAATAATTATTAGATTAGATGAATATATTTAATATTTAAATACATTAAAATGTAATAATAATTATATATATATATATATATATATATATATATATATATATATATATATATATATATATATATATATATATATATATATATATATTAGCTTTAAATATTTAATTTTAAATATAAATAATTTTATAATTTTATTTAAATGTAATAGTAGTAATTTCTATACATTTAAAAATACAATTATCATCATAACCACCACTAGTAATAATATCTATCATTATATTTAAAAGTAATTGTTTAATTTATACATTTTACTATATTTAAATGTTAAGCTAATGCTTATTATTAAAAAAGTTGAGTAATTATCCAAATGTACATAATTTGTAATCCACATTTTTAAAACTACGCTATAACACATTGAGTTCAGTCTAATTTAATATTACATTTGATTTTCTTTGCTATTTAAGAAGAAAAGCAAGTGTGTAATGAGTGTGCAGCTTTATCTAAACAACACATAAAAGATAAATAGATTTGTAGAAACTGAAAGTTTCCCAAAGAAGCCCAGATTAATCAAGCAGATCTCTTTCCTGTACAGAAGTGGAGATAAAGGTACAGTCGCAAAAGAAAGGCATTAAAGCTCCTGTCAGTCCCTGGATCATCTTTTAAACACATCTGAGATCATAACACCGCCACACATTCAGCAGGAATGAAGGAGATGCTCCACTGAAGCGGTTCAGATGGAGACACTCTGCATGTACAGGAAATAAAGACCTGTTTTCTGTTGGATTCAACTCAATCTAAGGGTCTAAACAGTTTAAATGGTCAAGGCCTGCTTGAATCAAAAGGACCGATTCAAAAGACTGAACTGATTAGCTCAAATGAATCAGCAATGCACACTTTTCCCTCTAACAATTCATTTAGTTGTCCAAGCAGGTCTTAATTGTGGGTGGTCACGTAAAACTACCATCTGGCCGAGACCATTTGTGTATTAGCGCTGTAAAAATCTTCCAGACACTTCCCAGAGACGTTCACTCATGAAGCAAAGCACGACAAAGTTGCCTCACCTTCTTCAAGAGCGACGGCACATTTGATTTATGATGCTTCACAACAGCTAAAATTCGATTTCTGCCAGCATTCTGCGCTTTTGATTGCCCCGTAAATGAGATAAACTGATAGCAATTTATTCAAGGATCCAAGCGGCCCCTCCACCCCTCCCATCTCTCCCACTCCTCTGCCTTCAGCAGATACAACTTGCTCCATGTGACTGATTCTCATACTTAAACAATATGTCTGTATTCTGCATGCACTCACCAGAACAGACAAGCACACACTAATAGAACCTTTCAGACTGTGCAAAACCGACGTTCATGATGGAAACTGTGTCCGCACACACATTCAGCCGCTGCTACTCTGCCAGATGACCAAGCCAAGCTTAAGTAAATCTGAGGTTAGACCTCTTACTCTTGAGGAGCTGTCTGTGTAATGAGACAGAACGAGTGCTAAGAACGTCTTTAACTCATGCTGCAATGGGAAAGGACCACGTTTGCGATCCCTTGAGCTTGTAATGTCATCCATACGCATTTTAAAACGAATAAAACAGTCACAATTATGGCGCTGGATCATTTGAGGCGATTTCAACTCATGTAAAAACACAATTAAACTAAAATAAAAGTTGACAGAATCGGTCTTTAGACCACATACAGACATGTATTTATCATTTAATGCTCGATTATGGTCTTTTTGGGACTTCAAAGATGGATTTCACTGGCTCTAGATGGATTTATAAACTGGTTAAAAATATATATATATATTTTAGGAAGTGTCTGTCTCTACATCATTGATGGACAGCGTCCATCTACTTGATGGATTGGCCTATTGGCAACAAAACAGCCTGAGGGAAGTGCTTTTGTTTCCTCAATAACAACCAATTAGGAGACTGTATTTGTCATTGGGACGGGCAAAACCCAAGTGGTCTTCTCTGTTGCATGTGGCACAGAACAATGGATCAAATGGAAGCATTTTCTAATTCAGAAAGAGATTAATTTATTTTATTAGGCACAGGCCAATTGTACTTTTTTTTTTTTGATAGCATTGTATCACTAAGACAGGCCTATAACTGCTGAAACGGTTATCGATGGCCAAAAACTACTGGTGTTTGTGTTGATTTGTTACCAATGAGACACAGTGAGATACAGGTGATATGGTACGTGGTAATTTTTTGTGTGAATAACACAAACTGGTACAATTTTACGCTCCTTTACCTTCATTCCCTGCAGAAAGGCCGTCCGGTTTGGTGATGCCTGTGCTCTTTTTCCGTCTGTGTTTCTTGCGGTTGGCGTGAGGTGATGGTGGAGGCTCAAGTTTGGGACTGGTGGCGCTGCTCATGCCAGGGGCGGAGCTGAGAGGATCTGCCATCCCATTGGCTGAAGGGAGAAAAAGAGACATGAAGTTAAACCAATAGGGTACCTGATTACCTGAAATCCTTACAGTCTAATGAGTCAAATTCTACAAACATTTTTGCAACGTTCCTTTCTAAGATTTCTTATTTTATTGAACTTTATATGAACTATGTATTTTAGTGCCTTGGTTACCCACTTCTACCACATTTTACAGAACAAGTGAAGATCCACAACCACTCAGGCAAACAAGAGCTGGACCACACCTCCATTTCACCTCTATTAGCCTGACGAGAAGGGGACGTGCACGTGAGTAACAAATGATGATTTGCTGTTGCCCGAGGACCAACGCTGTAATGGGAGACACCACCCGAGCACAAGAGAGGTTTGATTGGGTGTAAGGTGATTTTAGTGATATTAACCTGCTGCTCCACGCTAGTGTGTTTCTGTGACACGGTAAGAAAAGGGGGTGCGCCAGTAGGGAAGCCACGGCCATCTTTCTGAGCTTCATGACACTTCGACATCATTTTTGGGCGCCCTCGGGACACTATTAGCCATAAACCCCCGACCAGCCCAGGGGGAGAAGGGCCTGGCAAAGTGGACCCCTTATAGTTAGCGGCCCTCAGAAACACACATGTGGGAAGCCTCCTCCATTGTCTTGGCATCAAAAACTCATTGTAGTTTGCAAACTCCATTCATCTCCACAGACCTGGGGTGTATAAGAGTGTGAGCGCGTGCAAATGTGTGTGTGTGTGTGTGTGTGTGTGCGACGGCGCTCGGGTCTGGGAGTGTCTGAAAGCCACGGAGCCAAATAACGCATATTCTAATGGCACAAACAACCATTAGCCTGTGTAGAACATTAGGCGTAATTTGGGTTTACCTTGAGGGATCGCGAGGCTAGCTTGCTCTTTAAAGAGAGAGATGGAGGCCACGCGGGGGATACAGGAGGATAAACGACAGCCACCCGATCCGCTGTAGGCACCGAGGACTTTAGCGTGTAGCTAATGCTACCTTTAACACTTCAGTTTCCCTTCGTACGGTGACTGTTTCATTTGGTGAACCGATGCAATTTGTTGTTTCATTGATAAGATGCGGTTAATAATTATGATTGAGGCATTTAATAAGAACAGCTTGGTAATGAATAAATGATGAAGTGGAGGATTACTCAAATGCACTGTGGGATTTGAGCTTAATTACACATGGCACGAAACAAATTAGAGGGTTTAACAATTAGCCTCGTTCCACAATTACAATAATTCTCAATCAATATTGTTGCTTTATCTTTATCAAAGACACACAAGAAAGATTTGTTCTCATTATAATGTCACTGGTTTCTGGATATGACATTATTTAATTTATTTTTTATTTTTTATCAAGTGTCAAGATTATAGGTTTAAAAGTATACATTTATATTTTAATTCATATTGGAAATTGTAGTTATTAAAGCACTTAAAAAATATTTACTTTTCACATTAGTTAATTGTAAATGATTAACTAGTGAATTTTAAGTAAATATAAATACACTTTCTTACAAAACACACACACACACACAAATATATATAATCATATTAAATGCATTAAATATACAATTATATCATTCTAATAAAATAATATAACAAAATTGTTGGTTGTATCTTTGGTACTAACTTGAAAAAAAAATATTAAATCAAATATACTACCAATAATAATTTTATAGTATTTCATTGTATTATATTTTTAAAAATGTTTAAAAATTTAATAATGAATAAAATATTTTTATGTATAATTTATTACTTTTTTAGTGCGTGTGTGTGTGTGTGTGTGTCTAATTACATTCATAAATGTATACATAATAATATCATTAAATTTATATTTTAAAAAAATGCTGTGTAAATGATAAAACAATATAACATTATTGTTCATAGTACCTAAATGAATTAAAATTGATTATACATTATTAGACATCATATAATATTAAACAAAACCTCAATGGTGCTCTAAAGTGGTAGCACAGAACCAGCACTTAAGGCCGGATTCTTTTCCCAAGATCACCGTGTTTACCATGAAAACCGTTTAAGTGCTACAAAGCAGATATAGGGATATGAGCTCGCTGGAAACACGGCAGGTTGGCAGTTGATGCTTCATCACTGACTCTGTGTTCACCATTGATATTCATGACTTTAAGAGTCTGCCCTCCCTCCCTCATATGAATGGCGGAGCGGCGCTCCCAGCTGCCACACACGTTGTGGCAGGGACGCAAACGTCTGTTTCAATTTCTACACTCCTCTTCCCAACAGCCCCCCTGGGACCAATCATTAGCTACAGCAGACAGCTGGGGGTAGAGGGCTTCTGAGAAAACTGTCACACACTACACACATGCAGAATCTCTCACACATACAAGCACACAAACACACACACACACTCTCAGTGATGAGCGCCCATCTCTGGTTGTGACAGCAGTGGCATTGTGTGTCTAGGTTGAGGTTAACAGTGAAGGGCTGCCCTTGTCCCTCACACCAGACCTCAGATCAACCATCTGAACGTCTGTTTACCGAATCATCATTAAATGAAAAAGTACCCTGGTACAGCGATGACAATAGAATGATAGCTAGTTACAAATGACGTGGTGCTTTGAGTTATACCATAGATCTGAATAAAACTGATTATTATGGTACTTTGATATTTTTCATTTGAACTCACTTTTTTTCCATCTATTATAGTTTAGATGTAGATACTGTGATCTATTGATCTGAATCTTTACAGTATCTCATGTATAAGGGATATGTATCTTTGACTCTTACATTATTTTGTTTCCACCAACACCTATATATTTGATTATATCATAAAGTTGTTCCCTTTTTCGACCTCATGTTTGGTAGTGTACACTTTATCAGAGAGCATAAACAAATGTATAATATACTTACAGTATAGCACTGTATAGAGACTTACGACCAGTAAATGTATTATATACAGTATAATATATTATTATTATTGCTATTGTAGAAAAAAAAGAATATATTTTATATGTTATAATTTGATATAATATGATTTAAAACATTACACATGCACATGCATTTGTGAACATCATTCTGACAATGATTTTTGCTAATAATAAATTGCTTTTCACCAAAATATATGAAAAGTTTTCTAAAACATATGCTTGGTGTGAAAGTATTACAAACATATTTTAAAATGTAATACAATATGAATAAAACAATTGCTGATAGCACCTTTCTTTGAAAATAATTAACACTTATTTTCATTAAACATGATTAAATTGGTGAAAATGGGATCAATTTTATGTAAAAATGTAACAATATTGATATATTTATTATTTAACAATTTGTTCTTCAAGATACAGTCTATGAAATCTATGACAAACGAATAAGCAAAAGTTAACTTGTAACAATTCTTAATATCTTAGGCAGTTTTGCTAAAGGTTAATTTATTTTAGCTGCAAAAAAGTCTCTCTAAAAACTTAAGAAGTTTGAGGTGAGGTAAGTTGAAGAATGCAAGGGACGTGAATGCATTTACAGCGTAATCTGGGTTTAGCTGGAACTGCTCTTCAGGTAGCAGCAGGAAATAAGTTGGTCAGCTAACCTGTGATTAGCAAGCATTAGCATCCCCACAGGAAACGGCACTTTACACGTTCTGGAGACGAGGGCTGTGGTTGAGCATGGGAAGTTTGGAGGGTGTGAACAAAGAACATAGCTCTCATTTTTTTCCTCCAGTTGTATGTGTGGAGAAAGTGTGATTTCTCGCAGTAGCTAGTTAAAGAGCATGGACGGTAATTTTGCGAGGAAGACGATGACGCCCCCCACCCTCCATCCTACCCCTTGACACGGCAGCCTTGTGAGCATCCCCCATCCGTAATCAATGCCAATAGCTGCAATTAATGCTGGAAAAAGTGTGCAGAACACAAACACTACTTCCTGCTTATTATTGTCAATTAGGGAGCGCTAATCAAGGCATGGGCAGCACACACCGCTGCTCTCTCCAAACGAAATGTCAACCTTCATTACAGCCAAGAGCGAGAATCAAACTCCCTGCACTGGCTGCCTACTCGAGCTCCGCAGGGGAGAAGTCTTCTCTGCCCCAAACCATGGCAGATTGCAGATTAGCGCCAAACCGCTAGACTACCTCAACTGCTGCACGCTAATCTACAGGCTAACTGAATGTAGCCTCATCACATTTTATTGTGATAATTCCATTAATATGAGGATTCAATGCATAAAATGATCAGCAGAGAGAAAAACCTCCAGGAAACTGCATAGCAACATGCTATCAGCAATCAGAATAAATGTGGAAATACAGATTCTATCCATGAAATAATCAGAAAATCACCTTGCACTCACCCTAGCAACTCCTTAGCAAATACTTAGAACACACTAGCAACTATATAGTTACATGCTATCAACTAATTTAAACAAATGCACAAATGAGGATGATATGCCTACAATGATCAATGGCGCAAGACAACTACCTAGCAACCACCCAGAACACCTTAGCAATGCCCTAGCAACCAGCTTTAACACCCTAGTAACCGCATTTTCAGAAACTGTAAAAACCTAATTCTTTTTACAAAACAGTGCAAAAAATAAATGAATTGGCAAAGCACACTAGATAATTAAGAGATATTTCATACCATCTGAGAATACAATTCTTACACACACACATACAGTACAGACCAAAAGTTTGGAAACATTACTATTTTTACCTTATATACTGACGACTGTAGAACGGACATGTTTAATCAGTATATTCTGAAGTACTCTGATGACACTGTCTTAATATAACTTAACTGACGACATGTTGTCCTGGAAAGATCACATTGATACTCTATGTAAAAAAACAAAGCAGAGAATCCATTTTCTTCGCCGTCTTAGGTCATTTGGAGTAAGAAGGCAGATTCTGTTGTTGTTCTATAGGTCTGTGATAATGAGCTTACTGCAATACTGCAACTCTATTTGGTATAAAAGTTTATCTGTTGCGCTAAAAAACAAGGTTTTTAATCAATTAAAAATCTGTTCAAAGATAGTAGGTCAGCCGCTTGAGAAGCTTTATGATTAGGGCTGGGACAACGTGTCGAGGTCATCGATGACGTTGACGCAAAAAATACGTCGACGCAAAATATGCGCATCGATTCGTCGACCTGTTTTTATTTCTCTAAAAAACGTTTGCAAAACATTTACCTTATGTGCGCTGAATATACGCGATGGCTGGATCAACAATCTGTCCAACGTTATATAACCAATCCAGGGTTTTTTCTGCATTGATCTTTTTTTTTGGCGGCTGTCAAAGCCTTATTTGATCGGTGAGTGACAGTGACAGGGCGCGTACGAGAGAGAGCCCCGGCTGCGCGCGCACTCACAGTCTTCAAACAACACTAGCGCTTCTTGCTCTCTCTCTCCCTTGTGCATATTAATCAAAATCATTAAACACGATAGAAAAAGGGTGAAACACCAAAGTTTCACGCGCGCTCGCGCACTCACAGTCTTCAAACTACACGAGCGCTCTCTCTCTCTCTCTCTCTCTCTCTCTCCCTCGTGCATATTAACCAAAATCATTAGACACGATAGAAAAAGGGCAGGACGCCAAAGTTTCACGTGGAGCATTCGGAGATTTTTTTTTCTCCATGACAGGCTGCTGGCTCCCACTGTTAATTTTTTTTTTTTTTTTTGGAAAAGCACTCTCTGTATTAGCTTAAAGCCCTCAAGTTTACATTGGTTACTGTATTCTTTTAATTGCTCTAAACAAGTATTTTGGGTGACCTTTTTTATTGAATGCTAGACATCAAGTTGTTGTTATTTTCATCTGAAAGAAGAACTTTTTTTCAGTAAGCAAGGCCTTATGTGTTCAGTAAGCTTGTTTCAGTAAGCTATGTGTTTTCAAGGCTTCAAGGTTTTATTGAATGCTATCTCTATACAAGTGCAAAGTAATGCATTCTTAGTCAGTCTTTTATTTTGTAATTTTAAGAGCAATAAACATATATTGCAATGTTAAAGAATTCATGTTTTTTTCATTCAGATATGTAAATCAACATGTATAAATTGTTAGTAGTCAATTAATGGGGAGATAATCGAAATCGAATCGGTCTGAAAAAATTAATCGTTAGATTAATCGATGCATCGAAAAAAATAATCGCTAGATTAATCGTTTAAAAAATAATCGTTTATCCCAGCCCTATTTATGATTCATCCTATTATAAGAACATGCTTAGGCTTGCTTAAAAATATAGCCTCTAATCCTATGCATATACTGCATAAAGACTTTGAACTATTAGTCACAACGGAGGTATAGAGTTCCCAAATTTAAGAAAGTGAAGCTGAAAAATTATTTTGTGCACCAGGCAATCCTAGCACTGAACAAAAACACCTAATCAGAGATCAAGAGTATTGGGACGGTGTTGCAGATGTATAAATGTTGTATGAAATGTATAATTGTACTGCTGGAGTAAATGTCAATGTAGAATAAAAAAAAAGAAGCTATGTTTTTAAAATATAAATATTTTGTAATAACAAAAAACTGGTCAGTAATTTGGGGTCAGTAATTTTTTTTCTTTCTTTTTTTTTTAAATAAAATCAATACTTTTATTCAGCAAGGATGTGTTAAATTGATAAAAAGTGATAGTAAAGAAAATATATTATTAGAATATATATTATTAGAATTTTTTTTATTTTGAATAAATGCAGTTCTTTTTAACCTTTTATTCAGCAGAACTGTTTCCAACACTAATAATAAATCAGAATATTAGAATGATTTCTAAATGATCATGTGATAGACCGGATGTTACATGTGACACTGAAGGCTGGAGTAATGATGCTGAAAATTCAGCTTTGCATCACAGGAATAAATTATTTTTTAAAGTATATTCAAATAGAAAACTATTATTTAAGTTGTAATAATATTTCACAATATTACTGTTTTTTCTGTATTTTTATCAAATAAATGCAGGCTTGATGAGCAGAAGAAACTTCTTTCAAAAACATTAAAAATAGTAATGTTTCCAAACTTTTGGTCTGTACTGTACATACATACACACTCACTCACTCGCTCACGCGCACACACGCACACTCACACACACGAACACACACACAGGGATGTGTAGCACAGATATAACTAAGAGTGCAGATTTAATCAGAAGAATCAGTATTCAGAAGCTGTAGCTTATCCAGCGCAGAGAACAACACATCATATGGAAATAGTTACTGTTTGAGAACATTATCAATCTACGGCTGCTCATCACAACAGTCCTGATCTGCTGGCTGACCTTCAACCCTTGACAAGGATAATGGCATGACCGCGGCTTGCTTAAGATCTATTTAACTAAATAGGCATCAAAGGTGAATTTGCGTAAAACATTCTTGATGATACTCAGATACATGTTGTTCCAACCCTGCATGACTTTCAATCAGTGAGGTGTAATAATGTTTTGTACTGTATGGATAAAAACCTCTTTTGTATCTTCTTTTGGACAATACGGTTCAAAAGTTTGGGGTCAGCAAGATTTTGTTTTGAAAGAAATGAATACTTGTGTTCAGCAAGGTTGCATTAGATTGATCAAAAATAAAATTTACAAAGAATCCTGAAAACATGTATCAGTTTCCATAAAAAAGCAGCACAACAGTTTTCAACTTTGATAAGAATCAGAAATGTTTCTTGAGCAGCAGATCAGCATACTACAATGCATCTAGGGTTGGGTATAGTTTAAATTTGAATGATTCCGAGTCCGATTCCGATTCCTTGTTTCGATTCCGGTTCCCAACGATTCTCGATTCCGATTCTTTTAAGAGGCAGGGTCAAAAAAGGTTTAAGATATTTTAAATGAGCTTAGCTAACCAACTGTCTTTCTGAAGAAAATAGTTGTGCCCCAATGTTGGCGCAAGACATATTATTTTTTTGTATGTATTGTTTTACTTACCGGATTCGGACTGCAGTGTAGTCACTGCGGTGCCAGGCTGGGGGTCGGTGCCAGAGGAAGAGGCAGCGGAGGACGGTCGGCACAGCACGTCAAATACAGGGCACACATTTACTTGCACTCCATGACATCGGAGGTGCTTTATCATGTTTGACGTGCACCCTCCTATGCACGAAACAATCTTGCTGCAAATGTTGCATTTTACCGAGATTTCGTTTTGTTTCGAAAAGTGGAGCCACACTTTGGACCACCGACGCACGCTGTCCATGTTCGATCGCTCGTTATACCAAAACTTCCGGTGGACGCTTCTTCGTTGGTGTTCAGCGGTTTCTTCTTCCGGTCGGCGCCGGGCGGACTGTGAATCAAAACTTTTTTTTCTCTTTCTTTTAAGCTTTAGGAATCGAAACTAGGAATCGAAATTAAAACTTTTGAACGATACCGGGAAAATCGCAAAGCTAGTCCCGGTTCCACTCGATACTCGATTCTCGATACCCAACCCTAAATGCATCACATGAATACATTTAATTATAAACTATATTAAAATAGAAAAGGGCTCTTTATCATAACTACATGTGATTTTTTCATAATGTAAATTTAAAATGTTCTGATTCTGAATCTGATTCACTTGTAGCATTTTAAATGGATTTAAAAAAAAATTGTGTGTGTTTTATTCTTAATTTATTTACACAAAATAGCACAGAATCAAACGTATTGTTTACTGGTGATAACATGATCAATTATTGTCGGAATATGACTGACATCAGAATAAGTAATTAAATAGTAATTGCACCCTACTTACTAGTCAGTTGTTGGACAACTAGTTCAGCATGCACACATCCATCCCTTCTCCACATGAACAGAAAGAAAACCTGTAATCTTCTACACAACAAATGAGGTTTTCTCAAGGTGTGCACTTTCCCAAGATCTCTCATATAAGACTCTATTATCTCCATTATGACCTGTAAAGCTATAATACTCTCAGTAAACGCAAGAACCGAGAGGCTGATGGGTAACAGGTCATAGAGAAAATGAACCCACCAAATCCTGATACAGCTTAAAGTCAGAGTATGTGTGCTTGTGTGTGACAATAACCATTTTACACCAGGGCCTAATGAAGTGCTTTGTCACACACACACACACACACACACACACACACACACACACACACATATATATATATATATATATATATGCAGCTCATTCCGCGGCTACGGCCGCTTTGAGTAATTCTGCTTTAGGATGTGGAGCTGATGGGTGTAGACGGGGGGCCGATGGCGGAGTGGGGCTGAAATTGATTGTTCGACAAGCGGAGACGAGCAGAGAAGGGCGAGTATTGCGCGGCATTGTGTTCTGTCTGCGACACCACGGGGCCACACCACGGGGTCTCCATTTTGCTCGTAAAGAGCGCTCTTTAAACTAGCGGGGCCCCTGGGACCCTAACAGAAGGAGGGGGGGAGGAGAGAAAGAGAGAGAGAGGGCGAGAGACAAAAACTGAGAGGGCGATAGCGCGAGGGCGGGGGGGAGAAACAGAGCAGACGCTAATGAGAACGACAAGTGCGCAAACATGCATGGAAATGACTGTTATTCTGTTGATGTACATTTAAGTGCTTTTTTACTGCCAGCCGACAAAGAGAGGGAAATAACCAGTGATGAATGTTGTCCCCGTAAAGCATTCATTTTCCAACGCGGGAGGGGAAAAAAAAGTAGTAGTGAAGACGGGGGAAAAATGTGCAGCGTTGTTACGCCCGGCAAATATATTATTTGACTTCACTCAAGTGCACTGACAGGATGGAGAGAGAGAGAGAGAGAGAGAGAGAGAGAGAGAGAGAGAGAGAGAGAGAGAGAGAGAGACTATTTGCATTTGTTGGCAGGACCAGAGTTGCCATTAAAAAGCTGCAATTACTGAATTATCCTGATTAGTGATTGGCTTGTTAACAGCACAACCACTGATACAAGCAATAAACAAAAGTGCCATAGTTTCTAGAGGAACTATTAGATCATTGGTAAAATCATTATAGAGTAATATCTTTAACAGATTAACAACCTTCAGTTCATCGCAAACAAAGAGCAGTTGCTGAATTATCGTAAATGGTTTAAAGTTGCGATAAAATTTAATTCTATTCAAATCTATTTGTATAGCGCTTTTCACAATACACATTGTTTCAAAGCAGCTTTACAGAAAATGCATGCGTCTACATTACAAAGCAGAAATGAATGCGTCCAAGCAACGTTCATTTCACAAATGAACAGTTCAAGATAATAGAACCATGGAAGTAGTGACAGATCTTTTATTCCTTATTGTGGATATGTTTATTCTATATTTCATCATAAGTTAATCGGAGTTGAATTAATGGGAAAAAAACAATTTAGGATGGTTTTTTTCCATCCAAGGTACATTACCAGTCAAAAGATTGGGATCTGTAAGATTTTTAAAAGTCTTTGAATATCTTTTCTTTTCACCAAGACTGCATTTGATCAAAAATACAGTAAACATTTTGAAATATTATTTCAATTTAAAATAACTTTTTTTAATACGTTTTAAAATGTAATTTATTCCTTTGATCAAATCTGAATTGTCAGTATCATTCCTCCAGTCTTCAGTGTCACAGGATCCTTCAAAAATCATTTTAATATGCTGATTTGCTGCTCAAGAAACATTTATTATTTTTTATAAATGTTAAAAAAGCACTGCTTCCAAACTTTTGAACGGTACTGTACATTTATAACACTATACTTGATGTTTTATTACCTTGGCATCAAATTACAGAAAACGAATTAAAGCTGCTGTGTATTTCTAATATAACAGCTGAGGAAGTAGTGTTGGGCGATATGGTCATTTTTCAAATTGTCATATTGTCAGCCCGTGAGATCGACAATAATATCGTGCATGGGTGGAGCAAGAGAGAGACTCTTTGTTCTCGTCATAGCAGAATTATTTGGTGTTTTAAACCGCACAGGTGCGCAAGAGAGAGAGCATATGGAATCACCAATAATCGAAAAAATATACTTTAAAACATACTGATAAACTAACGTTAAATATACAAATACTGTATTTAAAACAGCTAGTTCATATATAGTCTGATGAAACTGTCATATCGCATGTCCTGTGACACATTTGCCGCATCTGCGCACAGAAGTTATCACTAAATGTTCTGCAAAATCAGTCAGCAGTGAAAATCAATAGTAGATTTAATTTAAAGTCCAGCAGTTTAACACTAATATTGGGCATAACCAAACACGTTAAATATAAAGTATTTAAAACAGGTAAGTTCATATATTTGGAGTAAAGTTGAATTGAACTGATGCATCAGTCATACAGCGCTCATGATATGACTGACGCACCGCCACAGAAACAAGAATGAGATGCGTTCTTACATAACTGTGGCATTAAACTCAGTCAGTGAGGGCTCGTTAAAATATTGCACATAAACAGGTCATTCAGTTTACTTGTTAAAGTGCAATGAAATCCCTTATATCTGCAGACGATGTATGTCTGTTTGAGGATGGAGACTTTGTAATGGCCGAAATTATGTATTTTGCATGCATCACATTATAGTGCGGGGTGCATGAAAATAATAACAAGGCGGCAGAGCGAACTTATCATCCATAGTGGTTCTCACGTAGTCCTTCTACATCACCATATAGTGTGCATTATAAGTTAAGTGATCAGTCTTTAAGAGAAGGACTACCTGAGATCCACTATGGATAAGTTCGCTCTGCCGCCTTGTTATTATTTTGTCTTTACTTTATTGGTAACGCCAAAAAAGAGTTAATCTCTCATGTTTGAGAAGTGCGCGTTGTCATGTACCAGCCATTAAATGTGTGGGACACCAACTCCTCATTTTATATTTCTTTCATTTCATGAATTTAAAAAGTTATCCGAGTCAAAGCGGACAACTTCAGCGACTATAGGCTCTAATCCTCCTGCGCTCGCGGTGTGTGTATTTGTGTGTGTGTGTGTGTGTGTGTGTGTGTGTGAAATGCGGTGCTGAAGTGAAATAGATGGCCAGTTTGATAGCCGAATTATAATAAGCCGCCTAATAAAAATAATAGTTATTATTATTATAATCTAATACATTAATAGGAAAATGAGCCTAATATCGTCTTGATTATCGACAGAGACATCTGCTTACAATATATCACAATATATTGGCTTAGGCTTCTGAGAACCCCGAAAATGTGAAAAGGGTCCATTAGATATAAAAAAGAAAAAAGAAAAATGTCAGTTTTAGAAGTTTCTTGGCTTTTCCTCTGACCTGCGGTGGTGCTGATAACAGCCTCACTCCACTGTTCTGCGCTGGACACGGAGAACGAGCGCTGGTGCATTCCCTCTTTACTAGTCCCCAAAGCCACACCGGCCGCTGAACCCCCGGACTGCAGGGAACTGCTGCTGTTCGAGTGAGGAGTGCCTGCCAGATAAGAGAAGCAGAGATTCGGTTAGATGTTCAAACCACATTTCACAGACATGTTCATTTAAGTGCCTTAAGTGTGCATAGTGGTACCTTAAATGCACATATTTGCATCAAAGGAATATATAGTACATTCAGAAAAAGGTACAAAAACTGTCATTGGGGCATTAAACTATGAAAAGTTACCAATATGCACCCTTTAAGGGTAAACAAGGTACAAAAGTGTACTTTTTGAAAAGGTAACATTACCCACTGACAGCTTTTGTACCTTCTTTTTTCTAAAAGTTGTCACACCTTAAAAGATGCATATAAGTGTATATAGTAGTACCTACATGGTACTTAATAGCACCTTTTGAAAGGGTACCGCCCCAGTAACAGCCTTTGGAAGTTTTTTTTTTTTTATGTGCACAGCACGATGCAGCTTTGTCCTAATGTTTTCCACATGTAATCCATTCTCATTATTATCTTTATCAATAAAAGTTGCAATTCCAATATAAACAAGTATAGCAGCAGCTCAAACAGTAGAGCATGGCTATAGCAATGCAAAGGTCATGGGTTTGATTCCCAGAGAATGCATGAACTGATAAAATGTATGCTTGAATACAATGCAAGTCACTTTGAGATAGATGCACATGTTAAATTAAATTAAAATTAAATTAATGCATTTAGCAGTTGCTTTTATCCAAAGCGACTTACAGTGCATTCAGGCTATCAATTTTTACCTATCATGTGTTCCCGGGGAATCGAACCCCCAACCTTGCGCTTGATAACGCAATGCTCTACCAATTGAGCTACAGGAACACTTGAAAAATAGTTGAGAAAGAGAAGGTAGGTTGTGTGACAGTGGATAAACTCTTAAAGGTACCGTCGTCCAACATTCCAACCGCTGTCTGTCATTTTAATCATAAAACAAAAGACAAAGAAAATCACTTTCTGCTCTTGACTGAATACGCTTTATAACTTTAATAGTAAGCATTCATTTGTATTACATTTTTACAATGAAGACTACATAAAAACTTAGTTTCATAGCTCTCTTTATACTATTGCATTTATTTGTGCTTTTGTTTTAATTTTTTCTATTGGTTGTTATTTTATTACTGACTTTTTACTTGTTTTTTTTTTATGAAACTTTGCATTGAAGAAAAGTCGATTTTTTTTAATATGCTGTCAATTATGTCTCTTAGGGAAAAAAAATCGGAATCAGCAAAAATCGGTATCGACAGATCACACTAAAAAAAAAAAAAAAAAAAAAAAAAATTCGGAAGTTGGAATCGGACAAGAAAATTGCAATCAGTGCTTCTCTAAACTATGTAACATTTGAGTTATTACTAAAACCTGAAGCAAACAGCAAACAATCTCAGAAAATACAGACAAGATGAGAACCATAAAGTATCAACGACACTAAAGAAGTTACGGTAAAATTTTTGCGTAGATATTTCGTATCTCATCACCGCATTTGTCTCTTTGTGCTACATGAGCAGTCAGCTCCTCTCTCCATCTCTCTACCCTGCTCCCTCTGCATTTCTGCCACTAATTAGCCCTTAATTAACAAGATACACTCAGAACGGTAATTAGCTCTCCCCCACTCTCTGCCTGACACATCCATCTCTCCCGGCGGTGGCGGCTGTGCTGATGGGCCTCCCTGACTTCAATCAGCGGATGCCCCGCGTTGGGCGCCACTTCAGCGGCCTTACCGTGTCGCATGGGGTCCTTTCCTCCTGTTCCCCAAAAACAGGCTCCCTGCTTGATAGAGACAATGTCTAATATTTAAATCTCATCATTCGAGTCTCAAGGTCAGGTTTTGATGGATACCTACATAATTATTTTTTCTTTAAGGTTCAACATTGTTTGCGCTTGGTTCATTTTCAAATTGGTCTTATATTGCTGTTAGCCTATTCTTACTAAATCTTTTTAAAAAAAGAGCACATTACTAAAATTACATGCTGTTTATATGCTTCAGCTGCTCCAGAGGCTTTAAAGAAACAGTAGATATATCCTTTTGTCTGTGCTATGAACTTAAAGGTGGCATCAGAACACATAGGAATGATTTCTTAATTGTTTACGTAAACTGAATCACAAAAATATAAATCCATTTAAAAGTTTAACCCACTTGCATGTCAATAAAAACTTGAAAAGGACACAGAAAACACTGATATTTTATTTACTAGGCTCTAATGTATTTCACAGTGGGACTAAACTTTTCTCTGTTGTTTTTCGCTTTATGCAATTTTTCTCCGACACGTTTCCTTCGCTCCCCTCCCTCCGCAGCGCTGATTTGGAGCATGCTAATTTAGCAAGTACTCCACAGCATGAGCTTGAAGCTCTATCGCTCTCTCCCTGCAAGAGACGCCCTTCCCCTATGGGGATCGCAAGATTAATATTCTCGCACCCAACAAGATAATTACTGATACTAATTAGACATGATTATGTGAATTTGATACACTTATTACTCTCGCTAATGGTTAGGATGCATTAGGCTAACAAGAGTCTGTTCTTCGCAGTTTACTTTAGCGTCTGGCAAAAAAGCGCCTTGACACAATCAGGAGTAATTCGCGAGTAATTGAAAGAATAGAGGGTTATTCTTATATTTGTCTGTTCTGAGACATGTAATCACCACAGTATTATTGAAGAGAAGATTTTATTAATTCTGTCATAATATTACCCCGACAAGATCCCTCACCAATTAATTAAATAAGACGCCACTGTTACTCGGATCAATGCCGTACAATATTGGCATCCTGCAGAAGAGGTAATTATTGTTTCAGAGCAAATTGCTTATGAACCGTGTGTTCATAAACCTATTGGAGTATCAAAAATATTCTTTTAATGCTCATAAAAACCTGTGGCAATGTACATTTAAAATCCCACTAACTGATGATGAAGACACTGCAGTCTAAAATATGGATATGCAATAAACAAAATGTAAATACATTGTATTAAGTGTACTGTATACAGTATAATATAGTATAATATTATAAATCTATTAGATGTATTATACATTTTTAAACAATTGTACATAATATATAAGAAATAAAATATATTCAGCAATGTACAAAAAATAAAATAAAATATTATATATATATATATATATATATATATATATATATATATATATATATAATATTTCATTTTATTTTTTGTACATTGCTGAATATATTTTATTTCTTTACATATATATATATATATATATATATACATATATATATATATATATATATATATATATATATATATATATATATATGTATAAATAAACAAAAGTTAATTATATGTTATATCAATCTATCCATGTATATATATATATATATATATATATATATATATATATATATAAGAAAATGCTAAATAAATTGTTAACATTTTATAAATAAATAAATAAATAAATAAATATATATATATATATATATACATACATACACTGAACTAGTTCTATAAGGCAAATGGATGCCTTAAAAAAATTGGACAACTGTCAATTAAATAAAGAAAAGCTAGAATCATTGCACATCTCAAATAGCAAAAAAAAAAGTAATCTGAAGTCTATTAGCGGTTCAGTCAGAAAATCTTTGTCATGTTTGATGAAAAGTAATTCAGATCTACGGTGGACATGTCCAAAAGCCGAGTAAACAAAACGACAGTCCAATATTCCCATTGCTCCAAAACAACTCCTTAAGGACATACTGTCACACTCTTGTTATTTATGATTTTATTTTGTCTCTCTGTCTTGGCTGATATGAAAAAAAGAGACAAAATATGCCCCTAACCATGCCTCATCTCCATCAAGAATTCAACAATCATCACTAATTGTCAAATTTGATGCTAATGATTGATGAATTAAACATGTCTCCATCAATTAGTCCCCAGAGAACAATTCTGCATAATAAAGGAGATAATGCAATTACAATGTGGAGAAAATCAGAGGAGAGTGCAGAGCAAAGATCTCCTGCTACTTCACACACACACAGAGCTAGAGGTGACCACGAGGGGCAAATTCTCACAAATATACAGTCAAAAACCAAACAAACATGGAACCTAAGCATCATGGTAACGAATGCAGCACACAAAAAAAAATAAATAAAATTAAAAAATTTTTTTTTTATATATATTTATATATATATATATATATATTTATATATATATATATATATATATACACACAGTACAGACCAAAAGTATGGAAACATTACTATTTTTAATGTTTTTGAAAGAAGTTTCTTCTGCTCATCAAGCCTGGATTTATTTGATCAAAAATACAGAAAAAACAGTAATATTGTGATATATTATTACAATTTACAATTCTGCTGCTTAATATTTTTTCAGAACATGTGATACTTTTTTAGGATACTTTGATGAATAAAAAGTAAAAAAAAAAAAGCTATGTTTTTAAAATATAAATATTTTGTAATAACAATATACACTACTGGTCAGTAATTTGGGGTCAGTCATTTTTTTTTTATTTCTTTTTTTTTTTTTTTTATAAAATCAATACTTTTATTCAGCAAGGATGTGTTAGATTGATAAAAAGTGATAGTAAAGAAAATATATTATTAGAATTTTTTTTATTTTGAATAAATGCAGTTCTTTTTAACCTTTTATTCATCAAATATATGAGACAGCAGAACTGTTTCCAACACTCATAATAAATCAGAATATTAGAATGATTTCTAAATGATCATGTGATAGACCGGATGTTACATGTGACACTGAAGGCTGGAGTAATGATGCTGAAAATTCAGCTTTGCATCACAGGAATAAATTATTTTTTTTAAAGTATATTCAAATAGAAAACTATTATTTTAAGTTGTAATAATATTTCACAATATTACTGTTTTTTCTGTATTTTTGATCAAATAAATGCAGGCTTGATGAGCAGAAGAAACTTCTTTCAAAAACATTAAAAATAGTTATGTTTCCAAACTTTTGGTCTGTACTGTATATATATATATTACATTATAAATACATAAATTATATAATTATGGAAATGCAAATCTATCAGAAATCATTTATTAGGTGATGCATCATTTATTATATGATGCATTAGACATTTTAAATGCTATATTTTAAAATTACGTATTTATAAAATGTAATTATACAAATATTATCATATTTGTAATTTACATATTTATCATATAATTAAAATACAGTATGTTAACATTAGTAAAAAAATTATATATTATAGTTTAATATAATATCTTTATAAAGTATATCTATCTAAAATGTAATTCATGTATTTCTAGTATATTGTATTACATATTTTAATTATATTATATTATTAATTTATAATATGAAAGTACGTAAATGATAAAAATTATGTAATTTATGTTTATATATTATAATTGCCTAATAATAATCGACTCCCTTTGGAGATTAACACGGATACGCGTTATGAGGCATTTTCTCCTGATAACCCAGAAAAGAACTTAAATTACACTTTCAGTTTGGATCGTACAGATAAGAGCAATACATCAATCGAATCTGTAAAGGATCTAGTTTTTTGTATACAGACATAACAACAACAAAACTTTGTGCATTTATAAAATAAAGATAACAAACAGAGTGTGCTGTCTGCAGCCTTTGTCTGCGCTGATCTTCATTTACAAACACGTCATTAAAATGAGCTGTAACTCCGTGAATACTCAACGAAGAGACATGAAAGAGATATCTATAGAAAGCTTGACATGTCTACTTTTCTATACTTTTTGCTGCCGAAAACAAATATTCTGTGATAAAGTAATCCATATGAAAACATCACGATGTCCGTCTTTCACGTCTCCCTTCATTATCTTCTAATGTGACCACGCCCCCGCGCTGAACGCGCTATTCAGATTCGAATGTTTCAATGAAGCACGCGGCTTGAATACACCCATAACAGAAGACAACGCAGCCAGACTGTTCTTCAGGTTTTTTTATTTTACTGTTTGGTTCGCGGTGAGAGGAATAAGACATAATTCACCCCAAAAAGATGTGATTTGAGATTTGGATTTCCTCAGAAAAAAAGAATGAATCACTTTATTCAGCAGAGATCATAAACATGAGTAAGTCTCTTTTTAATTATTTATATACTTGTACTAGTTTTCACATAACGTGTAAACATTTTACTAGTTAGACTTTTTCCAAACTATAATTCCTGACTAAATGTATAATCAAGTGAAACATTATGAAGTTTCAATAACAATATACAATACTATACCATTCAAAAGCTTGATGTAAATAATATAAATGTAACAAATAAATGTAAATGTAACAAATGTAACAAACAATGCTGTTATTTCAATTTATCCCCCCCCCAAAAAATATTCTCAGCTCTTTTCAACATTAATAATAATAATAATAATGATAATAATAATGATAATAATAATAACAATAAAAGGTTTTTTTTGTTGTAAAAAATCAGATTGTTAAAAGGATTTCTGAAGGATTGTGTGACTGGAGTATTGATGCAAAAAATTCAGCTTTGAAAGTCAGCTTTGATTGTTCCTGATAAACGGTTTAACTGCTCCCCCAAGTTAATATTAAATTATGTTGTGGGATAATTAAATATATTCTAAATAAACTACAAACATAAAATTATATACATTTATTTTGTCCTCACATTCTTTCTTGTAACTCTTCCATCTCAGTCACAAATATTCATATTCAAATATTCAGATATTCATGATAGTTGACGCCTACTCGCATATGACTTTTACCAACAAAAAGTGTCTTAGAAAATTTTAATCAATGTATTGTTTTCTGTAAGTGAGTAAACAAGATGATTTCACATAATTTAGAAAGAAAAATTCTAGGCTACAAGCTCCAGTTCTCAGAAATCCAGGGAACCAATGTTCTGTATGTGTTTTATTGCCTTTATTGCCATAACATTTTTTTTCTCAAAAACACAATCATGTACATACATGCTGCTCACATATTATTATAGCCCAGTTTGTGCTGATTACAGTGAGATTAGACTTTAGCCATTTAGATGTGCATAAGGCAACTGAAAAAGCACAAATATCAGGGCATGACAAAACTTTTCCAGGCCCCAAAAATACCCTTCGACTCCAGAGGGTTAAGTAGCTATAATCTATCTAATATAAACATTATAAAGACATAATTTAGATAACTTAATACAGATAGTACTAATAATATAAAAATAATAATATAAAAATCAAGTTATTTTTGCAGTTCTGTCACAGAAACAGCACTCTACATCTTTAAAAACAAACGTTTCAATAAACTTGATAATTATGTGCTTAGATGGCTCTGTTGTGCATGCAAAACGGTCAAATCAATATCAGATCATGCGTATAAAAGAAAACAAAAAACTAAATCTCCTATGCACTTTTCCTGCTATCTGTACACGCTATTATGCTAAGTATTCAGGTCCTAGCGAAGAGAGGCCTGAGGTTGTGGTGTTAAGTAGAGGCGATGGATTAGCAGGGGGTGGCGATGATTTCTCCTCATCTCTCCTGGTTTCTCTCGCCGGGCGCTGTCAGATGGCTGATGAGCCGTGGAGCGAGCGCTGACCCTCTGAGCCGCTGCTGCCATTATATACAAGAGCGGAGATAATGAAGCATCCATGCTAATGTGGAGGAGAGGGCGGAGGAGGGGTCAGGATGGTGTGGGGGGGGGGGGGGGGGGGGAAGGGTGTTAGATCATCTGCTGTTCAGGTCAAGGCAAAACAGCACCTTACAAACTGACAGCTGCCTGGATGAACCGCCTCCGAGTGGATTTCTGCCACTTCAAAAGACTTACGGATTACATTGTGTCCGTTTGCAAAAACTGCAATGATCTCGACATTTGAAATGCGGCAGGTCTGACGGAAATCTCTTGATAACTAAATAAACCATGTTTCCAGACACAACTTTTCACTTGTAGAGCTCATCGAATGCAGAAGTGGCGTCCATTTGATTTCAAGTGGTGTATTGGATCATAAGCATCTGAAAGTGTTTTAGAAAGTACAAAACATCTTATTGAGTGCCATTATTAAAAGAGGCTGTCACATGACTGGCATATGTGGTAAAGTGTCATTCAAGGAGACTCGATCATAAAAGTGCTGGATGAGGACATTTATACACACACAAAACGCATCAACATTGCTCTTTTAGAGGGATGTGGGATTCACTTCAGGTTAGGAGTGGAAAATTTGGTTGATGCTGATGTGGATTGCTAGATAGAAGAGGAAGCATTATAACGAAGATACATGTGTCATAAAAAAATGAATATTCTTACACTACTTTAGTGTTGTGAGTTTTTCAAAGCACTTCAATTCTGCTTCACTTTGTACATTTAAACTGTTTTGTTTTTAAAGTAAGATATGTTGGTTAGAGATTGAACTGTAAGATATTAGAGCCATTTGTTTTCTCTTTGTTTAGCTCAACTGCACAAAAAATAATACAGTAAAATTTCTGAAATTCACAAAAAAAAAGAAAAGAAAAAGAAAATCCATTGCCTAAAAAATTATTTTAAAACTGATAATTTGCACTATATTTAAAAGTTTAGAATGTGAATGATTTAAAAAAATGAATCATGGCAGAATGAACACTTTTTTTAAACTGGCAATTGGACATTTATCAACAAAGCGATAATCTTACAATTAAATATTAGATGATTTATCAGCCTCTCTTTAAAATTCTTTAAAAAATATAATAAAAACAATGCAAAGATGCGATGCTTATGTTCAGCCAAATTCATATATATCAACCAATACGATCACCTCAAAAACAACCAAATATCAACACATTTACTGGATTATCACAACTAAAAATTCTAGAAAAAAAAAAAATACAAATTTGAAAACATACAACATCCCCTTTATATATGCAACATTATTGCATATATACTGTATACATATATATATATATATATTATATATATATATATATATATATATATATATATATATATATATATATCTCAGTCTAGCACTGCACAAGGTACATCTTAGTTCACAAGGACAGGCTGCACACCTTCATAAAGAAAAAAAAACAGATCTGCCTTCTGTGTACTACATGTAAATGAACACACACTCTTACACACGCACCTCTAGAGCAGATGCCATTGATTAAAGCTGATAGGCAGGCCCATTAGCGCTTAGATATTATATATCTGTCAGTGGTGACACAACTGAACGCACGCTTGCAGAATGATCATATTTAAAACGGTTCCAGTGAATACTTAGCAGAAAGATTAGACCGGGTCTCATCGAGACAGACTCTTTTACTTGTGGACACATGCGTTCATTCATTTGCGCTCCTTCACTCCCTCACTCTTTCTTTTTCTCATTCTCACCCCCCCCCCCCCCCCCCATCTCCTCAATCCCACACACCACCCAGAGTTCCTAATGGTCTTTAGATCAGGGGGAAGTGTATGAATTACAGACTACAGATAAAGACAGGGCTCAGCTAGACCGCCATGAATGAAAAATTACCCCTTTGTTCCCTCGCATCAATTGCATGCCTAATGAAATCAAAATCAGATTGCATAATCAAGTGTACATCCTCCACTCGGCGGAGGCCCACTGCGAATCGTAACCTTTTCCCTCTCGAGTGGAAATTAACACAATTTTCCTCTAATACAGCGCAGAGTTGAAAAGGGAAACTGGAAAAGCGTTTGTGTCAAAGCAGGACCCAAGTGTTACGGCGTCAATTTGTGGTAAACCGAAGGTCAAATGGCATATCTGACAAATAACACCAATAAAACGCCATCGCAGAAATACTAATGTATAAAATATTCCTATAAAAATTGGTCAAAAGGTAAAAAAAATAAATAGAAAAAGCACTCAAATTGATGTGTCAGGAATTGACTGATCGTGAAAAGTGGACAGTGTTAATCTCACCAACAACAACAAAGTAATGTTAAATTCTAAATTAATAATAGCCTCTGAAGCATAATTAATTACACATGATTTTTCAAAATGTTCATTTTTTTTGTTTGCCAGATATTTTCATTTTTCACAATTTTGTTAACTAACATTTTATTTTCATCAACAAAATTTTACCTCATTTTGGAGTTAAATTGATAAAAAAAGACAGAAATATTGTCATCAAAAGAACAAATATGTGAAAAAAATTAACACTGAAAGTGTGATTGGTGACGGTGGAAAATTGAGGCAATAATAAATTATTCATTATGAAATAATAATTATTATTGTATGTAATTATTAGATTTATATATCGAAAGATTATGAAGACAATTATTTGGAATACTGTGCATCAGAAAAATAATTTAACCTAAAATTTCATTTCAATGTTAGTTTTCTAAGATACATTACATCCAGGCTTTTAACCTCAAAACAAACGTAACCAGTCTTAACTAATGCTCTTATCCGTGTGTATTTGCTGCCTGAGGCAACGTTTGAGCTCTTTACCCAGAAATCTCTATTTTCTGTAGCTTGAATAAAACGGGTCCAGATGTTGCGACTATTTCAGGTCCAAATGCCCCAAAATTCTCCTCCTTTCGACTTTATGTTCACCCTCTCCTCTGCAGTCGACTGAAGGTTAATTAGTTGCCAACCTGAAAGCAATATCAACTTTTGTGGTTCTCCGAGCAACCCGAACAACACTGACAAATGCTCCTTATGTCTCCGTGACTCATAAACCCCCGTCCATATCCAACACAAGACTGGACATCAGCCAGAAAACTGCAACTCCCAGAAGCCCTTGCTGACCTGTCTTTAATGGTGCAAAAGCAATTAGCTCAAGCTAAGTGATGCTGAGGTCCTGGCCGGTTATGTTTCCACAGCGGTCGTGCCAGCTTGCAGAGCCCCTGGAGAAAGTTGCTCCTGTTTTTTATTAATTACACTCGATCTCAGCTTCCTAAATCCAATTATACCTTCCCAAACTCCCTCACATATGAAAACCGAGTAAATCTGGTTCTTGCAGGGCAAAAATAAAGCATATTCAGTCAAAAATAAAAAACCAGCAGTACAAACAACTTCAAAAATGAATTTCTTCAAAATTAACTTTTTGATGAGGAATAAATTTAACATAAATTTTAATTTTTTGTTTAAATATAAACAACCTGATTTGTGGCTTGTTAAGTAAATAATTATAATCAATTCTAATGTTAGTTTGTGGCCTAAAGATACTGTAACACATTTCTATGGCATTTTTTACTTTTTAAATACTCATTCAGTTATTGTGAACAATTTAGTGCACATAAAAAAAAATGTCTTTCAATTTTCCATAAGAATTTTTGAAATTATAAAAAAAAATGATTTAAAAAAATTGTCGTAAACGTTATTTGGCTGAAGTATTACTTAGCTACCAAATCT
The DNA here is from genome assembly GCF_963082965.1 of Carassius carassius. Taxonomy (NCBI): domain Eukaryota; kingdom Metazoa; phylum Chordata; class Actinopteri; order Cypriniformes; family Cyprinidae; genus Carassius; species Carassius carassius. The sequence goes on from NC_081796.1 coordinate 23,783,854, forward strand.
TGTATGAAGTTTTTGGGTATTTAAGCATTTTCTAGTATTTATATATATTTAATTATTTTCTACTATTCAAGCATATTCTAGTACTTAAGTTTTTTTGTGAACTTCACTTTAATGCACATTCATTGTCTAAGTGTGAACCATTTTTTTAATTGCACATTACTTAAAAAAAAAAAAATACATCTTCACAATTTTCCATGAAAACGTAACATTATACCTTGCTTTACCTATCAAATATCTTCAAACGATTAATACATTTACAGTATACAGTATCTATTACAGTATTTATTAATCTTTGTTAATGTTAGTTAATGAAAAAACAGTAGTTCATTGTTAGTTCATGTTAATTCACAGTGCATTAACTAATGTTAACAATCACAACTTTTGACTGAATAATGCATTAGTAAATGTTGGAATTAACATTAAGATTTATAAATTCTGTTTAAGTATTGTTCATACTTGGTTCACTACAGCAAAAGTAGCTAACTAATGTTAACTAATGAACTTTATTATATAGTGTTAACAATTCATAAATTTTCAGGCATAATTCCACTGCCAGAGTTCAAACTCACTTGTGGCCCCGATGCCGAGTTGTAAAGTGCTGCGGTCTTTGGTCAGTCCGTTGGTTTTGGGGCTGGCTGTAGGGGCGACCGTTGCCACTGCTCTGGGCGGCCTCTTCCCGGGTACCTTTACTGTCGTCCGCAGCAAATCAATTTCTTTACCGTGGACGTTCTGCATGTAGTCCTGAAAAATAAAACATGACATTGTGTAGTTTTAGATCTAGGCCGGGAAAAATGTCAAAATGTAAGCAATGTTTGACTCAATGTGAACGAGGATGAGGCTGTAAAAGGCTAAATCCATTCAATATGTTCCAAAATAAAAAATTTCAGGTTCCAATTCAATTCAACCTAAAGATAGTTTTCTTAATGAGTAGGAACAAGACTATTTGAGTAAATAAAAACACACAAAAAAAACAATTGGACGAATGCACATTACCAAGTGTAGATATTACTAGCGAATTTCAAGAAATTGCAAGTAACGTTGAATTAAGCATTAAAATTAGAAAAATATTTTTTTACAGCCTACTTGAACCAACCAGTGTCATAAAAATCACTTGGTTCCAGTATTGTTCCACTAAGTATTTTCTAGTATTTAAGTCTAAGTATAATGATATTTTAATATTTCTAGTATTAAATTGTTTTTTTAATATATTGAAAAAATCCATTACACTCAACAGTACACTTTTAGATATTTTTCGAAGATTACTGTTTTACAAGAAAATTATATTTTACCATTTTCTAAAACACTTTCTACTTCAAAAGTTAATTTAATTGTTAATCGTCAATATGTTACTTAATATGCCAATATCTTTGTAATCATTTGTGAAATTTACTAGCAATTTATGAGTGAAAATTGTTTCTCAATCAAAATTTTCAGTGTATAACCATCTGCACTTTTATCATTCACTGCCTCACTTTCATTTGCATCAAATGAAACACACCATCAACTTTGACTAAAGTTTTCATGAACCAACAACGCACAGATGCAGCACATCTGTAACCTAAGTAACATTTTAGAGGTCTTGTAAAACAAACAGAGTGGCTTTGGACGATCAAAATAACACCAGGCCCACGCAATCAATATCACCTGTTTCCATGCTGCCGCAGATTAGCTAAATTAGCATTAATGACTCATTCCCATTTAAATCGAGCTATTCCATTTTCATGGGAGTCTGCAGAGCGCAAATGGGCTAAGCCGAGGTGCAAATCACCCTGCTCAGCACAAAAGAGGTGAGCAGAGATTTCGGCCTCGAAAGTCTCCCGCCAACTCCTCTTCGCTTTTATTGCGCCCCATAAAGCACTCATTTCTTCAAAAGCCTCAGTACTAATTACCCAGTGAGCGCTCTCATTCCATTTTATTGCTGAAATTAACAGCCAGTTTGAGGCGAAGAAAGCTATTAAGATGTGTGATTAAGCCATATTCAATTAGTTTCTACAAACAATTTAATTGATGTAGCAGACAGAATTAACAGAAGGGGATTGTGGGATAGCACGGCTGGCTGTGGCGCAAAATTAAACCGTCTTTCTGTGCATCTCTCTCTCTCCCCCTGTCTTTCTCGTTGAACTAAACGAGTGGTCCACAGGTGTTCAAACCCAAACGTCTCTAACGATTATGACGCCTGTGGCATCGTGTGCCTATTACACACATCGCTGGCATGAGATGCACATTATATCGCTAATAAACACGTGAGAGACGTGTGTTTGGCCAATATATTAATTTTGGACATAGTCCGCGGAGGCCTCTAAACGTGTCTCGTGTAACACGTCTTGCATGGTCAAGGTACACTGCTCCTCGAGTGGATCTTAATTAGAAGGCCCTTATTAATTACTAACCTATGTTAAAAGCATCGGAGAAACACGAGAACAAAGATAGGTGTGAGCGCGGCGTATGCAAATGAGGGGGAACGATGGAAAAGGGCTGTGTGAGAAAGCCAGAGAACCAGAGGCAGGGGATTTTCGGAGGTATTAAGGGCACGCGGGGGTTCTGACAGAGATGAATGTTCCACGCGGAAAAGACTGTGGAGTTCCTGTGGAGATTGCTGTTAAAAACGCTCGCTGCTGTAGCAACCGGAGAGCAGCTGACCTGTCTGGCTCTCGTCTGTATTACTGGAAACCTCAGAAATAGCAAAGGGTCTCTTATACTGAATCTAAATGGTTTCAAATGCACGGTGACGTTCAAATTAAATTTAATTAAAACATGCTAGACAATCCCATCGATATGTATTGCCCAAACGTCCTGTCATGACGATGTCATAATCGCTTTCGTGGTGTTTTTAACTGGAATGTGAGGTCTGATTTGTGAACACTTCGCTTTTTATGCAGAAGTGTTCACATGAATCAAAGTGTTTTAGATAACTTGACGGTAAAGAAAATCAGATTTTAAAAGAACTTCAGGATAACATTAGAGGAACATTTTACAAACGTAAAGGCAACATTATGAAGTAAACTTGAAAGAACTTTAGGATGTTCTTTTTTTTTTTCATGGTTTGTACAAAATCCAAAACCAACAGTAATCCTAACTCATCAATCTGAAAAAAATCATGAAAGCAAAGGAAAAAAATTTCCCCGTATATCAACAATCTGTGCAGTACAGTATATAAAAAATATGAAAGCAAGTATCTCCATTAATTGAAAAATATTTTTTTGCAGTCTACCTGAACCAAAAAATGTCATAAAAATTATTTGGTTCCAGTATTATTTAATTACATACTCTAGTATATAGTATTTAAGTCTCTTCTAACATGTAAGTATTTAAGTTCTAGTACTTAAACATATTCTAATATATTCTAGATTTTTTTGTGTGTGTGTGAACTTAAAACATTTGTAATATTTTGAAAATGAAAAAAATATATTTTGGATTATTATTATAAATAGTTTAAGTTGTAAATATAGCAAATATTACTGGATTACATTTGACAAGAATATATATATATATATATATATATATATATATATATATATATATATATATATATATATATTTTTTTTTTTTTTTTTTATTCACTTTCCATTCAGTGTGTTACTTGCCAATTCTTTGTAATTATTTGTGAATTTACAAGCATTTTCTGAGTGAAAAGGCTGGTTAACAGGTAAACGTGTGATGGCAAATTGGAATGCATACATTTACACCAAACAAATCATTGAATCATTTATTTGAACTGGTTGACTGAACTGAATCATCAGAATGAACTGATTCAGCAAAATGAATCAGACTTCTGATCTCTAACAGAGCAGCTGATATACTCACATGTAAACTGGGGTGGTACGTGAGCAGACCGTTGTCACACAGCGTGACGTATTTCTTTTTCCACTCCTTATTAAGTGACTTCCCGCTTCTTTTTAACAAAATCCCCTGTTCAAGACAAAAACAATCAGTTATTCAAGCTATTTAAGCTTTCACAATAGTATGAATAAATGACCAGCTGGGGAATTTAATTAAGAAACATTTTCAAGATCAGTTTAAAGGAGGATCAGATATCAAGACACTGTCATAAAGTAAGGAGAAGTTTCCCCATACAGCACTGTGAAGCTTCATGTTCATTCACAGCCGAGTCACTCACACACACACACACACACACACACACACACACTCAATTAAGGCCTGTCTACACAATGAAGATTTTCAGTGTTAAAACAAAACAATGCATCCCTATAGAACTCATCAGTCTGAACATTTCCTCTCAAACAGATGTTCTGTTTTACTTTCACGTTTGTTCATGTCATTTCTTTAGTGACTTGCTTCAGTTTATTGTGTCATTCTCAGTGCGAACAGAACTTTGCATTTATTGGTTCAGCAAACGATTCATACAAAATGACAAATTAGAGAATATACAAAAAAAGAACAACCGCATAATAGCCAGAAAAACATTACATTATGTTTCCAAATAACCTACTAAAAAAGTAGACACCTCTTGTCACTCCTAGTTTTGAAAACATATTTAAAAGTAATTTCATTCAGCATCTTTTTGCCACACCAAGATAACTTTTACAAAACCATCAAATTAATAATCATACAGAATAATATTTTCATATACATACATACATGCTTATATAATGTATGTATTTATGTATATTTAATTCCATGTAAGCTCCCCACAAAACATTTCACTTTTCACTCTAGTTATGAAAAGCATGAATAATATAAAAATACATATACTATATAAAATGCTTATATTTTTTGAAATCATATTTAAAATCAAACGTAATCACATTCAGCATCTTTATGCCATAACAAGCTACTTTTGATCGAACTGTCAAGTTAATAACGTACAAATAAATTATTTGCATAAATCATTTTAATAATATAAAATAATTTTTTTTTTTAGAATACATTTATTTTTTATACACTTACAATATTATATCATCAAATTCAGAGCAATCCATGCAACCATAAGATATTTCTAAACAAAACAATTTTATTTCAGATACAGTAGGTGGGAAAAATAATGTACATATAAAACTTTTTTGCTCTGACATCTGACAAGTAAGTTTAAGAGGGAACAAAAATCCCGCCCAGAATCACTTTTCCATTAGTGAAGAAGGTTGGATTGCGCACCAGCTCTGTGTCTGTGCTCTTGAAGGCCTGTGAGGGGCTCATATCAGTGCTGTTGGGCGAGAGCAGAGGCTAAATCCAATTTGTGCATGGACTCAGTGTGTATTCTTTCGCCTGTTGTGCCAGCGAACTCTCTCAGACCTCTGTGAGCACGAGGATTCGAGCCTGTGATCCCCAGCTCTTCAAAAGCTTTCCGCCTCCGTCCCGTCCCCTGCTCAAGGCCTCACCATCAATCCCCCGCTGTTCTTTTAAAAAAACACTCACTGAGCACTTATCCCCTAAAGTCCAGCCAGGACAAACACTCCCCGCCCAGGACTGGAAGTGCACAGAGGTGCTCAGGGGTGGGCGGCAGAGAGCAAAGGGGGGTTTGGGTGGCCTCTTTTGGCTTAATTAGGGGATTAGGGAAAACTCCTGTGCTCTTTACCACTTCCTGTTGGGAGTGAGAGAGTAGGAGGGCTCTGACCCCAACACTGAAGGAAACTAATCCACATGAAGAATACGCTACTTGCTAAACATCAGGTGCTGACCCGGGGTCAACTGGGTATCATGGTGTTTACCCGACAATCAAGTCCTAATCCTCTCCTCGCCTAGATCTGATCTCTTCATGGATATTCTCTCTCCTCAACACAACTCCATCTACTCAACCACTCCAGAAATACTACTGAAAACCTCTTGACACTTAGAGTCTCTCAGAAGGACTTTAAACATTACTTTGTAACATATTAGGATTTGGATAAAAGCGTCAGACAAATGCTTCAAATGGAATATAATGGAATAAAATAAAATATGTAAAGAACAGCTTTTTATATGTCATTTTATATTTCTTTATTTTTATATTTATATATTACATTCACATGAGCTCAAACAGTAAATAAAATAAAACAGCATAGAAAAAGTGTTAAAAAAAACAACTTGAACAGTAAGTAAAATAAAATAATGAAAAATAAATTATGTAAAAGTGATACATAAGCGCTCGCATCGATCTTCAGATTTATTTATTAATTTCTCCAGCTCTGACTGAGTGAATAATCCTGTATAAACACTGTGAAGAAAGATGTGGCCTGTATTTGGTGTCCACAATATATCATGAACATTATGCTGGAAGTGTCATTTTTTGAAGCAGCAGCCATCTGTTAGCTGAACTGGTCTCGTTCAATAATGCATGTGTATCTACAGCAGTGCTATTGGTTTGCTGGTCAAATAAGTGAAACGGCCAGGCGGGTGATCTCTTCTGGCAAAGGCTTCTGTGTTTGTACATGAACGTCACAGTAGTCACGTCTGTTTCTAACAGTCATGGATGCATACACATGATCGGTGAAAGCACACCCCACAGTGCTGAAACAGATCAATGCTAGAGCAGAGAAATATGATTGTCTAGCAGGAAAAAAAAAATTGTACAGGGTTGATTGTGAAACTTTACAAATGACCTCTATGTACTATGATAATTCAGATACTAAAACAATTCTGAAATCATTAAAACACACCTTCAACCTAATCCTTACATAAAAGTATAATTATAAAAAGTACAAGGTTAACAAGTGGTAATATGTTTTTGAAGATGACGATGGTAATACCAAAGTTATATTTGAAGTTTGCACCAGAATAAGTGTCATAAATCTAAATATCAGAAATCAAGCACCATATTGCCATCTAATATGATCAGTGTACTACACTTTTTTTGTAAGGGATATAATATTAAATCATTTAAAATGATTTGTTCTTAATTTCAGTAGAATAAATATAATAAATATATTTATAACTTATAATTATACATAATTGTAGTTTGTTGTATTACCTTGATGTAAATAAATAAACGGCATTACAATAAATTTTTGATTGTAAAATAATTAAATTAAAATAAACTGCATTACATTAATATGAGAAAAAAAAGAAAATATGACAATAAATTGCAAACGGCACTGAGCATAAAAAAAAATACATTTTTATGTAAACAAATAGCATTACAGTAACTTTTGAATAAAAAAAACAAATTCATGTAAATAATTGGATTACAAATATAATGAATAAAATATGAGAAAAATGTAAAAATAAAAAAATAGAAAGTTTTAATGTAAACTGCATAGCATAAAACTTTGACTTAAATTTAGAGTAAAATAAAATTAACTAATGTTAAAGAAACTTATATTACAGTAAAAATTTTATAAATTAGTATAGAATTTATGTGAATAAATTGCATTATAGTATATTTTGAATATAATAACATTCACCCTAATACAAAAGGTGGCTATTTACATTAGACTCCTTTTTACCATGAATATACCACCTTATTTAAAGCCCAACACCTGTCTGACTCTATCTTCTAAACCTACAGACACACAGACAGCGAGCCCTCTCTTCCTGCAGCTCAAACAGACACGTCTCTCATCATGACGGCCTCCGTTCTGTGGTCAGCGCAGGGGGAAAGAGAGAGAGAGGAACTTACTGGGATTAAACACAAAAGCCTTCTGTTGACAGTCTCCCTGTGTCACCCCTGAGCTATCACTGCTATTGTTGTCCTTATTTACCATTTTTACTGATTGGGAGGGGTGTGGGGGGGTCCACTGTGTGTAATTTGCCCAGTGGGAGGTAATTATACTCCCATGGCACTTTGATCTTCCTGACTGTGCATTTGACTGGCCAGAGAATCAGCTCCATTGAAAGGTGTCCCAGCATGGCCAGCGTGCCCCTCTCCTTTACTCTCTCTGTGACTCTCCACTACAAACACACGGATTACACTGATGGCTCTTAAACGCATCATCTTTAAAGCTGGAGTGTAATTGATGTGTAATGGAGGTAAAGCTAAGGAGGTTTACAGAGAGGATACAGACGTGTGATATGTTAACTATGAGAGGGACGTGTCATCTTAATGTTTTGATCCATATACACCTGATTGCTCATTCACTTCTCAGTAAGAAAAAAGATGAAATTGAGATGAATTTGCGTTTCAGAACTTTAATTTATAATAAAATTGCCTCATGCAAACTGCAGTCCAGTTACTTATAAAATTCATATGTGTATTTTTTCTCAGAGCACACAACAGAAACTGATTTCTGAATTACGTTTGACTACATTAAATCACAAAATTAATTTCACAACAAACTACTTTTGAAAACTAAAGTGTAAACTTTCAAAACTGCTTTCTCTATAAACCACCATTTACAAACTGCTTTGTGTCAAATATTTGTAAACTAGCTTGGTAAACTACTTCTAAACTCCTTAATTTATAAACTAATCTCTGAAAACTATTTCCAAACTACTTCAAAACTAGTTTATTTACATAATATTATTTGAAAATGATTTCCAAACTACTTTTGTAAAACATGTTTGTTTAAACTATATTATATGGAAACATACCTAAACTACTACATGGCAAGAATTTCTTCGATGAACTACTATTTTTACTGTTTTACCTCTGTAAAGTAGTTCTAAACTACTTTATTTAAAAACAATTTCTAAACTACTTGATTTACTTCTAAACTAGTTTTGTAAGCGAGTTCTAAACTACCTTGAACAATTACCATTTGTAATAGTTATTATTTCTGAACTATTATTCGGAATCTATTTCTAAACTACTATATGAAAACTGCTTCTAAATTGCTTCTTTAAATTTCTTCTAAACTATCAGATTTTTTAACTACTATTTAGACACTACTTCAGTATATTGAAACCATTTTTAAATGAATTTGATAAACTACTTCTAAACTTCTTAATAACTATTTCTAAATATACTTGAAAAAGACTTAAAAAATCTTTTGTGTGTAAATTACTGAGTGCAACCGGATTTGCTTAAAGTCAGAGGTTGCTTGTGACGCTTGTCATGGGGGTGATGTCTGTTCAATGTGAACAATGCTAATCTCTGGCAGGGGATAAAGGTTAAGGCTAGGGTTCATTTGAAAATTGAATCAGAGGCTCAAAAAAAAACAACTCTACCAAAGAAAAATAAATATTTGACAGCTACTCCGTCAAGAACTACTGCTAATTACCAAGATGAATCCTTTCAAAACCACATTAGCTCTATTTGGGCATTTAATTTAACAGAATTCAGTTTCAGTTCAAACTCATACAATGAAAAAAAAAAAATGTCCTTCTCCTGAATGTTAAAGGTTGCCAAAAGTTTCTATACATTATCTAAAAAACACACAGTTTTTAATCAAATTCAGTGAAATCATGATATACAAATCATATATAAATATAATAATAATAATAAAAAAATAAAAAATATATATAAATATAATCTAAAACTATATATCCAATATAAACCTAAAATAAACACTAAATAATAGAAATTTAAGGATTCAAAGACAATTTATATTTCCTACCAATTTCTTATAATGTTGCGATTGATTCACAAAAAAGATTTTGGAGCAAAGAGTAAGTTGCCAAATTATTGTGGTATGCATATTACATATATCTTTCTAATATACATAATATAATTATAATGATAAACATACAATTCAGCATTCTGCATATCAACTACCAACATTACTGAAAACGGGTTCCATAGAAGAAGCAAACATAAAGTGAACTGTGTTACACTGACATCTGTTGGTCGCACAAAGAAACTGACTGAGAAAAACTAAAGAAAGCAAGTTCATAATTTCAAGTCTTTCAAAAGTTTGCATGCTCTTTTAGTGCTAACACACTCACACAAATCATATATACACACAAAATCACTACTTAAGATACTGACATTTGACTAATCGTCATAAACAGTCTACAGTGTACTTACCTCATGTAATGAGTGTATGAATGTGGTGACGTACCTGTTTGATGGGTATGGCCCTTCCACTCCCTATACTGTCAGTTTTATTCTCAATGCTCTTTGTCTGATCACTGGCTTTCCATGACTGCAAAGAAACAAGACAAGATATCAGTCCAGAGAACAAACTGGGAATGCACATGGAGGTGGGGAGGGTGTGTGTGTGTGTGTGTGTGTGTGTGTGTGAGTTGTGCCTTAACTCTATTGTGTGTGTGAAGTGTGTGTATGTAAAGTGAAGTGAGTATTGGTGTGTGTCGTGGGGGACAACATAAAATCGCAAAAAAAAGGCTCAAATAAACGCGCAAGCAGAACGGTGCAAACATACAGCAGCACATTGAACGTGCAGTATATAGAAATATATATTAACACAGACCAGGACAGACACACAGAACAAAACGACAACGGAAAATATCAAGTTCGACCAATAACGAAACACAGGAAGTCAGAACTAAACCCCCACAAGAGCTCTTTTGTGATCTTTGACGCCTCCCTGTGGCTTTACCAACCACAGAAGCATCAGATTCAATCAATACAAGAACATTAAATGCAGCTTTATATACAAATGTGAGAAAGGTTAGCAGAGGGGAAACAAGAAGAAATTAACACAGTGCATTTTTTCCAACAGCTTCCGCCTGTTGAATCATCAGATAAACAGGTCAGATGAGAATTAAAAAAAAAGATTCAGAATTAGGGTTAGATTCACAAACATTTCAAACAAAGCAAAATCAAGAGAAAAAGGTTAGGGAATTCATTAATACATCATTTCAGCTCTGGGTTTCAAGATGTCCTTTGGTTTCCAGTGGCTGGAAATGACTTTAGGGAAAGAATAAACGTTAAACAATGGATTCTCTCATTCAAAACGACCCACAATGCAACATGAATGAGCATTCATACCCCACAGACAACATTATGGTCTCATACGAATCAACATGTGGCGCTCATTCGCAAATGGAGAGAGAGAGAAAGTTTCACGATCGACTCAAATAAACTAGGCTAATGTGTATTTTTCAACAGTTTATTTTTTTCGTTTGGATATATACAGACACCATACAAATCAAGTCACAGGTTTACGTGGAAATAGTCAACAGGCAGAGCCACACATTGCAGTTCCCACAAGAGAGAGTTTGACTAAAGAGGCGCTGTTTCATATATCTCATATATGTATAGAATATACTTTCTATAGAATACCATTGGAAATCAAATTCAATACAAGATATACGGCAGTCTATATTTGTCCATTATTGAATGATTAAATGAAAAAAAAATTAAACAGTGTACAACGCATGGAAAATTTCAGCTCGGCACATCGTCATGAAATTAAAAAAAAATGAAAAAGCAAAAACAATTCAACAAAAGAACAAAATAATGGCTCTGGGTCACAAATAGATACTACATTCATACAAGTCGGTGCATTTCTGTCACGCTTCTCTACGTCTATGAAGGCCTTCATATTGTTCAGACTTCACACCGAGCGAAGAAACCGCATCCGGGCGTCACGGTGGCACCTGAATCAACTAAACGCACAGCTTTATAAATGCATCACAACGCAATGTGACGTCTCAGGGCGTCATGTGACATCATGTTAGTTTCACAGTTGAATGGTGGTCAGCATATCAGTCGGCACGAACAAGTAAGCTATGTCATCCGGAATCGGGATTCACATCTTTTTATTGTTGAGGGATCCGTCGCTATGCTGACCGTGCAGCATCAGGACCTCGACTAGCATCACATTCCAGTATGACATGGTTCACAAAGCTGCGGTCTTGTTAATAAAGATGACACGGGAGACGCGGGGTGCAGTTTTGTGTCGTTCGGTGTGAAGTGTGACCAGCTAAACTAACCCATCAGACACAGAACTCAAAGGAAAGACAGGCAAAATAAATAGGAAAAACAGAATATCTTGGCAAAGTGGTCGGAATAACTGCAAAAAGTTCTGTCCGTTTGAGTTAAAAGCATCCTTTCGATTAAATTTTGGGCGTTGTTGATGGCTATTGTCTGGGTTTGTTCAGTGCACGATGAAAATTTAGCAATAAAATGATTGATTATGATTCAGTTCAGTGTGTTCATGTAACGCAAGTTCGAAATCTCTCTTTATTCTGTCCAACCAAATGTCCTTTAAACTCAACCATGGCTGCCAAGGGGCAAGTGTCCAAGAAAGCCATGGTGATACCCACGATGCAATGCGGGCTATTAGGGGGAATAAAGCAGCGATTGTTTTGCTCGTCCTCACTGAGGACCCCCTCCCATAATGCACTGCGGTCGTACCAACACCATCAAGGGCTCGTCTAATTGAGGAGAAGCTGGAAAGCCCTTTTAGTTGAAGAAAGGTTGGAAACAGAAGAACAAATCTGGAAATATCGACAAAAACAGTTCAACACTTTGGTCACGGGGAGCGTGGACAGAAAAATTGTAGAGGGGGTTGGGGAAGCAATGGATCGCAAAAAATGCGTAGACATCTATATTGGAGATGATGGCAGATGTAGTATGATTATTGGCTTTTTACAGGGCAAAATAGTGATGATGTGTCGAGAAAAGATGAAATAAAATAAACACCTTCGCTCTTCCTGTCCTCTCACAGAATGAAAAATAAACAGATGCCACATTAGACCAATGACAAAAATATCTGAATGGTCGTTTTAGGTATCATGGAAGCACTGTGCTTAGTTTCCTGTCCTCTGCTGACATCTAGTGGCAAAGACACACACTTATGAAATGATATTAATGTGAGAATGTTATGAGGTGACAGAAAATATTACTAAATCGGCAAACTGTTCTTTATATTATTCAATAATAACATGAGCTTTAGTCTTTATATTTTTAAAAAGTAACTATTTTTTTATAATATCTTTCACAAAATATTGAATTATGGCTTTCTTTAAAATGTAAATATGACATTTTTTATTTAGTATGGGACAAAATTATTTGTTACTGATTGCAAACAAAAAATTCTAAATTTTTCATCCAGTCTTACCTTAATTTATTGAACTGGTATTTATATATCTGAATATATATATATATATGTGTGTGTGTGTGTGTGTGTGAGACTGTGTCTGTCTGTGTGAGTATGTGTATATATATATATATATATATATATATATATATATATATATATATATATATATATATATGAATGTATATGTACACACACACACACATGCATTTATATATATATATATATATATTTCTTTCTTTGTAGGTGACTGTCCAAATTATATTCTTCACTCTACTAGGTAACAAGTTTACTCTTTCACTACGATTAAAAAGTCTATGATTATAAGGCCACTCTTGACTTGGAACCAAAAATATAATATCTAACATAAATTATATGTATATGACTTTGAAAAAAGCTGCCGAAAACTCTAGTGGTCAGCTAGCAAACACAAAATAAAGGCTTTCCTCATTTTTTGCATGCTATTTCTGAAAATTTTGCTCGGAGTGGCTGAAACGATCCAATTGCCAATGAGATTACTGGTTGGAGATGTCGTTCGTAAGGGGACATTTAGTAGCCGATCCAGATCCCCCGGCCATCTTCTGTATGTTGTTGAGAGGCTGCGTGGCCCCTCCTTCCTTGGACTGGCTCCTCCCACTCTCCCGCCCCACCCTCACCCCTGTTCCCGCCCACACCGTGAGTCCGGCTCCTCAGAAGGTCATGAGTTGAAACTCCCGCTCGCTCTGCCACTCGGACACCCAGACGGGGTAGGTGGCGTGCTTCGGCTCCGTTATGCGCACCGGCAGAGCGTCGTGTCTCGCGTGGATGGGGTTAGACACGACCTAGCAGGGAGGGAGGGAGAAAGAGGACAGGGGAAGCTAGCACAAGAGCAGCCTAATCACCTTGCGCGATCCTTCTGATTGGAGGAGAGATTGGGGGGTGGGAATGGGGGCAAATTCAATTGGTTTGGGGGGAGGGGGGTTGGTGATTGGCTGAATGGACAATGGTGGATCTTGATTGGTTAGATTGCAGATGTTGGTGTTGCTAGTACAGTGTGTGTGTGGCTCTGCCTCTCTCTCTGTCTGGCTCCAACGGAAAGACACGCTAGGTGAATGTCTGTTAAAGAAGAGAAGGGGGCGGGGCTTGCAAGGGAATTCTGCTGATTGACACAGTGAAATTAGGAAGGGCACAGGGAAAACATCAGTATCGGGGAGGGCAGGTATTCAAATCCAGAGAAGATAAAAAGCTAAGTTCCCTTGGTGTAAAGCTTTTAGATTTACAGTGTATAAAGGACGAGGCAAATTAAAATTAGGTTAAATCCAAGTGTCTTTCCTTTTCCTAAACATCTGTCATTTTAATGCTTGCCTCTCTGCGTATACTGAAATATGTAGCTATAAAAAGCATGTGGTCATGCGCTTCAGTGGTAGCAGAGGCAGGAGGGATTCGGTTACACTCAGCTCCATACCTCCCTCTTGTGGTCAGAGATGGCATTACGCTCTCTGGCTTTGCCCTCCACTGCCCTGGGTTTGAGGGGAAGGGGGTGATGAGACCTAAGGGCAGACCCACTCACTGCAGACCTAGAAACAGCTTCTCTCTAGCTCACTGGCTGTTTGAAAGCAACAGGGGCTGCTGGGAGATCTGCAGTCAGGGGAAGTCCAGCACTCTCAGTAGTGGGAGTGCGTGGTGCTCTGCATTAGCTGCCTCATACTTACTGTGAAGATGTTGGAGCGCCGTTTGGACTGCTTGCGGATGGGCGTGGGAGTGTTGGAGGCGGCCACCGTCTCGATGCGCATTTCCCTCTGGCTTATGCTGGGGGTGGAGGGAACGGAGGAGGAGTAATCGTTGAACGTGCCTCCTCCATTAGCAGCCTGAAACAGACAGAGAGGGAATGGGGATACATAGATTGATGGATAGATAGATGAAAGCAATTAAGAAAAGGAAAGGAGCAAGACAGATATAGTAAACAATATTATCAGCATGAATTTGGGGAATTTGATGGGCAGCACATTTTATACAGTTTATTAAAGTTCATAAAGGCCTCTTCTTCCATCTCAATTTTCATTCTTGTACTATGCATAGAAATACGGTGATAGGAAAGCACTTTTGAGTGTGCAGTAAGACATCAGAAAATTGCATTTTGATACCACATTTGGCTTTTTTGCATACTTAATACCCCGGGTAAACCATTTATTGCCTTAAATATCAGCTTCTAAAATTATACTCACTGTTGTGAAATTGTTGTAAAATAAACATTTCTGTATTTAACTTATTTGTGATGGCAGATTTGTTTTAAGTTTGGTGGGAAATATTGTTACCATGGTACATTTTCAGAATTGAAATATGTGCCTTCTGAATAACAACAAGCCAATTCTTTTCTCTGTGATTCAGCTTGCAGTTGACATATTAGCTGCTTCAGGACAAGTTTTGGATGAATGAGCTGATAGATATGATATGATCCTAGATCAGCACAAATGCCCCAGACTCACCTGATTGATGTGTACAGAGGGGATAGACGCGGCTGGGACGGACGAGTGGCTGGGAGAGTTGGGCAGAGATTTACACGGACCAATCGAAAGCTGCTGTTTTTTCCTCAGTGCCACCACTTTCTGAGCAACTGCAATCACACATCATAAATATCACAACTGTGCAATCCATGCATTAAAAAGATTAGCCGTAAATACATTCATAATGTTACAAAAGGATTCCGTTTCAAACAAATACTCTACTTTTGAACTTTCTATTCTTAAAAGAACACTGAATGTATCATGGTTTCAAAAAAACAACAACAACATCACAAGAATAAATTGCATAATTTTATTGTATTTATAGACTCTTGACTTAAACTATAGTGTAAAGCATGCAAGTGTGTATATTAGTTTTACTTTTTAAGATGAATTTAAAAAATATATAATTTAAATACATATTTTATCATAAAAAAAGTGCTAAAACGTTAAAATAAATGCAATTTAACATGTTTTGCACAGGTAGTCTAGACACTAGCTGTTTTGTTGTTTTAGTCCTGCATATAACCAACTACAGTATGCATATGGGAACTTATTTATGACAACAAGCATAAATACGACTACAAAGTCTCCAGACAACAAGCACATCTCTGTCTCTTAATTATTTCAAATGCAGCTAGAGGAGGCAATTACACGCAGGAGAAAACAGCAATCATCAACACCCGGCAATAAAGGCAGGGACGAGAGAAATCAGTCCTGACCCCTATGATATTATTCAGTGCGGAGGAAACTGCAACACTGCAGAGCAATAAAGCTGCTGGAATTATCGCAGCCCCTGCAACCATGGGAGGAAGTCTCACATGGATATATAGAGCATCGATGCCAGATTACTGTACGGCTGCTGGATGAATTCTTATGTAATATGTATTTCTAGGTGCTGTGAAACCACTCTACCTCGAGCAGGTGGCTAGAGGCACACAAAAGAGATTTGTGGGCAGATTTCTGCAGCTTACGCTGCGATACATTAATGCCACATGACGACAGTGGGCGGAAGAGAGCGCTATCAGTGAACTAAAGAGTGCCACTGATATTCCAGCTGGTTTTCAGGATTGTTCATAAATGCACTAACCACTACCGACGTAAAAACACGCTCTTTGTTAGACGAGGAGATAAAAGCAGGATCCAGAGGAAAGACAGAACAATGCATGATGATGCATTCAGAATGTCTCACAACCAATCCATAAAATCTGCTGATATGATAAAAGTGATATTGATCACTTTTGTTGTTTTATGATGATACCAACAATTTTGTCTGATAAACAGCATGAAATTAATGTTTTAACTGATTTGTAATTATTGCTTTACCTCTGCTTTTTGACATAATAAAACAATCATTAGACTACAACAATAAAACATAACATGCTAGTAGTTATTATAGTAGTAACAGTAATAAAAATAATAATAATGCATTATAAAATAACATTGATAATAATAATTCATTAAAAAAAGTTTAAGTCTATCTAAATAAAAATAATAACAATGATAAATATCGTTATTGATTTTGTTGTTATACCAAAAATAATTATTAATAATAATAATTATTACTATTGTTATTTTTCTAAATTGTTATTTTTAATTATTGAAAAAATATTCAAAATGGACTTCTGGATAATTGGTCAAAAGCCCATTTATTTGAAACATTTTTAGATAATTCCACTGGCTTTGATACATTTTTTGTTTTATTTTTAACTGTTAGATTTTAACCTCAAAACATTCTTATAATGTCTTCACAAACATACTTTCGGAATTATTCATGCTCACACAGGATTCACAAAAAAGTATTACCAAAATAATTTCATTAGCAATAAGGTACTTCAGTCCAAGACGGCTGTGTACTGTGTACTTCCTTTACAGAGGGATAATATGGATATTTTTCTTACACAAACGCATCACTTCACTTCAGAAGGCCGTAATTAACCCCCCCGGAGCCGTGTGGAGCACTTTTTATGATAGATGGATGCACTTTTTTGGGCTTCAAAATCTCGACCACCATTCACTGCCATTATAATGCTTTCAAGAGGCAGGACATTTTTTAATGTAACTGATTGTATTCATCTGAAAGAAGAAAGTCATATACACCTAGGATAGCTTAAGGGTGAGTAAATCATGGGGTAATGAACTATCCCTTTAACTGCAAACCAGGTTAGCAAACTCACACCTGAGGATAAATACTTTAACTCTTAATACAGCGTTTAGAGACACTGGTTATCACAAAGGGCATCTCACCATCTTGAAAGACTCTCTCCACGTTAAGACCATAGGTGGAGCAAGTTTCATAATACGTGGAGCGTTTCAGGTCATTGGACAGCTTCCTAGCCCGAGCGTCATCTATCACTCTTGGGTTGGCAGCGCTGATGGCATCTAAAAATCATATAATGGGATAAGACACAGCATATTCATTTTTGGGTGTACTATTTCTTTAAAGTAGCTCTTCGGCACACATAATGACCGTAAAGCATCTACATGTTCATAATTGCTAACTATGCATTTCATCAAAGAGCAATTTGCAAACTGTACTGGGTGAATGTGTAAGAAAGAGTCTTTTTATCCTTCTGCTTTGTTAAAGTAAGACAAATGTACCATTCCGTCACCTTTAGAAGATGACTAAGTGTGAGACTTCCATGGCGGATTTAATGAAAACAAGTGCACATCATGTTTTACGTGTCCTGTGTTCTACTGTCGGTGATGGTGTTATGACTCACCCTGCGTCCCCACCAGCACCATGGGAACCTCTGCCGTGTTCCTGTAGCTGGAGAGACGCAGGAAGTAGTTATAAACTGTCTGGAAGCTGATCTCATCCTCCAAGCTGAAGACGAACACCACCGCGTCCACCCAGGCAGCAAACTGAAACACGTCAACAAAACCGTATCAATCCAACCATCACGAAATAACTTCTTTTGACTGAGCCATCAGATTTTACTTATTCTTTCCACATGAAAATATATTATAATATATTGTAGTAATATTTTGAATCAGTGTTTTTTTTGTTTTTTTTTGTGTGTATTTAGTAATATGTTAAGAAAATTTGGGGTCAGTAGGTTTTATATTTTGACAGAAATTAATAATTGTATTTAACAGGCTTGAGTAAAAATAAAAATAAATCACATTTCATATTATAATTTAGAATTATTTTATTATAACATCAAATTAAACCAAACTAAAGAAATTCTCCATTGGAAATTAGTAGAAATATTTAAAAAATATATTTTATTTTCATTTAATGTTTAAGTAGCAAATGTTTGTGCTTTTTTTCAGTTTTAGTTATCTAAAAGCCTCTAAAAATATCTATCTATCCATCCATCCATCCATCCATCCATCCATCCATCTATCTATCTATCTGAACAGCTACTGAGTAATTTTAAGCAAACTTAGTTGTTTACGGAAGCCCACGTGTGAGTTATTCCTCTATTTGTTTTTGATTCTGTAGGAGAATAATTCTAATCATGGATAAATTACACGACCAGTAACTGGAATTGTTTCGAAGCCCTGAGACGCACTCATTGACGTCTGCTTTAAATTTGAAGGGCCACATTACAAATTCCTGTGGTAATTTGCATTCTAATCAATTATACATTACCATAAAACCAGCTAAATGGAACACAGACTAACAGAGAATAATTATCGCCGCTATTCCACCAGGAGCTACACTGGCAGAAGAGTTTCACTTGAAATCCTCGTTCCCCCAACACAGGAAGTGAGTCCTCATCCCCGCTCGGCACGGCTGAAAGCTGCCATGAGAACCATCAGACTATAATTACACTGAGCCGCACCAAAATGTGGAAACAGGGCCATCCTGAAATGGGTCCCATGGGGTAAGTACAGCGGTTCATCTCGACGCGGTCCCACATCCCGCTCTCTGCTGGGGGAATGAGGACTGTGTGACACATTTGTGGAATATTTTAGTAGCTATTAGGACCGTTCTCTGCTTTTCTCAACTTGCGAAAAATTTTAGTTCCTCGGATATCATCAATTATTGTAACGCCGTGTCAGCATGCAGCACCCGGAGCTGCAAATTGAACAAGATAATTAATGTGTTTGGTGTATTGCTAGTACTTAACATGGCAATATGTAAAAAAAATGTATCCACAAAATATACAGTTAGATGTCCTTACATGACCAGAAAATGTCCTTAAAAGAAAGAAAGAAAAAAAAAAAATTACTTTCTTCAGTGGAGAACAAAAGGAGATATTTTAAAAAATGTTCACGATGCTCTTTTCCATACAGTGAAAGCATACAACGACCAATAAGGATGTTAATTTCCATATTTTTAAACTTAGTTTACCTTTGCAGTCATTTAAACACTCTACGTTAATCTATAAAGACACTAATAATTGAATAACACTGCTACATGTTATTTTTAGCAAATCTAAAAATATGTTGTCATATATAAATTAATTTGGAACATATGAAATAATTTATTTTTAAACTTACTTAACTAATATTGCAATTCAATGCGAATTTGCATATTTATTGGTTATCTGCCATAATGTGAACTGTTATCAGTTTATTGTATTTTATAAATATTAATGACAATATTTATGATGCTTTTCCATCCTTTTCTGGACCTCAATAACCATTGGTCACTATATATCTTGTTGCACAAACAGTTTTCTATGGAACAGAGCAGCATGAACATTCTTCATAACATCTCCTTTTGTGTTCCACAGAAGAAATAAAGTCATACCATTTTGAAAATACATGAGAAATGAGGACAGAATAATAATTATTCTTTCTATATCTTAAATTTTAATCAAATTTTTCAATAAAGCTTCATAATTAAAGGAACAACTAGACGTTTCTTGAAGTATTGTTAACAAAATCTAAAACTGCTTAAACTGTTTTCGTTAATTGAAATAAAGCTTAAAAATAAAACGAAAAAAAAAAAATGTTTTTTTTGTCTTGGCAACTAGCCCAAATAAGATGAAGCTGAAGTACTAAAATTACTAAAACTAAAATAAAAATGGCTTAAAAGAAGCTAAATAAAAACATTTAAATAAAAATGACAATAGCGCACAATAAAATTACTAAAACAATAAAATTACTAAAATTACAAAAATAAAATGAAAATAAAAAAATAAAAATAAATATTGCTATCAAAATATGAATAAATACTATAATAGCATATAAATAATGCTAAAATAAATTTTAGTATAAATGAAAAACTATAATAGTTTTTATTTAATAGTTTTTTAACTTGAGGATTACCTGCAGTTCTGGTGGGCCGCCTTCATCCCTGATCAGCAAGAGATAACTCTGTCCATCCACCACAATCTCCTTTTTAAACCTCCCTCCTGCAAGAACAAAAAAATAACATTACTTATACTGTTTCTACAACATGGTCCTCTCTGAAGCTCATTTACCAGCAGGCAGTGTGCCACTGACGTCAATGCCATCAATATTAAGGGACTGAAGATATACCCCTGAGGAACTCCCTCCAGCTCCATCAATCTGAATGCACAAACATTTCTCATTTTCAGCTTACACATACCTTGTGGCAATTGTGGAGTGTTGGACAAGGGATGGAGAAAGGGAAGAAAGAGCCAATGAGTTAGTGAGCGTGTAAATGAGTGTTTGGGATGAATGTGTTGAACATGACTAATGATTAAACCCATCAGAGTGCCGCCCATCGCTCCTGCTTCATTATAGAGCACACGGAAACATGGGAATCTCTGTTAACAGAGTAGAGCAACTGATAAAAAAGAAATAGCAGCCAACAAATGAAATTAGTTATTTCGACACCAGCAGTAAGATTTTTCACCCTTCATTTATTCCCTTCTCAACTGATGTGGGTTGTTTTTTTTCGTTCCTCAAAGCTGCTGGCGCTGAAAGCTGATAGAACTCTGATGCCATTGAGATTCCCTCAAATTAAATTGCACTTTTTTATATTATGAAAGTTTGTGGAGCCGAATGAAACTTGCCTTATGGTAATCTCCTAGGAGGACAAAAGAGGAACGGTGAGATCTTGACAGATTACGACAGGTTAAAAAGGCAAGGAAATAGAATTTATGAATAGCCTGGAGAGGCTCAATTTGGTTGAACTTCACCTGAGAGTGTTAACTTAGGAATTTAAATAAAAAGCCATTGAAAGGCACAGAATGTTACAGTGGCTTGGTACAGAAGTTATGTAACAATGTTAGCTGACAGAATTATAATATCATTATAAAAATGTAAATAACACAAAATAGAAATATACAAAATTAACAATATTTAAATTAATACATTATTTGTAAAAGAAATAAAAAACTATTTTAAACAAAAATATGAGCATATAATAAATTATTTGACAAATCACTAGAATTATCTTAATTTCTATTTAAAAAATTTATTCAAAATTATTAAATCTTAGCTAATTAAAAATCTATATAATAAATGAATAATTAAATAATAATAAACTATTAATATGTTACATGAAAATTAAATACATAATTGTAATAATTTAAAAACAAGTGTTTTAATGTAAGAATAGTGATGAAAAACAAACAGATAAATAAATAATATTACCGTGTGTGTATATGTATGAATATGTATGTATGAATATATATATATATATATATATATATATATTCCTAAATATATAATTATTTTAAATCTAAATAATTATTAATAACTATATTTTAATAATTAAACCATTATTAAAGCAATAGACAGCAAAACAAATTGAATTGCTGTGATTGTGAACAATGTTCATGAGGGAGCTATATTATGCAAAATGTAATGAACCTTACTTGACTTTCCATTTCCAGTGTGATGAATAAACATGAAGTGATTTTACTGACTATTTTACATGTTTTGATCCATTATTTGACCTGACTGCCAAAAATTGAGGATAAAAGGTATTACAAAAAATCGAATTAAAAATGCAGAGCAATTAGAGCTGGACACCCTTGACATGCAACGTGATGAGAAAATGTGACAATGAAGCATAATGCATACTATTTCACTCTAAAGTAGTCAGCATTCAGTTCAGTTCATTAAGCACATGACCTGCCTTCACTTTAACTCTATTTTCTCCTGGGAAATGCATGATGGAGCTTTGTCACTCCTGAGCACCTTTTATTGGGAAACAATAATGATTGAATGCTTGTTGCACAGTGTATGACTGGAAGCTGCTGAAGTTTGTGCCACATAACAAATCCTTCCTTCCAAGTTCAGTGACCTCTGGAGTAAACTGGCATTAAGAGGTTCACAGAGGGCTCTGAAGTAGAGCCTGACGAAGTGCTGAGGGATGTTAATAATAGCAAAGTGAAACACAACATGACCCTGTAGAGATTTCAGCCAGCGACCTCATATCAAACGAGAGATGTTGTCTATAAAGCCATTACGCCAAGCACACTACACTTCTAATTACTCCACCTGTGTCCCGAGATATTTTAACTCCATCAATGCTTCCCTTGAGACCAAAAGCTAAATAAAACGTGTAAAGATTCAGCATAGTTTTTGCTCTAACATGACAAAGTGAACAATATGTTCATATTGGCCAATATGAATACACATGCAAGCACAATAAATATGCAAAATGGCTTTGTGTGATATTAACTTTATACAATGGTTAAAAAAAATCTGTTTTGCCAACAAAAACAGTACATTTGTGCATCTCAGAGAAACATTGTGGTTTCATTCTCAAATGAATCTGTTTTCGAATGAATCATTTGAGCCAATGATTCAATAGTCCATTCATAAAGACTACTCATGAAGTTTTTTAAATGAATCAACCATTTGAATAAATCATTTGAATGAGATTCAATGAATCACTTATTAATTATTAAGACAGGCACTCCCCAACACCTACTGGTGGTTTTAGTGTCATATTTATTTATTTACCAGCATAAAAAAAACAAAAAAACAACAACACATTAAGCAAAATAATGTTTAATTATCCATTATTGGAAAAAAAATTCAACATCATTTTTTGTTAATATTGCACACTCTCAATGCAAAAATAAATTATAAAAAAAAATGCAAGGGAAAATCACTTTTACTTCTTCCAAAAGTCCACGATTTGAGAAATCAACATGTTCAAACTCTATCTATCAACTCTAAAATATGTGCAATAATTCTTGAATCAAGAAGCACCACTGAAAAACAGTTGTTAATTGAAAAGAGCTGAGTATAACTGCTTTTACCCCTAGCACATTCACTGAAGCTTTTAAAGTAGGAGATAATTGCATTGGAGCCAGAAAGGGCATGTCTGAACATGTCAAGAGAGGACAGAACAAAAATCCCTCCAGCAAAGATTCCTGCTCATTCAGACATTTGACAGAAAGAGGTGCAAAATAGATGTTTTTCATCTCTCAGTTTTTGCTGCAAAGGCTAAAAAGAAAATAACAAAAAGAAATTCAGCCTGACTGTCACCAGCAGAGGTGTGCGAGGCTTTTTTTTTCCAACTTTGAAATTCAGCCCTGGTTTGGGTCTTCAGGAATCTGTCGTTATGATTCTAATCTCTAATTTAGATTTCAGAGGGGCAGCTGGTAAACATTTCATCTCTCCGCCGTCACTCAAAAGTAAATGCTGAGGATTGATGACACGCTAGTCTAGGCTGCCTGACCCTCTGTTGCCATGGCAACACCGGAGCAATCGAAGAGGCGGTGCATCGGCATGGAAACTCAGAGCATCGTCTGTGCAGGAGCCAATGACCGAGTACAAATTAAGATGAAGAGAAATTACAGTCAATTTCAGTCAAGCTTTGCTTAATAAACCCGAGAACGTCTACCATTTGAATGTCTTAAAGGTTTTAAAATAATAAAAATAGATTTTATGTTCCTGTGGCTCAAGTGGTAGAGCATTGTGTTAGCAGCGCAAGGTTGTGGGTTCGATTCCCAGGGAACACGTTAGGTAAAAAATGTATAGCCTGAATGCACTATAAGTTGCTTTGGATAAGAGCGTCTGCTAAATGCATTAATTAATTAATTTATTTTAATTTAAAAGAAATGAATACTTTTATTTGCAAGGATGCATTAATTTGATCAAAAGTAACAGGAAATGTATTTCAAAATATATATGTTTTAAATATTATCAAAAATATTCATCAAAAACATCCCCTCAAAAAAAACTTTTTAAATAAAAATTTAAGCAACACAACTGTTTTTTCACTGATAATAGCAATAATAAGAAATGTTTCTTGAGCAGCAAATCAAAATGATTTCTGAAGGATCATGTGACACTGAAGACTGGAGAGTTATGATGCTGAAAATTCAGCTTTGCATCAAAGGAATAAATTACATTTTAAAAATAGAAACAGTAGTAATTGTGAATATTGTAATAATATATTTTTTACTGTATTTTTGTTCCGATAAATGCTGCATTGCTGAGCATAAGTGACTTCTTTTAAAAATATTTAAAAAATTAACAACCCCAAGCTTTCAAACGGTAGTGTATCTTTTATAAAACCACATCATTGTATTTTTTTAAAGACATGTTAGAGCACAAGCTTTATTATAAAACATGATTGCCATTCATTTGTAATAATATATAAATAGTCAATAAAAAAATGAATGAAAAAACAAAAATAAAATAAAAAATAAAAATAAAGCCGAATGAAAAAACAAGTCCTAACAGGCTCCTGAGCGCCTGCTTCCTTCAAGAGAAACTCAGTGTGCATTAGAGCTGAAACAACGAATCGATTTTATCTATAAAAATCGATTATTAAAATAGTTGTCAACTAATTTAGTCATCGATTCGTTGCTAAATAACTTTTATTTGCCATAAGCGGCTCATTTCGTGCATATTTCAAATCTGCGGTGACCAAAGTGTGGCAGTAATGAGCCACCGGAGGTTTTACTCAGCCAGTACAGCAGGAGAAGTAGCGAATAGCCAATAGCTGGCCTCATTTTATGTAGGGATGCACCGAATATTCGGCCACCGAAAATTTTCGGCCGAAAATGGCCAAAAAGTGCATTTTCGGTTTTCGGCCGAAACACTTTTATTACCGAAACAACACGGCCGAAATGTTATGATGACGCAAACAGAAACCGCGACCTGCACGTGCACCTGCATAGCGCAGACCACGAGCTCCCCGCGTCATTCACTTCACACCAGTGGGTCTTAATAGAGAACATTCTCTCTATTCTTATTCCTTTATTCGCAGCACTAAAGCGTCTCCTAACAAAGAGATTGAGACGGACCACGAAGTGAAAACAAAGAAAAGTACAGTCTTATAGAGTCTGTTAGCACACGTCTCACTGAGATCTTATCGGATCCTCCGCACTTCATCGCGAATGTGCTTGATCCGCGTTATAAAGACCATTACTTGGACGCGGAAATATGGCAGAGCACACGAGAAATGCTCCAGGCCGCGCTGGATGCGGAGAACCCGCGTGGAGACGGAGAAGCGCCAAGCGCAGGAGACTGAGAACAGAGCGCAAAAAAAAAAAAGACTCGTCTCTGCATATCTAATACACACACATATACATATACATGCATAATATCAGATTGTAGCCATATTTCTGCTAGATTCTTTGCTAGATTTCTGCTTTAATTTGATAAAAATGTTTATTTATGCCCTGGCCCTATTTAAATACACTCTCTCAAATATTTCTCAAATGTCAGGCAGATGACAAGCTCAACTGCTCAACAGCTAGATGGTTATCTGTCTGAAGTCCCCATCCCCAGAAGTGATAACAGTCTTGCCTACTGGAGAAGTAATGCACTTTCTAGTACTACAGAGAAAAATTTCAAATGCTCTTCACCTAAATGCACTTTTTATGAGAGAACAGTTAATTTTAAAACCTTTCTGCAGGCCAGTAGGCCTGTACATTATTATTTAATATACAGATGAGTGGGATTAAATTTTAGTTTGAATTTTATTTTATACTGTGCATTGTTGCAATGTGCTTAATAAATATTTGCATAATTTGTAATTATGCATTTTTATGTTTTTTTTATAATTTATGTAATTGTAATTATCTTTGAAACTTTAATATTAATTTATGCAATTGCAATGTTTTAATTTTAGTAAAGTTAGTACACGGTCATAGCAATAAATGCAATGGTACTAATAATTGGGATAATTTCTTTCGGTGTTTCGGTTTCGGTTTTCGGCCTTGGTTTTCTCTTTTTCGGTTTTCGGTTTCGGCCAAGAATTTTCATTTCGGTGCATCCCTAATTTTATGTCACGTGCTTCCCGAACAGCGTCTCTGGCCCTGTCCCAAATCGCGCACTTCATCTGGACTTTCGGTCTCGTGGACTTGAAATGCGCGTGCTCGCCGAGTCTACGAGTCCGTAGGCCGTCCCATTCAGCATTTTAACGCTCCGAAGTGTGCTCAGCAGCGCCCCCTTTGTACCCTTGAAGCGGTCTTCCGCGAA
The DNA here is from genome assembly GCF_963082965.1 of Carassius carassius. Lineage (NCBI taxonomy): Eukaryota > Metazoa > Chordata > Actinopteri > Cypriniformes > Cyprinidae > Carassius > Carassius carassius. The sequence continues at coordinate 23,810,474 of NC_081796.1, forward strand.
GCCCGCATAGAAGCAGGCTCCACGCATTTTAACTACCCAGGAATCCTTGCGAAAGACCAATCAGACAACAGATGTGAGGATATTTCGCTCACGGACTGTAAACATGGCTGAGAAGAGAATATTTCAGTGTAAAAGTATCAATGTTTTTTATGACATAGGCGTACATTTTACCAGTTGTTACTTACAGTTATACAAACATTATCGACCAGTTGATATCTAAAACATAATAATAGCGCGTTAAATAATACGATCGCATTATGATTCATTACATAAATAGAACCGAATGTCATGGCTTTATGAGTCATATAAACATAGTATGAATATTGAAACCTATACATTTTTCTTAATGTTAAATTTTAACACAAAATTAAAAAGAGTTTATGTATTATTATGTACAAATGTATTTATCATTTAAATAACCATGACATCTATTCTAATGCCCAGGTGGCATTTACAATTATAGAACTGTAAAAGCAGGCTGTGTATTTCACATGGACATATTATTTGGGAAATTAAAATTAATCCTGTTCTCTATGCTAAAGACTGTAATTTGTTTAATGATATTTGTGATATTTTTCTAATAAAGGGACTGATGAGATGACCTTTAAGTTTATTCAGCTCCGTATGGAGAGGGATAAGTCAACCAGACCTTCTTCCTGTTTCCGGCGTGACGATCGAGTCTGTCCCAAAATACCTCTCAAAGCACCCTCGCGGACTCGCGCTAAGGGCCCTATAGGTCTGCACTACATGACGTCACCGAAGTGTGGACTCTGAGGAAGTCCACAAGTCCGGAGTGTGCCATTTGGGACAGGGCCTCTGCAGCATTTAGCGGGATGTGGGAGACTGGGAGTACTTTACTTTGAGCCTTCAAAAAAGAAGAGTAACCTGTAAACTCTGCACTACTGAACTGTTTAAGGGGACGTTCACATATCGCGTCTTTTGCGCGCTCAAGTTCGTTATTTCCAACACCGCACCGCATCGAGTTAAAAACATCTCAACTTTTCAGAATGCTGCAAGCGCATCGCGGGTCATGTGAATTAGAACTAGAACTAACCAATCAGCTTCATACTTTCCCGTAACAACCTTAAAAGCTCAGTCAAGATGAAAGGAACAGCTGATCATAGTTGTATATGGATTTCCATTTTGAAATAAATTTAGTAGTAGAGCTACTGCAAGCGATTTTTTGAGCTGCAAATCCATTTCTCCTTTGCTGAAATTTCCGCGTCTTCAAGGAGAGAGCACGTCATGGTTGCTTAGCAAAGGCAGACGCCTCAGGGGCGCTTCTGCGCGAGCGCTTGGGAAAGAAGGAGAAAGCGGTGCGCCTAGCGTTTTCCACGCGTTTTTAGGCACGATATGTGAACGGCCCCTAAGACTTTTATTTGTGCAGATTCTCCAGTACAATGTTGTTTGCAAATGTTTAGTCGTAAAAGCTGATAACGTTGCTTTTTAACAGTTAACATTTAAAGCTTTACAAACATGCTCTGTGATCAGTTTGTAGTTTACCACTTCAAAATTCAGTCGTGCAGCCTAATTATGACTGAATGAGAGAGGTAAATGTTTAAAGATATTTGAAATGCACTTTTTTTCTAAGTATTCACTGCTCTTTTTCACACAGCAGGTTTTTTGTGTGTGACTGTCCAATTTTTTTTCTGGACAACCTTCTGATGGATTTTACTTTAAATTGTGAGTTCCATTCAGGTTTCATGTCACTGGCACTTTATTCGAAGGATTGTTTACAATTTCACAGCATAAGCTATAAAGCTGTTTCCCAGTAAATAATAAAATACAATGCACTGCAATTTTATTCTGTTTTATCCTTATTCTTCGTGAAAATATGTTCTGAAAGATTCCTTAATAAGCTTCGTTCGGGATGTTAAACTACTTTAGGAGCTCTAAGGACTGCCATGGTGAAAACATTATTTTAAATCTCCTTGTGAAATTTGCTAGAGTATGGGTCAGTGTTCTGATTGCAGAAGAGTTCGACAAAGGATTACTAACACAATAAAACAACTCCAGGTATATTTTTGATTAGGATATGACAGTGCAAAATGGTTAAAATCTCTTAAAAATCTATGCTGAAGGATACAGACCATTTATTAATAATTTACTTGGGGGGAAAAATGGAAAAAACTAAAATATAAGTACATAAACCGATTAATCGATTAATCGTAAAAATAAATCGACAGATTAATCGATTATCAAAATAATCGTTAGTTGCAGCCCTAGTGTGCATACAGGCATCCAACCAAACCCACTGGGCCAGGATACTCAACATTTTACTTCATTTTATGCAATGTGCCTCTTCTTCACCACGCTCCATTTTCAACGCAAGTTTAAAAATAAAACGCTTTTTTTTAAATTTACAGCAAACATCTCATTTACAATAGCATGGATGCTTAGAACTTTGGCTAAAGCACTCAATTCATTCTGCAATACATTATAAGATCAAAAAAAATGTCTAAATCATCCCTTTAGAAGTGGGACTACTCGTTATGCATTACAGATATTCTTGCAAATTGTCTTCACATAAAATGAACACAAATTTTAGTTATCCTTCCAACACTTAAATTTACTGTCTTGATATGATGATTAAACTGGACATAAGTTACTCAGAAAAGGTTGGTAAGTGATGTTATCATACTAGACACATGTTAAGACATTTTATGTTTGCTCTATGGTGATACTTTCAAAACAAGTTTTTTATAACCGATTCGAAGAGACTTATTGTATAAGTACATGACCTACAACACAAAGTGAGGAACCCCTCACTAAATTATGTACATGTATCGAACCCAGAATATTTCTTTAAATAAATATGCTACGATTTAAAGGTCTGTGACATTTTTTAAGTGTGTTTGAAATAAGTCCTTTATATGCTCACCAAAGGCTTATTTGATCCAAAATATAGTGAAAACAGCAATATTGTGAAATATTATTACAATTTCAAAGAACTGATTTTTTATTAAATATATTCTCAAATGTAATTTATTCCTGTGATCATTCCTCCAGTCTTCAGTGTCACACGATCCTTCAGAAATCATTCTAATATGCTGATTTGCTGCTTAAGAAACATTTCTTATTATCATCGAAGTTGTTTTGCTGCTTCATATTTTCAGGGAAACCCATTTTTTCAGGATTCTTTAAATCAACAGGAAGTTCAAAAGTACAGCATTTATTTGAAACGGGAATTTTCTGAAACCTCATAAATGTCTTTACTGTCACTTCTGATCAGTTTAGTCCTTTATGAATAAAAGTATTATTTTATTTCAATAAATAAAAATAAAAAACAAAACTTTTGAACAGTAATTAATGCAATTAAAAACCAAGGTCTAAAATTTGACTTTTAACCTCAGTGTCAACCTAAAACCATTGCAGGGCACCATTGTTCATATAGAAATAAATAAAGCGCACAAAAGACCATATGAGGGTCTGCTCCATGACAAACATGCTGCTCACTCACCCTCGGGCGACTCCTCCTGGACATATGTTCCTGTCAGATACCGGTGAACTAATGCTGACTTCCCACTGGACAGGTTTCCCACGATGCCCTGCATGCAGAAACAGACATGTGTCAGGCCGGAATAGAGCAGAAAATGACAGTGTTTGGGTGCATAAAGCAAACAGAAGACTGTCTGGAAGACAATCAATGGGATTCATTTCAGGATATTAAAGAACTAATAAAACTTAAAGGTGCTCTAGCTGTTTTTGTGAACATTTGCCTCCAAGACAATAATCATTTTCTTCAACTATTCACTGCCAACAGATGGAGAACATCCGTTGTGCATCCAGGATTTCCTTCTGTCATCAAACAAACACCTCAAGCTTTCAGGAGTTTCCTCACACCTGACGCAACTGTTCTGCCTGTCAGTCCACGGGACGCCGGCTGTTCCCTAGACAGCTTTAGAAACATGATGAGCACAAATTCACCCGTCTTTCTCCTCAAACACTGGAGGAACGACTAGGTGAGCGCCGATAAAGTTTCTTTTCTCTCTTTGAAGTAACAGCAGTACTTCACAAAGGTTTACACTTTCCCCTGCAATTTGAATGTTAGTTTATATGTTATTATTATTATTATTATTATGCTTTCAGCTAACAAGACAAACGGCTCTGATGAACACATTTTCAATATTTAAATTCCTTTTCACAGAATTGCAAAAATGTCCCCAAAATTCATCATAGAAAATGTCAAATTAAAGTCATTCTAACCAATATGCAAAACTAACATTTAAATCATAAGGTATTATTAATAATAGCTAAAAGTCTCAATAGCAAAAACATCTCTTATGCAACATTTTTGTAAAGCATTTTGTAATGATTGATGAATTAAAGATGGCTTTAATAATTTATTATATGTAATAAATAATATAATATATAATAAAAATAATATTATACGATTTAATTATTTTTATTATTATTATTATTATAGCAGATAAAAATATTTTAATATGCTAACAGAACGTTTACCCTAATATATTCTGATATACACAAGACCAATTAAATTAAATTAAAATAAATTAAATTAAAAAGTTAAACGTCCATTAAAAAAATGGCAACTTTGATATTGATATTTGATAACAATAATAATGGCAATAATTCAATTAAATACACATATGTATACAATCAATAAACAATTATTACAAATATAATAATAATAAATTAAATCATTATTTAATTATATACTACAAATTATTATTGTAATAGCAAATAATAATAATTTTTAATATTTAAATTACCTATTTACAAAATTTGTACATTGATTACAGCTAAATACACAGGACCAGTTAAAAGACATTAAATGGAAATCAATTTAACTAAGTAAAAAAAAAATGAGAATAAAAAATATAAATACAATATAAATACCACACACACACACACACACACACACACACACACACACATATATATAAAGGCAATAATTAAATAAATGCTAACATCAGCCATTGACAATGTACATCGTGCATCACTAGGACAACTTGAGCTTCATAAGGGCACCGAATATTGCTTTCGTCATGGAAATGGAAAAACTCTGTCCTTTCTTTTCCCAAAACACCAAACATCCTCCTCCGTCATCATTTAAACAGCGTTCGGGTTCATCGGAGGTTGTGTGTACTGTTAACAAGGTTCAAACAGTAATAATCTTGCTTAATAATAAATAATAATAAAAGCCCAGACGAGTAGTTAGTTACTCAAGCGGCCGCCACAAAGAGGACGACAGAACCTTCATTTGGACAATACTGGATGTAAAAGCTTCATGAGCTGTAGTTTCATTGCGTTGCCTCATAATAAGATGTGTTTTTTAAATTGGATAATTATGATTCTGGAGTTGGATTATTCTTCCATGAAGCTGATACTGATACTACTTAAACTATGATCTGCATAATTGTTTGCATATTTTTGTACTACTATAAGATCCATTTACAGTGTAAAAAAACGAATATAGCATAAATGGAGTTATTCTAGTCACATTTTGACAGTGATATTTTGTATGAAGCATCAGTGAGCTTTTGTGGCTATTCTGAGGGAACGTCAGCAGAATAACTCAAAGAGTGACATGAGCAGACATATCATTACAGAGAGTGACTGACATCTCACTGCTTGCTGAACATATTCAGTCGTCCACAGGCATAAAGTTAAGAGATAAAATGACACGACAAAAGATGGGAAGATCACTCACCACTTTGAGCTCTGGTACTGATCGACTTAATGTCCATTCCTGACTGTTAACGAAGGAATCTGGAACGAAACAGACAGAAAACTTTAGTACGTGATGATGTCGTTCACTGACACTACATGTTATTGCTTATACACATACAGGTATGTGACCCTGGAGCATGAAAGCAGTCTTAAGTCTCTGGGGTATATTTGTAGCAATAGCCAAAAAAAAATAAAAAAATAAACCTTGTATGGGTCAAAATTATCGATTTTTCTTTTATGCCAAAAATCATTAGGATATTAAGTAAAGATCATGTTCCATCAAGCTATTTGGTACATTTCCTACCGTTAATATATCAAAACTTAATTTTTGATTAGTAATATGCATTGCTAAGAAATTTCATTTGGACAATTTAAAGGTGATTCTCTCAATATTTCGATTTTTTTTTGCTCCCTCAGATTCCAGATCTTCAAATAGTTGTAACTCAGCCAAATATTGTCCGATCCTAACAAACCATACATTAATGGAAAGATTATTAATTCAGCTTTCAGATATTGTCACATATAACAATCCATACGGCCATCAACCAGGAATATTATTACTGAAATCATTAACAATAATCAAAAAATCATGAAAAAATAGATTCATGTAAAATCTTGTTTTATTTTTCTTAAGAAAAATAAAATATTTTATATTTAAGTCCTCAAAGTTTTTTTTATCACATTTTCTTAAGTAAACATTACTTTCACTATCAGAAAAAGAAATAGAAAAAATAATCTAATATTGTTTCATTAACAATGTAGTTAATATTCTATTTTTAAAGCCAAGTATGAATCTCATCATGTTAGTGTTTTTAATTTTTCTTTTTTTTTTTAAATGGATGAATAAAACATTAGCAAAAGTAAAGAAAAGCAATTTGTAAAAATAAAACAATTTATTTTAAATGCTGCTATTTAAAAATATTAATTATTGAAATAAGTCTATTTATTTCTCAACCTTCAAAAACAGCACCAACTGTAAATGAAAATGATGTCTTCCCCTCTTGCATAAGATCACAGGCTTAATTGTTACTAATAACCATGTTTGTCATGTTGGCTACATGGACTCAGATGACAGTGAAAACACAAACCTCACTGGCCCAGCTAAATCCTGCCCATTTCCATGCCACACACACTATCTGTCGTGCAGCGATTACTTCATCACAGCGACACGTGGGCAGCCTTGTTTAAAGCACCATACAGGTCTGTGGCACTGCATTGTTTGGTCAATTTTTCACTCCGCTGCTCTTGTCCAATCTAATCAAAATTACTATTCAAAGCATCAGGGAAGAGAAGGTAAAACCCCTCTGTGGATTGAAGGGGATGAAAAACGAACCCATTTGCAAGCGAATATTTCCATGCATAGCAAACTAGAGACTAATTCAGTTCTTGTGTGATGGTGAGAACATGGTGTGCTAAGTGTAAAGCACAGCAAGTCAAGAGGTGTTTTCTCCGTCCTTCATTTAAACTTGATTTCTCACCCTCCCTTCGCACTCAACAAAAAACTGCTGAAGTGACTCAGATGAGATTCTTCCTGCTACGCTCAGCAACATGCCCTGATGAAACCAGGCGTTTTCAACCTCCATCCTCGCCCTCTCACACAGATCCATGGAAAAGTGGATGTACGCCAACAGGCAAACACATCGGAGCATGACAACCACACCTCGCAATCCCACCATATTACCATTCTTTTCCCAAAGATGTTTCAAGTCAAAACAAATCAAAGTAATTTGACTTCAGATGTCAGCTAAAAACTGGCTACACATGATCTAAACTCAACTCAGGTATCAAGTAAACACTGTGGTATTTTGGAGCGACAGATGTAAATGTCACTGAAATTAAACCCTATTGCTGTAAAAAGGAATCAAACTGATGTTGCACTTCAGTTTGATGGGTTTTCTTATGTAGGGTGATCTGCAAACAAAGCACTTTTCGTGTCATATGGGAGCTGATGCAAACTTTATTGTTATCAAACGGAAGAAAATATGACTCAGAGTTTTAAGAGAGGGCAAGGCCATCGCAAATCGCATGGGAGAGCGTTTAGAAATAGTGCTGAGTGCAAGTTCAGGTCCAGCTGGAGACTTTTAAAGATGCATGGAAATCAATAGGCATTTTAAAGCCTCCTTTGAAAAATGCAGAGCATTTTGGTTAAATTAATGGTTAGGATGCATGTCTCAAGGTGTTTATGATCTTTTGCACTCTTTAATCGGAAAGGAAATCCTCTGTGCCTGTGTAACAAGCTTTCAAGCTTTCTTTGATGTTTTTTTCTAGCTATGCACCCTTTGATGTGCCCTCACACCCAGAGGTGGGTAGTAACGAGTTACATTTACTTCGTTACATTTACTTGAGTAATTTTTTGGGGTAACTAATACTTTTCTGAGTATATTTAAAGATGGGTACTTTATACTCTTACTTGAGTAAATTTTGGGGGGAAAATCTGTACTTTTACTTCGTTACTGTGGGCGACGCTCCTCTCGTTACTTTATCTTAATGCAATAAATGTTATAAATGCTACAGTTTATTCCAAACGGGCCGTCTACTTTTCTCTGGGCAATGAGCGATGCCCATTCGCGAATGATTCATTCTTTTGAGTCAATTCTGTTCAAAGGCATGTTCAAACCAATTGGCAAACGAGTGAATTGGTTCATGAATGATTCGTTCAGTTCCCTGCCGCACGCGCTGAGCATCTGAAGCGGTTCACTCAGAGTTGTAGCGTTTAAGAACAGAAAGAGCATTGAAGACGTGGCTGGAACAGCACTGAATTGAAAGCAAATCTGCAAAAGATATTATTTGCTAGCGATGGAGATCCTTACTAGATGAACACCGCGTGTGCTGTCTACTGTTCAACAGGTAATAACTTGGGCTACATTCGATTACAGTACACGATACCTGTGACATTAGTTTGTTGTACGTGTGTGGCTTATAACAGAGGGGAGTCAAGTTGAATGCAGCTTCCAAAAGACCAAAAATAGCCGATTAAGATTTTATTAATTTTAATACAATCACACCGGCGTGAGGACGTTCAGCGATTCATAACATCAGCTGCTAAATTCAGATCTGTGATTGCTTGCTGGCGCTTAGCCAGAGATAGATGCGTTTATACAGCGCTGCGCATTATAACCAATCACAAAAGATTCTTTTGAGCTTATTAAAGCATTGGCCAATCAGAGGCGTTCAGATGAGTCATCGCTAAAATGCCGGTGCTTCCTTCACTCGCTCGCTGACTGGAGACCTCTTTCTGGTGAATTCTCTCGCAGGAACAACAAAGTGCAGATGGGTGTACGAATCTTTAATTAAGATATTGATTTCACAGTGTTAACAGTTTCTGTGATTTTAATGGGAGTTTCTGAGAGTGATTGAAATCTAGACTGTCAGTGAAAATTATCTTTAATAATGTAAATGTTATTTGCTCTCTTTCTGAACAATGAAAGATTAGTAGCAATATTTATATCACATTAACTTTCAATGTTAAATTCACATTTAATATAAAGTCAGTCATATTAAAAATATGTTATGGCATGACACCTATAGGCTATCTGTTACTTAAGTAAACAGACAAGGTTTTATAATAAATTACATAAATTGGAGTAAAGGCTGATGAAATATATACATTTATACACAATAATATACAAAATAGGCTCAGTATATATGACCCAAAGTAACTAGTAACTAACTACTTGAGTAGATTTTTTATCCGATACTCTTTTACTCTTACTCAAGTAACTAATCAAGACTAGTACTTTTACTTTTACTTGAGTAAATATTTCTAGAAGTACTTTTACTTTTACTTGAGTACAGTTTTTGGGTACTCTACCCACCTCTGCTCACACCATTTCGTACCCTACCATTGAAACTCGGCCATCCCGACCCCAAGGCCGGCAAGTCATCCGAATTCCATCTGAGCAGACCTGTAAGCAGAGCCTGGCACTTTGTACGCAGGTGAGGGAAGAAGGTAAAGCCTTCCGGGCTTAAAGTACAAAAGAACTCACAGTTACAGAAAACAGTCAATATCCAGGAACGACCTGCTTGTCAAACTACCAGGGCATGTAGCAACAGGTACGTGCAATCCGCAGACATTAGCTTTGGTCCAAAATGCTCTCAAATTCAGCAAACACACCTACATTCAGGCTGTCAGTCAACTTTCGTCATTTGGGGAGCTTGGAGAGGATAGTTTCCTTAGTAACTAGTGAAAATAAACTCAAGCAGATGCCAAGGGTGTAAACCTCCCTTTATTTAAAATCTCCATTTGACGAATGACTAATTGTACTGCCTAAAACAAGCCCTGTAAGTCATTTGTGGGAGTTTGTTCTGCCAAAGCGAGCTTTCCGAGATATACTTGAGTAGGTAATGTAAGTAGATTGTTACGATCAGCGCAAGTCCAATGATTGGGTGATGGACGATCTATAGTTGGATCACTTTAAACTGGCAGTGTCACTGCTTCTGCCCAAATACTGTCCATTAAAATAAAACATAACATGAAATATAGCACAGAAAAAATAATAATAATTAAGAACAAAGATATCTAACACTGCCCCTGAAGCTGATCATATCATCAGATTGATGGATGGAAAATAAATTTTCCCTTTCATTTTAACATTCTGGTAAAACTTGTGCTGATATGTGTTCTTCCACTACATAATAATTGCCCAAAACATCTCAAGGTGTGCTGCCAATAACATCATCTTCCACCCTGAAACATGTCCTCCTCACTCAAACATAAGGACAGCTCAATTTCAATAGCAGATGTACTAGCGTCTCTCCGCTGACATTTCAGTCATCTTGTGTTTGCAGACGTTTCATTCAAATTATATATTGCAACACGGAATCTTCAATAGCTAAAGATTTCACACTGCGTTTGCAAGTGAGGCTTCACTACTTAAAGACAAAACATCATAAAAAAGAATTTGCGTTAACCTTTTGTAATGCTGCACACATACTTATTACAAATATTTACATCTTAAAAAAGGACCCAGGCAAAACTAATACATTTTTTGTAATCAAAATTAAGGATTACAAGGGATTTGAGGTAATTTAAGGTTGAGAGCCTAGGCACGTATACATCTTGTCTCACTCTACGTAACTTAATCCCTTTTTAAAATCACAGCGTAAAGCTCTGAAACTGCACTATTTGTCTTCACTACCTCTGAGACAACGCAGAAGCTGCAGGCAAAAGATTGAACAGACAAGGAACAAAAACATGTTTAAAATATCATGAGGTTGTTGTCTGCATGCCAGGTTATGATTTAATCTTTAGAGATGTGAAAGCAAAAACAAATCCCAACTCCAATCCCATGAGAACAGGATTGTTACGTACAGTATTGTCCAAAAGGAAAAGAATTCCAAATTAGAAGCTTCTGATAGTAAAACACAGTCATTCAATTATTCCCTCTCTTTATCTGTCTACCATCCATCCTTGACTCATTCCTGCAGTCTATTTGATTACCTTGAAAGCGTTAATGATTAAACAAGATTTGATGGATGCTTTTTTGATTCCTAATTCAATTGCAGTGCAGACTTACACTAGAAGAAAACTCCTCTTGGAGCCAATTAACAGCTCAAGCACACACACACTCCAACAGAGCCAAAGCACTCAGAGTGAATAATGCATTTAACCTCTTATTATGCCTGTTGGTGCTGCCCAAGCCAGACCTTCAATATCATTTTAATATTTAATCAATTTGCCCTGCTCTCCAAGGCTACATCCTGGCAATCTTCAGACAAAAAGCAGCACCTTTTCCTGCGTCAGACTGGGATGTGGAATGAATTTATGCATTTTACACAACTTACCTTGACCTTTGCAGAAACCAATGCCAGCTAGAGTCTCTATAGCAACAGAATCTGGCTTTTTATTTCTTGCAGGGGGGTGGCTGCCAACTGCTTGGCTTTCAGTGCACAGCTCAGATTTGTTGCTGGACAATGGGTCTTTCCTCTTAAAACGACTAGTAATTAGCTGCCAAAAACTAGTCTCAGGTTGCAAATGTTTGGTGGGCTTTGTTAGTTTGGCAGGATGGAGAGGAACCTCCAAGATGGCCACTCTGCCCCGAGTTTGGTACTGAAAGCACTGTGTGGCCCCTTGATCCTCATCTTGCTCATGAGCTGGCGTTAACATCTTACCAGTAAGATAGGAAAATGGGCGAGTGGTTTGCATAGATTGTTCTCCGATACTTGAAGTGCGTCTCCATTCAGTCCGATTCTCCTGCTCGGGATGATTACGATTCCGCCTCATCCTTAGACTCAAGCTCCTCCGGAGGGATCCGAATGTTGTCTTAGGTTCTTCTGTCTTCTTGGGTTCCTTTAGCCTTGTTGAAGTTTGTTTCGCCACCACTTCCTTTGCAGTTGCCTGTCGACCAAACCATCTATATCGGAAGCCCGGACGAGGCAAACTACCAGTGAAAGTGGAAGCATCGTTTGCGAGCTTATCCCGGCATCCAATACGCTCTTTATTAAGCTCAAGAACAGTCATGCTAACAGGCCGCGGTTTGTTCTTGCTTTTTAAAGTCCGACGTATTGGCGGTTCTTCTAGTGGAAGAGGAAACAAGCTGACAGAAGGTGGCATGTCTGGTTTTAGACCGTCTATCGCACGCAGCTCAGCACGTCTTGTCCTACACCGCTGGACCACATCTGGGCAACCTTGCTTATTTAGGATCGAGGTAGGCAGGAGATTGCTGTTTGAGTGGGTAGCTGTCAACATACAATCACTGAGAGGTTTTGTAGAGCTGTCTTGGTGGTTGATCGCTGTGTTTTGGTGTCTCCTGTTATCGTCTGGAAAGACGAACATGCTCACGGCTCTTCTGCTGCCCAGGAGCCGAAGCCCATGTGCAGGCCTTCGCAAGACCGCCACATGAGGTTCTGTTGCATTTTCCAGAAAAACAGCATTACAATTTAGTTCCTTAATGGGAATGTGGCAAGCATCAGCACCGAGTTCTCTGGTCCATGATTTATCTTCCGCAGACGTTTGCTTCAAACAGCTGTCCTGGAGTAAAGGAGGTAACTGGTCTGTCCTCATTCCTAGTACCTCCCCTTTGCTCCACCCCCCATTCCCTGTGCCGCTCAGGTAAAGCCACCTGTTGGGCTTTCCAACTGCACTCCTCCTCTGCCCCGGGCTTTCTTGACGTTCCTCCCTCTGATCCGCCTCTTGTCTTTCGTCACCCTCCTCCTCCTCTCCCACAATGTTTTTTACAACTACTAGCTCAGCCTCTCCTCTTCTCTCAGCCCCTCCTGAAGGCGTCATAGTCTGTACCTCCTCCTGGAGTCCCATTCTGGAAAACAGAACTTCATACAGATTTTCACCAACTTTGTCTTGGTGAAGCAATGTGATTCTACCTTTAAAAATGTAATATCATGGACACACTTCCACAAGCTTGGTCTCTGCAACTTCAGTACTCGCTCTCTAACACAGTCACTCGGAGTCTTTCACCTCCAGGCCACATTCCAAAAGCAAGCATAATCCCTCACCTTTGACTTGTGAGAGATGTAGACAGAGTTGAGAAGAAAAAAAAAACTTCAAACAAGCCCCAGCATGACCTCACTTTTACCTTGCAGGAGATTATGGGGGGAAATATGCACTCTGTGAAAACACAAACCTGTGCGCATTGACATGATAAATGAACCCACAGATTAAGTCATCTTTGGTCTTCATCTACTGTCAAAAACTGGTCTGTGCAACCCTGCAGTCAGCAGTGTAGGCAAATTCCTTAATGTTCCGGTTCTTGGCATGAGCGAGAGGTGTCTGTTTGAACTTCAAGCTGTTCCCATATGTCCCAAGGATAGCAGCAAAACAAGGAGCAGAATCTTTTGTCTCCTTAAAGCGAAGCCATTGCCGAGGCACCTGTAGAGAAATCCTTGTGGGAGTTACTGCTGTGACTGTGATTAAAACGGAGGGTGCCTGATGCTTGAAGCGCGAGTATCTTCTGCACGGTTACCAACATTTGCACCATCCTAAAAAAGCATCCAAATTAAAGGGCATTTTGTAGAGCTTCCCTTTCCCAGAGCCTGCCTCGGTCATTCTCTCTTTGGCTCCCTTGTTCCTACCCTCCCATCCAAAACTGCCCTCCCTCGCAACTGCATTTCCTCATCCAAATGAACATGACAGAAATTGGCAAACAAAACTGGGAAGCACATTTCATGAAGGCAGGGTGAAATGCGAAACAATTCCCCAGTTTTCTCATGCAAGTTTTGCATATGCTTAAAGAACTGCATGTAAAATGTTTTCCCATCACTTATGGAGCGGAGTCTTTAAGTGTTATAGGAAAGAAAGTTAATGTGCAATGAAAATGAAATTATTTCCCTAGAGTCAGTGGAACTAAATGTGCATGCAGAAGCTGTCTCCACTATGAAAATACATACAGAAGAATTCAAAGCCTCTACCCCATGGCCAATAGTTTAGCTTTGCTATTAGGGTGGCTTGCTAAGATTCAGTTCAACATGAATATCTGTTCCAAATATGGAGAATCTGACTGGCCTAAAAGCCATCTGGATGAGGAAAACAAGGGAGCAGATTTTGGGCTTGTAAAGAGCACCCACAAGTGGTTCCAATGAAAAATACCCCACCAGTCCAGTACTACTACAGTGCCATAGAGAAAAACTATTAATCTGAGACTCACTTGACAGCATTTAAACAAAGATTCCTGCGGTGTAATGGAATTTGTGAGAGGAAGTATTTCAGTTGGTCTTTGGTAAACTTACAGCTGCCATCTGACAGACAAAAATACAAAATCAAAGGCAGCAATTTTGTCTGAGAACAGTTTATATATTACTTAATTCATAAAAACATCAGCCACAACTTCAAATCAAACAGATTTGTAAAAAGATGCTAAACAATACAGCAGCACTCTTTCCATTTTCCTTTTTTTGCTCTATAAAGCTACTTCCCCTCTTTTCTTTCCTTTCTTACTGTCTTTCCTTTTGTCAGTTTCTTTCCTTTCCGCCATTCTTTCTATGTTTCTTTCTCTTGTTCTTTCCTTCTTTTCCTATTTTCAACTTTCCCCTCATTTTATCATTTCTTTTTTTCGTTTCTTTTCCATTTTTAACTTCAGGAGTACAGATGAAATGAGTTTGAGAAGACCAGTCAACAGATCAAGACGATCTGTGCTCTGATCTCCATCCTATGAATTAAATTTTTCTATTAATTTTTTCTATAAGAAGTCTTTTCGGTAAGAAAAACATTTCTACAAGTTTCTTGGCAATATACCACTGGTATCTTGAGCTTACACCCACTCAGATTAAGATCTTTGATCAATTTCCAATTTGTATAACCTAATAAATTCAATTACTTGGACATATTTGAGAACATAATGGCTTACGGTTTAACTTTAAAGCCATATTCAGCCTACCAAACATATCCATTTCTAGATTTAGCTCCTAGAAGCTCTTGTTAAAACCTCATCTGAAATGATACCCCATGCTATAATTATTAAAACACAACGCAACAGCCAAAACATCACATGTACAGTATGTCCCTGATGACTCACTTGTTCATTCACTACAAAAATAACTCATGTAAATAACTTTATCATACCTGAAATGCCTTCACTTTTACAGCTTCCACAGCACTTCAAATACATCTAACATCAAAGCAACAAGTTCAAACGTCTACAAAGTTCAATATTAATACTATTTTCCCAAAAAGACTCTAGTAAACAGACGACACAAAGACATGGATATTTGGTCTTTACAATTTTTCCCTAAAAAAAAAAAAAATCTGAACAGTTCAGGTTTTTAATGACCAAATGACAGCATTAGAGCAAACACTACAAAAGCCAAAATAAAAAAAACTGAGCATGAATCAGTACCTGTGTTGATCAGACAGCAACTAACACCTGTACACATGAAACGGATTACTTTCCTTTGAAGAAAAATTTATTACCTGTGTCTACCGCGTAAGAATTCGTCACCCCCATAACCTCCACTGAGATCAAACAGTCCTCTTCGTCCCACTGCTGATGGTCGGGTCTCGGCCGTCTTTTCCCTCCAAAACACATCATGATGATGACTTCCCCAAACTACAGGAATATCCACTGACATTATCAGGCCAAGACCAAACTAAAAACCCAAGTTCAGGGTCCGAATCATCTTCTATTTAAGCATGCTCTTTAAATATGATGTCAAAATCCTAGCACTGCTTTTGACAGACTGACTAACGTCATGCTCAGTCTCGGTGAGGAGGAGGAGGTGGCGGACAGGAAACATGTCCACCCTCTGTAATCCCTCATGAGAAGGAGGAGGTAACCACAGCCTCCTGGCTCACCTGAACCTGGAGTAGGATTAGTTTAATCCTTACGCAACAGGAAGTCATTGGTGCATTATCCACCCCTCCATTCTGATGCAAACACACACACACACACAGAAACGTGATCATGTTTGACTCCGTTTTGGAGTAAAGCACGGCTCGCCCTTTTAAAACTAGTTGAACTCATCATGGTATCTGTGCAATGTTCTGACGCAAGACGCGCCACTGATATTTCAAGTCCAACCACAACAAGGCCGTCTGTGATAAAACATTCCTTTTGTCTTAAAAGTCAGATTGATCAAACATCATAAATGCAAAAATCTCAAGTGTGACAAAAACATCAGTCCACTCTCCACTTCATGAAACCATTACAGAGATGCACAGGGTTGCTCAAAAAAAAAAAAAACCTTACAAACACTAAACAACACAAAAACAGACTATTCCCATCTAATGGAATGCATTTAATTAACGAGGTCCCATAGAAATGAGAGCACATCGAGATCATATCGACTCAACATCTCATTACGTTTTCATTAAAAACCAGGCGCCATCGGCAGTACCGTCTGTGAGGCTAAATGGTTACAAATACTGATGGATGACAGAAAAACCACATTTTGCCCTTGCGAGGTGGTGAAGCGAACACAGAGCATTAGATATGCCTTTCATTTATACCGATTTAATTATGCAGACCATCAGAAAGTGGGTTTCCGAATGGTTTTTTTTCACCCTCGGGGCGCACCTTTACTACTGAGAACCCTTTGGAAATTGGCCTGCCAGTCTAATTAAAACAGAAAAACTGATTACGGTCACACAATTAGGCCTCTCGTCCCCTTTTCCTTTTAACACTTTTAATGCTGCAAGAAAGTGACACAAGCTGCATGCCAATCTCTCTTGTCTTTCTTACTAAGACGCTCCGGAAAAACAGTAATGTTGTGAAATATTATTACAATTTATTTTCTATTTGAACATATTGTAAAATCTAATTTATTCCTGTGATCAAAGCTGAATTGTCAGCATAATTACTCCAGTCTTCAGTGTCACATGATCCTTCAGAAATCGTTTTAATATGTTTATTTGCTGCTCAAGAAACTTTTCTCATTATTATCAATGTGTTAAAAACAGGTGTGCTGCTGAATTTTTTGGCACCATGGCACAATATTTTTCCGCATTCTTTGATGAATAGAAAGTTCAAAATAGCAGAATATATTTAAGATGATGCTAATTTCTTTCAACAAAATAATAAATGCACGAATAAATACAAAAATGAAACCCTAAACCTTTCAATGATATAGTGTAAATATTGCAGT
Source organism: Carassius carassius (assembly GCF_963082965.1). NCBI lineage: Eukaryota > Metazoa > Chordata > Actinopteri > Cypriniformes > Cyprinidae > Carassius > Carassius carassius. Next base: position 23,827,700 of record NC_081796.1, read on the forward strand.
TAAATATTATGCATTAATATTTTGCTGGGAAAAGGAAAGACCAATTTAATCAATTTCAGAAAAAAACATTACCACCAAAACTATGAAAAATATGTTTAGCTAAATCACCAGGCCTTAAAGCATGTCAGCATCTCTAATTAGCTTTTCAGTGTGCAACTACTAGTCCAAAAATAATGTGACTATTTATATTAAGCCAATATAAATCGCAAACAGATTCTAAATCATTAAGAATAATCATAAATACAACATTACCTTCTAGCAACTTGTGTCCATAAACATACACACCAGCAGGGGGCAGTCTGTTTTCTTTCACAGAGGACTGCTGAACCTATTAGTTCAGTTCATAAATCAAGTCTAGCATCATTAAATCTAGATTTTGTCTGTATAATGTGTGCTTCCACATAGCTGCCATCATATTTCACCCAATTATATGCTGCTAATATTGAATATTGACATTGCTCCTTGACACACAACAACAAATCGTTCTGTAATTATAAGGAATTACAAAATAATTTTGTGTGTAACTTTAGGAAGGAAAATGTGTAGGAACTCACAGAGTCATCTGCACCTCCGTCATCTGCAGAAGTGACTCCTGAGCACATCACTATAATGCTAATAAGCTCACACAAGGTTATGTAATTTTTCAAGCTGCACTGCAGTCCAGGTCAAAAGCTGGGGGTCCCGGTGAGAACGTGATCATGTGGAGGGAACGCATGGGAGGTGTGGAGCGCTGTAGTGCAGTACAGTGATGTTACGTAAGGTAAGACGCTCCCCGAGTGGAGAATGAATCAAAGAAAGAGTGCAGGATCTGCCGGGATGCAGATAGAAAATTAATGCCGACTGAAGTTTAATGAGGGTTCGTAATGAGTTGTGAACGCCTTTATACTCACATAAAGTGAAAAGCCAGAGATATACAGTATGTAGGGTTTATAATGCTTTTGTCTACACATAAACACATCCTAAACACTTCAGTTTCTAACTGATCTTTGTTTTTGCCATGATGCATCAGTCAGTCACAGAAAAATTGCACTGATTTATCACTTGATCCTTATCTAACTGTAAATTATTTATCAAAGAACATTGTTAAATATATATAAAAAATGTATAATAAAATGTAAAAACTTTTTTGACTTCATCAAATCAAAAAATGTTTAATTATCAGTGTTTTTACTGTTAACTGAAACTAATAAAACAGTTTTTAAGTTAAAATAAAGCTTAAATCAAAATATTAGATGGATCTTGGAAATGTTAATAGGCTACTTAAAGTCTTCATAAAATAAATGTAAGATGGAATACCGACATCACTAAAAGTAAAACTGAAAAAGAGACGATAAAATTAAAGGTTAAGAGAAAAATAAACTAAATATAGTGTATTAGATGGAACTTTAAAATCTTACAAATACATGCCCTTATTTGTATAGTTGTATTTTATCTGTATTTTTAGGCTGTACTGTTAGTGTTATCTGTATGCACCATGGGTCTGAGAGTAACGCAATTTCAATTCTCTGCATGTACAGTATGTATTGTACATGTGGAAGAATTGACAATAAAGAAGACTTTTTTTGTTTTTACTACCTTAGCAAGTAAATGAAGTACTAAAATGACTAAAACTGAAAATAAAATAAAAGAAAATATTAGATGGAACTTAAAAATGTTGCCTTGACAAATCATTGAAATAAAATAAGTTTAAGTTAGTATACTAAATGTCTACAACTAAAACTGAAATAAAATAACTGCTGCCATGTCATAATATATAAGAAAATGGGTTTATTTTGACTTTAAGTATGTCATTTCTGTGCCAGATGAGCCAAACAACACTATCTTTCCAGATCAGTTCCCCAAGACCTCTCGCCCATTCTGCTTTTCACCTTCCATTCGCCAGCCAAACAGGAAGTCCCGCCCACAAACCCACCTCATTGGCTGAGCCAGAAGTAAAGGACACGCTGGACATCTCAAAACCAACAGAGCACAAATAAAGCTTTAGGAAGTCCACTTAAAATGGCTTACTTAGAGTTTTTCTCTGCACTTAACTGGGATAAAAGCAAGTATTTTAACAAAGAATTACACACTTCACCTCTGACAGCAGCTTCCTGCAAATCTGCTTTCCCGGTCACTTCCTGGTCTGGTGGGGGGGCCTGGGTTCAGACACCAGATTTAGCCCCACTACTGTCAGCCTGCTATTTGGGCTGCGCTGATGACTAGGTGTTAAACGGGTGACTAAAGCACTGGAAACGATCTTAATGGAATGGAATGACTCAGCGGAGGAATGAACTCGCACACACACAAACATGACCACGTCACGTCACGATAACCTTCCTCCTCTTCTGTATCGAGAGGCCACATTAAACCTGGTTTCACTATGATCTCTATATTATGTCAAAGCTGAAGTGTCATCTTTACAGGTGTTAAATATGTTCATAATATGCAGGGATGAGCAGAAGTGGGCTGATTTCCAGTGCCACACATCCACACCGGTTCAAGCACTGTTTGGAAATCCTGTTTGAACACAGTCATTATATTTGCAATTAACTTGGTGACGCTAATGCCACAGAAATTACAGCTTTATGTGGGTTTGTATTACATAACACATGCCTCCTCAAATGTATCCTGATCGTGTCCAATGTCAGAGAACAAAGAGCATAAAAACAGAGAAATAAACACATTGACACTTAATTTGTTTAAACATGTTTTTATTTTTTATTTAAAGTGCACCAGTTCACTAATGCATTCAAACAATTATAAAAAAATTATAAAATTAAATATATTTTAATAACTGCTTATCTGGTAATGATTTATTGCTAATGTTTGTTAACTACTTAGAGTAATTAAAAACTAAAGTAATTAGAGTAATTAAAAACACTAACAAAAAATTGTGTATTCAGTTATGAATATGAAAATTAAGTTTTGTAACTATATAGTGATTTGTTGCACATTATATAATCATGTTTAATATTACTTTTTACTTTTTATATTAGAATATGATAGTTGCAATAAATTTTATGTTATCTTAATTTTTAATATAATTATAGATTATTTAAATGATTTGTTATAAATATTTATCAAAATATATTACATGCATTTGAATGCACTTAATTATTAAATGATAATTGCAATGTTTACGTTATCATGAGTATTATTTTTGAGATCATTACATTTGCAAAATATCATTCTAGTTCATTCTAAGTCATAAATTTGAAATATTTTAATATTCGTAATTGAATGCAATCGCTTATCTGAACGTAACCTGTTAAACATTATAAGCTATTGCTAATGCTTGCTGATTATGACAGTACCAAGGTTCAGTGCTAATATCTACGGAAGTTCTAAGCAGCCATATATAAACTTTTTTTCCTTCTTGTTTTCTCGTTATAACGACTTAATTATCTCGTTATCTTGACATAATGAAAGTTGTTTTCTCGTTATAACGACTTAATTTTCTCGTTATCTCGACATCACGAAAGTTGTTCTCTAAGAAGTTACTAAACTGCGCCAGCAGGTGGCACTATAGACCTGAGTATAACTGATGGGGTGTTGTACACTATCCATTTTACAGTACGCGGACCTTCCTCGTGATCGCTATAATTTGTGCAGTCTTGTTCATTACTGACATTTAATTAATTCATAAATGTTAAATGCTTTAAGTTCTTACTAGATGCATGAGTTTCACCAACGCGTTCTGGGTCATAAAATAACTGCTTATCAAAACCAAGGTTGATGTCACTGTGTCTTGTTTGCACCTATATCTTTATTTGTGCTTCTTTTAGGCACATGATTAGGTAGTTAATAAGTGGAAATGTTCTGTTTATCTACAGAAGGACGGGATTTAACGATGTAGACTATTTGTGATGTGTCTCTTTTCCTTATTATTAATCTTTATTGTTAATCATATTAACGGTAAGAGTGCCTGCATGGTTGTCCATCAGATGCCTGTCAAAGTTGAGTTCATTACTATAGCAACAATAAAAACGTTCATGTCATTATAACGAGAAAACGACTATGTTTATGTCGAGATAACGAGAAAATTAAGTCGTTATAACGAGAAAACGACTATGGTTATGTCGAGATAACGAGAAAATTAAGTCATTATAACGAGAAAACGACTATGTTTATGTCGAGATAACGAGAAAATTAAGTCGTTATAACGAGAAAACGACTGTTTATGTCGAGATAACGAGATAAATAAGTCATTATAACAAGAAAACGACTATGGTTATGTCGAGATAACGAGAAAATTAAGTCATTATAACGAGAAAACGACTATGTTTATGTCGAGATAATGAGAAAATTAAGTCGTTATAACGAGAAAACGACTGTTTATGTCGAGATAACGAGAAAAATAAGTCGTTATAACGAGAAAACGATTATGTTTATGTCGAGATAACGAGAAAATTTAGTTGTTATAACGAGAAAACAAGAAGGAAAAAAATTATAATACAGGGTCGCTTAGAACTTCCGTAAATATCAGATGGTAATACCACCGTATTTTTTTATATAAAAATCACAATAAAAAATTACATAGCATAAACCATGAAAAAAAAATGAAAAAAAACACTGGTGGATTCCACAATGATGGTAATATAATGTTATTTTCTGAAGTACCTCAGTACTATTTAAGTACCATGATATAATGATTATCACAGTCATATCATGGTGATTGAATGCTACTGTCAGGTACTTCAAAGAATGATGCAGCTGTATTATCATGATGTCATCATAGCAGTGGTATGTGTTGATGATAATGCCACAGTACTTTTTCTAAGCCTATAGTTTGACTATTTTGTGTTCTTATAATTGTTAAAATGACACTACATTGTGCAAATCATACACACAGACACAAAAGCATCCCAGCTGAACTCTTCCTTCAAGCCATAACTGCTCCTCCCCGCCTCCATCACCATGACAACAGGCATCAAAATGCCTAGCCGTTTCCATGGGACCAAAAAGAGAGTGCTCCGGAATTTTAAGGACCTTCAGTCAGTTCCCTGAATGAATAAGAGCTAGTCAAATCTTCATACGTGACAAGGTTGACAATAACCTTCAGGATGAGAATGATGACATCACATTTAGTTAAGCCACTGACAAACTGGGACAAAGTTAGTTAAAGAATTTTTCTCATATACTCAACTGAACACAAACTCATATATTACAGGAGAGATGAACGAACGATGAAAAGTGGACAGTACTGTGATTGACAGCTGCACCAACCAATCACAACGCCAGCTATTAGAAGGCTAGAAATGAGCCTTATACTGTGCTGCCCCACAATTATTAAAATTATTAAGGCTGCCTTAAAATTATTATTGTTAGAAAACTGTAGGAATATCAATACTTCTACCAGTAATTATTGTTAACTAAAACACTATTGTTAATTAAAAACCTTATTTGTCAACTGAAATAAACCTGAAATAAAATGTAAATATCAGATAACTCAATTAAAATTAGAAACAAACTGAAATAAATGTAAAACATATAAAAAAAAGTTATATTTAAAAATAAGAAAAACAACAAAAGCACACAGCATAATTACTATATAAACACAAATTAAAATAAAACTTTTAGAAATGATTGAACAAAAAAAAATAAAACTAAGTGAAATAAAAATAAATGAAACCAAAATAGTTATATAAAAAAAGTAATACAACAAAAGCACATAGCATAATTACCATATTAAATACAAATAAAAATAAAAAGTTTTAATTAAAAAAAAAGAATTACTAGACTAAAAATGTAAAAATAAAAAAGCACAATATAGTTACTAAAAATTAAACAATTAAAAATAGTAAGAATTAAAAAAAGAATAAAAATGACAAAAGCACAATATAATTACTAGTAATTAAAGAAAATGTAAAACACAAGTTAATTTAATGTTTAGTAAAATGAAAAATTAATGTAGTATTAATGTAATGTATATTTTAACTCACACAAATCAGCATATTAGAATGATTTCTGAAGGATCATGTGACACTGAAGCCTGGAGATATGATGCTGAAAATTCAGCTGCGCATCACAGCAATAAATTACATTTGAAAGTATATTTAAATAGAAAATAGTTCTTTCAAATTGTAATAATTTTTCACAATATTACTGTTTTACTGTATTTTTCTTATCAAATTAATGCAGCCTTTGTGAGCAGAAGAAACTTCTTTAAAAATATTTTTAAATTATACTACACACGCTTACACTGAGAGACAGTCGTTCTCTGTGTGTTCAGAGAGAGGCACAGAAGAAGACAGACTGTGATGTTGCAGTAGTAGAGAAGCACTCTTGAGAGCGCGTGGGTGTCGAGCTTTTTAAAATGCAGCTGCTCCACCAACTTGCACACGTCACAATTCCTCTACTGCAGAGAAAATCATAGGTTTGAGCATATCTGTGGGAGGCAGGGTAGAGAGAGAGAGAGAGAGCGAGAGAGAGCGAGAGATATATTACAGGCGCGTCTCTCTCTCTCTCTCTCTCTCACTCATTTACTCTCCAAAAACCAGCTTGTGGATTCACCTCACGTTTGTGTAAAAAAAGAGACTGTATGAACACAGATTATTAAATGTCATTTTTCAGTAAGCGTAACGTGTCGGAGCAAACCGTAACCTTCAACGGAGGACCACCAGGCACTCAAGCGAACAACAAAATCCCAAAAGAGGGTCAAAGCAGTTTGGAAAGATGTTTTCCTGACAGAACACTATCAGAGGAGGAGGAGTTCACCCCAAAAATACACAAGTTTACTCACTCTTTTTTTGTTCCAGATCCATATGCTGTTATTTATATATTATACATGTTACAACCCGAATTCCGGAAAAGTTGGGACGTTTTTTAAATTTTAATAAAATGAAAACTAAAGGAATTTCAAATCACATGAGCCAATATTTTATTCACAATAGAACATAGATAACGTAGCAAATGTTTAAACTGAGAAATTTTACACTTTTATCCACTTAATTAGCTCATTTAAAATTTAATGCCTGCTACAGGTCTCAAAAAAGTTGGCACGGGGGCAACAAATGGCTAAAAAAGCAAGCAGTTTTGAAAAGATTCAGCTGGGAGAACATCTAGTGATTAATTAAGTTAATTGATATCAGGTCTGTAACATGATTAGCTATAAAAGCTTTGTCTTAGAGAAGCAGAGTCTCTCAGAAGTAAAGACGGGCAGAGGCTCTCCAATCTGTGAAAGACTGCGTAAAAAAATTGTGGAAAACTTTAAAAACAATGTTCCTCAACGTCAAATTGCAAAGGCTTTGCAAATCTCATCATCTACAAGTGCATAACATCATCAAAAGATTCAGAGAAACTGGAGAAATCTTTGTGCGTAAGGGACAAGGCCGGAGACCTTTATTGGATGCCCGTGGTCTTCGGGCTCTCAGACGACACTGCATCACTCATCGGCATGATTGTGTCAATGACATTACTAAATGGGCCCAGGAATACTTTCAGAAACCACTGTCGGTAAACACAATCCGCCATGCCATCAGCAGATGCCAACTAAAGCTCTATCATGCAAAAAGGAAGCCATATGTGAACATGGTCCAGAAGCGCCGTCGTGTCCTGTGGGCCAAGGCTCATTTAAAATGGACTATTTCAAAGTGGAATAGTGTTTTATGGTCAGACGAGTCCAAATTTGACATTCTTGTTGAAAATCACGGACGCCGTGTCCTCCGGGCTAAAGAGGAGGGAGACCTTCCAGCATGTTATCAGCGTTCAGTTCAAAAGCCAGCATCTCTGATGGTATGGGGGTGCATAAGTGCATACGGTATGGGCAGCTTGCATGTTTTGGAAGGCTCTGTGAATGCTGATAGGTATATAAAGGTTTTAGAGAAACATATGCTTCCCTCCAAACAACGTCTATTTCAGGGAAGGCCTTGTTTATTTCAGCAGGACAATGCAAAACCACATACTGCAGCTATAACAACAGCATGGCTTCGTCGTAGAAGAGTCCGGGTGCTAACCTGGCCTGCCTGCAGTCCAGATCTTTCACCTATAGAGAACATTTGGCGCATCATTAAACGAAAAATACATCAAAGACGACCACGAACTCTTCAGCAGCTGGAAATCTATATAAGGCAAGAACGGGACCAAATTCCAACAGCAAAACTCCAGCAACTCATAGCCTCAATGCCCAGACGTCTTCAAACTGGTTTGAAAAGAAAAGGAGATGCTACACCATGGTAAACATGCCCCGTCCCAACTATTTTGAGACCTGTAGCAGAAATCAAAATTGAAATGAGCTCATTTTGTGCATAAAATTGTAAACATTCTCAGTTTAAACATTTGCTACGTTATCTATGTTCTATTGTGAATAAAATATTGGCTCATTTGATTTGAAAATCTTTTAGTTTTCATTTTATTAAAATTTAAAAAACGTCCCAACTTTTCCGGAATTCGGGTTGTATATACACAATAAAAATGATAATAAATCCAGTATATATATATATATATATCATACTATTTATTATAATAAACAGTAATATTAGTTAATATTACTACAACATTAAGTATGTTATTATGATTAATATTTACTCTGATAAAAATAAATAATATATAAAGAAATAAATATTAAGCAGCAGACATAATAATATTATTAATATTATTACAATGCAATAACAATACCACATTTTTAATTGATTATAAAATATTGTTAATTAATAATACTATTATTATCAATACACTACGAATAGTAAAAATTATACTATTTATAAATAAGTCAATTTTAAGTTGAGTGATAACTTTGCTGGTTAGTTTGGTCATCTTGTTTTTGAAACAATATGAGGATGAGTTAATGACAGAATTGTCTTTTTTTTTTTCGTGAACTTTCCCTTTAGGTGGGTTGAGAGATACTCAGAGAGAGGGAGAGAGGAACTCTGGGAGTCCAGCCAGAGAATCAGGGAGGAGAGGGTGAGATGAGGAGCATCAGCAGGCGAGCGTGGGCTCACAGATCACTCCTCAATACTCTTCAGATGCTGTAGGCCGCTCCACTGCTCCAGAACCAGCCCTCACAAACAAACACAGCCAGAAATCACTGCCCTACATCCACACATCACACGCCTCAAATCAAGAGCTCCCTCTTGAAATGACAAGTGCACAGCTTTTTGGAAATGTCATGAATGTCGCTCGCTATACTTTGATGGCACTCCATGGTGTCGATTATGGGTCTCAGAAACATCCACCTGGCTAATATTTGTGTTTAACACTACGTTTATTCCTTAATTTATTTTTTATGTAATAAAACACTTCATAGTCTTAAAATCTGTCTTATGTTCTTTCCTCTTACGTTCCACAGCAGCGACTACAGAGAAGTTCCCAAAAATAGCCCTGTAATCGGGAAGAAGCAACAGTGTAATACTGCCTTTTCTCCCGAATCCTCTTCCTCCCACACACATTAACACAATGAAAATGAGAACCTCATTGTAGGCCCTTAAGGCAGCTCTCATGTGCAACAGTGTAGCTGGATTCAACCAGCAGCGCTCATTTTACCACTAGCTGCTGTGTAGCAGGCCTGGACGTTTCTGAATAAAGGTTTAGCAAGCCCCACTTTGGGTCATTTAGTGTTTTTACATATTAAGTGATGGTGATTACTCTGCATTTAAATCAAATACACACAGTGTCACTTCATACTTAACTTTGAATTCAAGTGTCCTTTCAACAATCGAAAATTGTTGCGTAAACACAACCACATCATGCTATTCTAGTGTAGCCACAGTGCATGTTTAGCACTGTGATTTAGGTCGCAGTTAAACAAATCGACCTCTCAGGGTGAAATTCTGAAACAAGATAAGAAAAAAAGGCCAGATTTAATGAAGCAAAGTGGCTTCGAGGTTGTGATTCAGAAGTTAACGCACATGCTACAGACTCATTTGGAAGAAAAAAAAATTTAATAGTTACTGTAAAATAATAGAAATCTAAAACGAAAAAAAAACAATTTAATAAAATGCTAAAAAATAAAATAAACAGTTGATATACAATAATCTAAATTAAAATAAATAAATAAAATAAAATAAGGTATAAAAAATTATTTCAATAAATGAATACATTTTTTTTTATTATTATTAAATAAAATAAAATAGGTCCATCAGGTAAACAGTGCTTGCAATTATTTCCGAAAACAAGGGGAAGAGGGCAAGACAAATGTTTAGCTATCATCTCTGAGTTTACAGATGACCTCCGCAGGCCTCACCGATCCATGAAAGAAAAACAACAGAGATGATCTCGCAATGAATCACATTTCCCAAAGGAGCCAAGCACACCACTGCTAATGTTATTATGAATCAGACTGACATTACCAAGTAAACCCCGCATCTGTCTGCGCCCAAGAACTATTCTCTTACCCACGATTTAAAAGTTTCCAGAGACACTCAAAACAAATTGCATAATTCTTACAAAAGTGTTCTTGAAAGTAAGACAAAAACAGAAAGAAAGAAAAAAGATCTGGTACCTCTTACAATTTAGGTCTACAGGATTATCCTTCAATGATGTGTGATAAACTGCACAGCAAAGGTCAACACTTAGACATAAAGGTTTGTTCAAATCACTAACCCCAAGTGATCCCTGTAAATATAAAGCACAGTATATCCAGAAACAAGAACACTTTGGCAATAGACAGATTTTATATTGTTTATACTCGCCACGTTTAAAGAGCCACTAATGTTTGTTGAGGAATATTTCATATATAATACTTAAAGCTCTAAGTTAACTACAAAACACACAACAGAAAGGCCTATGCATTATTCAAACAATTGCACCTTATTACTGTAACAGCACAGAATGACGATAAGAGAGAATGAACGGGGGAAAATAAAATAAAATTGGAAAAAAGTATGGGGAAAAGACCTTTCCTTACAGCCTTATAAAACTATAAGCCTTAAATCTCCTACAGAGATGGCTAATCGAGGCTTTCTATCAAATGGCATGACCTTAAATCAGTGATGGAAGTTGAATTCTCGGGACTTTGCTTAGGTCAGACTAGCGCAGACGTTCAGTGCAGATCAACAGGTCACATACAAAGGCAACAGATAATTTACCCTTTACTGGGAGTTTGATTGACAAGCGATCCGACCAATCATAACGCAGAATCCGCTGTTTTGTCTGACAAACAAACCACACAGGAGAGTAGATTTATATAGATCTGCACAATTAAAGCACCACAGTATTATCATCTGATACGCTCACTGTACCACAGTACATGGCTCTCAAAAACATTCATAAGTTTGATAGAATTGAAGAATTCGAGGCCAGTTTTTTAGTCTTTCCCCGTCTCCAGTATTCTGCGGTTATGAAGCACCATCCAGGCTGGATCTGTTTAATCTGCAGGATGCTGCGGTGTCGTGATGCAGCTGACGAATACACACCACTGCGTTTCTAATGTGTCATCGCTCAGCTGTATCCTTCTGTCTGATCCAAACATCTCTCACTGAGAACATGACTACCAATTCATTTCCTCTTCACCTCTACAGCCGTCACAGACACAGGACGAGACCGAACAGCCAGGAACCTTAAAAACAGCCTCATTAAACTGAAATCTTAAAATGCGTCCAACCAGAGACACAGTTCAACTCTCAGGCCATCCTTAAAAATATTTTGGTTTGCAGTAACAGTAAAAAAAAATTAAAAAGGCTGGGTAGGTAGGTCTATATTTTTTTTCATATGTTTTGTTTCAATGTAAAAAAAAATGTAAAATTTTGGTGATGGTGATTACGTCGGTATGAATTTAAACAAATTAGCATATCGTCACATCACTGGATGGATTTTCAACCCGTGCCTTCGGGCGCATCATTGCAAACCTCATTTTGATGCAGGCTATATAGACCACAAACAAATTGAAATCTTTGTCAAAAACATGTTTATTGCATGAATTTCAGGTGAGAAGAAAAAAAAATGAGGTACTGTTATACTGTTGTACTTGCATCCACCGCTAGGTGTCAATGCAACCTACAAATGAGAGACCGTTTACTTTGCTTTCTTGGGTTGTCACTTTTGTGAAAAAAAAATCCTGTTTGATTTGAGTGACAAGTGTTCATTGAATCGATTGTAAAATTGATTTTGCATGTCTAGATGCATTTTATACAGCAAATAACACCAAATATAGGTAAATCCACGGACAACAGGCAGGACGAATGTAAAGATTCAATATATTGGTAAAGACCAATATTTCTGATGATTTATTGGCGTGAAGTTACGTGCACAATGACAAACAGGAGTGCAACATTCTCGAAAAACAATAAGCAGAGTGGACTGCCATAACAATGCAAAACATTTACTGCAGGCTTCAACATGGCTGTGTTTACGATTAGAAATGTCAAAAAAAAAAAAAAAGAAAAGAAAAATCGCATAGGCGATTCTAGCCCGAAACTGTATCTGTATGCATGAGACTGTCTGAATACCGGCTGAATTCACATTTCTGTTGTAAAAAGAGAAACACTGTGCAGAAGTATTATTTGCTGTTATGCGTGTGTGTCTGAAGCTGCAGCTGCTGTGTGACGCAATTTCCTATTTTTATATTTCGAAAATTGTGTTGTTTGGTCTAATCGATTCGGCAATAGATTTTCGAACATAAAGTGACAGTCGACACGGTCACGGTTTTAGACTAGACGGGAGAAGGGATGGGAAAAGATCTGGGCACAGTTTTTCCAGAACTTCGTGCCAAGTTAAAGCGGTGTCGAGCTGTTTTAATGCATTTTTTTTAGATGTATTATGGTGCCCGAACCCGTATGACTTTGAACAGTGACCGTGAACATTTAGTTTACTGCAGCCGCAGCCATCATTACCAAGCGCAAACCGTTGACTCTGACAGTGAGTGAGAGTCTGAGACGAAGCGAACGCACCGGCCACACAGTGGCCGAAGCCCGGGAGAAGGAGGGACGCGCTGCTGAAGATCCCTCGCCGCTGTGGTGAATTCGCGGTGCCAACGAGCAGGCGAGGAGTGTGCCGCCATGGACGCTCGAGGCGGTGGGCTGGAGCGAGTTGCCGGGGACGGACGAGCTCGCTACCGGCCGCCCACGATGTGGAGAGACGGCTGCCGTCCGTGAGGGAGCGGAGGAGTCGGCGCCGTTCGCCAGGTGGCCGGAGCCTGCTGCCGTCTCTGTCGCTCCTCCTTCCATCTCCTTTTCTCTCGCCTCGCCTGTCCTACCCCCAGGTTCCCGCAGGTCCCCGTGAGCGGTCCCCCCCGGAGGGAGGGGGGGGGGGTAGAGCGCAGTCTCGGGAGTACCCCCCGGCCTGCGAGGGGCGATGGGGGTATGTGACGAGTGGGGCGGGGCCGAGGGACATGGGAGCGAGGCCGGGGGAGTGATTGGAGATGAGCTACACCTGTTCGACCCACCGGTCTCGAGGCCCACGGAGGAGATGGAAGGATATAAAACTGGAGCGACGACAATGAAGGACGAGAGAGGACCAGGCCTGGGCTTTTAGTTGTGTTTTGGTTTTATTTGAGCGCACCAGTCGTCCGTGAGGGGCTGGTGCGCTGTTTTGTGTTTATTTTTGCTTTATTAAAATGTTGTTTTGATTGTCCGCCGGTTCCCGCCTCCTTCATCCGATGATTATTAGAGTTTAATTCATTACAATGTTATTTTATAAACACAATACATTTTTCCCCTATACATTGTGCAGCCCTACAAATGACTGGAAGGAAAGAAGGAATGATTAACCAAGAAATGAAAGCAAGAAATAACAAAATGCAAAGGAAGAACAAAGGAAGAAGAGAAAGAATGGAGAGGAGGCAAAAAGAAAAAACTAAAGAGAAGAAAGCAAATCAACGACTAAATTAAAGCTAGAACGTACAGAAAGATTAATGAAATAAATAAATAAAGGAAGAAAGGAAATATGAAAGGTTAAAGGAAAAATGACCAAGAAAGAAATTCAACAAACTGAGGGAAGGAAGGAAGGAAGGAGGGATAGAAGGAGAGAGCTTGGGAAAGAAGGAAATCTGAAAGGATGAAGAAAAACTAAATCAAACAAGAAAGGAGAAACAAACAAAAAATAAAAAGAATACATAAAAAAGCTGCATTAGGTGCAGCTTCTGTGCCACTTCTGCTATGCAAAAATAGATTTTGTTGACACTCATTTCTTTTGATTGGTAACTGTCTCATTACTTTATTTGAATTTATCAATTCAATGTAAGAATTAGACATAAATGATCATGCATATATGGAATAAGGGTAGAAAATGCCCTTAAAAAGTTTAAAATGCCTTTGTAAATCAATTTAAGGTGGCAAATATCGGCCCATCACTGCTGCCAACCATTGGACAAAATATGAAGAATATGAAAAGCTTCGGGAGACAGCTGTCCACGACAGACCTAAACCAGCCAAGATACCAGCACAAAAACACTCACACTAAGCTAAATACTGTCTACTTATATTATTCTCGATTAAAAAAAAAATAGGATGTAAAAAGTATTGTAGTGTTTTCAAAGCCTCCACCTGTTGAGGACGAGCAGAAAGTGGCCGGTCTGATGGGTTAGCATGGGTTTAATTGATGCGATGCTGCTGCGGAAGGAAGCAGGTGTTGTTTTAATGATGAGGGCATCTTCCGGCCAGCGCTCTGCTTTATTTCGCCCATCTGCATTCTCTGCTCATTCTCTTTTTCAGAGCTTCGTGAGACATACCAATGAGTCAAGCACTGTGCAGCTGTCAAAGCTAACCCTCCAAGAGAAAGAAAGACAGAGAAAGACACAGAGAGAGAAACAAAGAGAGAGATGGGTGGAGTCACAATATTCCTGACTACAAGAAATCACTGGAAAAAGAGGGCCAACTGAACAGCTATAGGAGAAACGACAAGTCCGTCCCTCCATCCATGTAAATCTGAGTTTTCCTTGCAAACAGTGATTGTGACAAGTGTTTAAGTGTTTGCTGCAGCATGTAGCTCCTCCCACCATGAAATATCACTGGTCCAAAATTGGCCCTCCATGAAACTGTACATATCAAATATCTTCTGATTGGGTGTGATTGTGTCATGCTAATGTGGACACATTAAGAATGCAATGATATTAAACATTCAAATTTTAAAGTGCTTTTATACTAAGAAAATAAGAATTCTTTTTAAAGAAATTTGGGAAATAGCACTAATAAATAAATAAATAAAAACAATAATAACAACAACATCTGATATCCAATATGGTTCAATATCAATAATTTTTTTTATATGTATTGTTATTTGTATTGATATTTGCCTATATTGAATATATATTCAAAATGGGCCAATATCAATTAACAAATATTATAAAATATATATATATTAATATAACATCCAGTATGGGTCCATAAAAATATTCCAACTGTATTCCAAAGTCAGTTTTCAACTGTGGTCACGGTGTTTCCCTTTTGCACTAAATCTGAATCATTACATAATCTGATATGTAATATTTCCAGGCCTGTGCTTGTTAAAAAATAAAAAGGTTTCCATCAATGCCACTTCAAACCACTTTGACAATCAGCTTACACTGAAGACATTTTGCACCTCACCTTAATTTTCAATATTCGCCCCATGCTTATTTCACACCTCTATTTAGATCCTGACAGTCTTTTGCCCTGAAGAAAATTTTATGACGATTCAAAATTAGCAATACAGTTAATGCTACGCTAATGCAATCAACAGAACACAAAATAAACCTAAAACTCAATTTAGCGTGCATCGTCAGCTAATCTAATAGAGCTTCTGTTCATGCTAGGCTCTGCACTGTCTGTGACCAGGATGCACACGTATCAAGAGGTAGACGGCATCAGAGATCCACAAACGTCTTCATCATAAGCTAATAACATGTTGCAGCTTGAGTCTGAATGGGGGTAATCAAACTTTGCTTGTCAGGGGGTATAATGGCAGCTAGGGCTGGTGTTTGTCAGCTAATGCACCGGTTGTCCAAAGCCACAGACGCTCAGTAGATAATGGCAGGCCATGGTGCTTATAGATGTCAGTGGAAGACATTCCCCTCCTACACTCCACCCTCAGAGGTCATTCAGAAGAACTGAATAAAGCACTGAATCAGTAAAGGGATCTGAGGTCGTTCCTGTAAAAAGTTCAAATCAGGAAGACTCACTATGATGCCAAGAGTAATGCTGTTAACTGCTAGAAAAGAAAAAAAAAACAGCAAGATAATGTCATGATGCTGTTAACATGATGGAGAAAACCTTTGGATTATTGATGCCATACGTTTTAACAAAATACATTCTGCATTTTTTCACATTTCATACTATTTTAATAAATGCTAAAAAACTAAAGTTATGCAAAATACTTTTTGCTTTAATGCAACGTTTTGGATTACTTAACATTAAAATGTATCCTTTCAATAAATGCAAAAACAGTGAAAAGTAAACAAAAAACTTTTTGCATTACACAACACGAACTTGTGCATTATTGTACATTCAAAATTTATTTTATTACGTTTTTGGATTTTTTATTTTATTAAGTCTTTAAAAAATGTTTATAAGTATTTTATCATTTGCAAAATACAGTAAATACAGTGTTGCATTATTCTGCATGTAAAATTTATTTGAAAAGTGGGAAAATAGAGTAAAATGGTGCAAAATATGTATTACATTATGCTAAATGCTAATTTTTTGCACTGTTTTACAGTTAAAATGTATTCTTAAAAATAAAATGCACAAATGTATTGTAAAAAAAAAAAAAGAAAAAAAAGTGAAATGTCTTGCAAAAGATGCAAGAGATGTTTCATGACCCAACAAGAAATGTTTTGGCAAGAACATTATTTGTTCTTATTTCACTTGACATGGGTGCTAAAAAAAGAAATTTTGGGCCCGGTTAATAGCACAATATATAATACTGACACCAGATGTAATAAATAAATAAATAAAAAAAGAAGAAAAAAGCTTGAAAACTTTTATACAGTGCACTGATTTTTTTTTTTTATTCTTTTTTTTTTTTACTTTCATACAGTGCACTGTAAAGTATAAAAGTTTTCAAACTTTCCTCTCCATTTTCCTATCTAATGAAATATTTTAAAAACATTGCTACATTTACATACGCATTTGTTTCATTAAACTGTTAAATAAATTCCATAATGAAATTTGACTTTCAATATGTAACACTCTCTGCACATCTAAAACGGGTGTATTGTAAATCTGCTGTTGAGTGCACATGAAGTGAAATCAGGGCTGAATGACTTCAATCATAATGATGAAATGAGTTTGCATGTAATTCATTCAACAATACCGTCACTGACACACATTAAATAAGAAAGGATTAAATTGGCAACTTGTTTTCACAGGTTCTTATTTGCATACTAATTTTGTAATGTAGAAACTGGGCTCAAATGGTGCCATAGATAATCTGATTATGTAAATTAAGTTTTGTATAAAGATAGAGAGTTTTTATTGAACAGCCCAGTTCTAATGATACCTGGAGTGAGACGCAGGCATATTAGTGTCATGATATGCTTACAAAGATTTCCTGACCATGAGTTGTTCACGCCACTGTATTATGAAATAAAACTATTAAAAATATATTTCTGTAATTTAAATAAAGCTAAAGTAAAATAAAACAAAACATTGATATTACATGAAAAACTAAGTAACTTTGAATACATAATTCTAAGGGTGTTAGTTTGTCAAGCATTTACATTTACATTTGTATGGCATTCAGGCCATACAATTTTTTTTTCTTTTTTCTTTTTTTATCAGCATGTTTGGTTTGTTGTTCATCCATTTCCTTTAGTTTCTGAGAGCTGAAGGGCACACACACACACACACACACACACTCCTGTTTCAATCTCAGAAAACATGCACATTCAAAACAGCCCAATCCTCACAAACAGGACATTAAAATAACTACAACATTGTCTCAAAGCTCAGAGCCATGACTTCCCCACAACCTTTCCACTTGTTTGTGAGTGCAGAATTAAAAATAAATTAATTAATAAAATAAAATACAGACTAAATTCACTATTGAAATATTGAGATTAATTTGTGGATCGGTTTGATTGATCCACTGAAAAGAATCAATTCAAATGAATAGGTTTTCTACAGTTTAAACACTCTATGATGGTTTATTGGTCTTAGCTTGCCACTAAGGTACTTGGGCTATGTTTACATGACAGTGGTGTAGTTAAAAATGGAAAAGTTTAGGCCAATAGTTGGGGCTGTCACCTTGTTAGTAAACAGTACCTGTAGGGAAATGACGATTATATGTCATATATGAAGAGTCTCTGCTGTTGGTTGTAATATTGGTGAAGTAAATTCACACTTTGCTGAAGAAGCATCAGCAAACTCTTAAGCAGCAACAACAGTAACATACTCCGCCATTGTTGTGTATGTTTGTTCGCACTTGCCTTTAGAATTGACACATACTGCGCATGTCTACATACCTACAGTAACATGTGCTATGCATGCATGGTGCCATCGTTTTGAAAGATTACCATTTTGGGTGTTTACACGGAAAGGTTAATGGTGGCATTTTAAGAAACTTGAACTTTGAAACCCGTTTTCAAAAATATGTGCTTTAAATCCCCAAAATGCCGTTTCAGTGTAAATGAACAGGCAAAACACATAAAAAGTTTCCAGTTTTTGGTCGTTTAAAAAGGCCCCTTAGGCTGGTCTAGTTTGCACATTTAAGAGAGGTTTTGGGGATTAATCTGGTCTGACTAAGTAACCAGCTGGTTAACCAACTAAACCAGATAAACACCAGTTTGAACAGGCTGAGAAATCAAATAAATCAGATTAACACCAGTTTTATCAGTTTAGGAGACCAATAAACCAGGTGTATACACCAGCTTGACTATTCTGGGAAACCAACTAAACCATGTAAATCCACACTTGACCAAGTTTAAACCAACTGAAACCACCTTAAGCTGGAATAAGATGTTTTTTTTCAGCAGGGATATGATTCCAGAAGGTTATGACAGTCCTATCGAGGTAATTATTATCCCTTTATATAATCTTTCCTCCCTATTATTAGGCTAAATCGCCTCGTCACCTTCACTTTTGTACCACATTACAACCTCAGCCTCCATCACGTTTCTCAGAAATTGGCGATCAGATTAGCCCCCCACCTCCTTCTCACACTGTCATACATTATCGGCCTATAAATAGAGGCAGGTAAAGCAAGACCTCATTAATTCAATCACCAGGCGCTGGGACTACCCGCACACTTCTCTGAGGGCGGAAAGTCACGAGTCTGGCACAAGCACCATTCCTCACAACCAACCTCCACGGTGTACCAGCTAAATTTAAACAATCACACACACCGGGAGCCTCCACGCCACCGAACCTGCGAGAAAGAAGTCAATGGCCATTGTTTAGCATCCAATAAGGTACATGAAACAATTAAATACAATCCGTTTCAGTGCAAGCTGGTCTAAAAGGTCATTTGTTATTGAGATTCATTGAGCAGTGACACTGGCTTTTTTTTTTTTTTTTTACTGCTTGTGTCGTCGACATCAAAATGTATTTATTTGGAGTAAAAATGAACCCGCAAGTGATTCAAGATGCCGAGGTGATAAGTGAGAAACATGCCTGCACAACAAATTGCCCTTTGATGGTTGAGATGGAGAGATTTGAGAAGGAAAACAATGATCCCTCAGCCTCGTGAGATAACATGAGAACATGATTGTATGAGCTTCGCATGTGTATGTTTAGTCTCTGTTTGAGCCGCACTTTGGCAGCGAATGCGGAGGATGCTGGGCTAAATCCTAACATAAGCTCTACCTACGTACAACACATCAGCCGCTCAACAGAAGAGATCCTCTATTTCAGCCACAATAAACAGAGCTAATCTGTGTTGACACACAACTGTATTGCACAAAATAAATAGTAATGTGTTAAAACTGATAATGGAGACTTCAAAAAAAAAAAAAACTAGATAACTAAAATGTACAGTGTGCCTAACCATGCAAATTCAACCACAACAATATTAGGGTGTTTATATGGTTGCCAGGGTAGTTGTGCACAGTTGCTAAGACGTTTGGAGTGGTACGAACTATGCTATAAGTGAATTTAAACAATTCAACCCTCAATATCAACCAGTAAATATCCAATATAGCCAATGCAGATAAATAATAGAAACTAATCTACCTAAAATAAAAATAAAATTGAATATAAACAAAAATAATTATATTAATATCAGTAACAACAATACAACAAATAATAATATTATATTTAATACGATACAGATTAAAAATAAAGTAATCAAATATAATTAAAATAATGAAAATTTTATATAAACAATAAATAAATAAATACATTCAAACGTGGCCCATTGCAATTAAAAATAATAATAATAATGTTAAAAAGTTAAATAAAATTATATAATATAAATATAATAGTATTTAAATTAAATAATTTAACATTTTAACCATTCAAATAAATTGAATGGGGCTCTTATGGGATTCATGGAGAAACTGAAGAGCTAACATTCACTGATAATCAAGCATGCAGTCTAGAATTTTAATACTTCATCTTGAATTTTAAGTCCCCTGAGTAATGGTACATAATAATTGAGCAATAATGCATAATAATGTGTAACGGTGGCTGCCCCAAATCAAATTTGACTTAATAAAATTTAAATTGTTCGGCCGCCAGACAAGTAAAACTTGTCAATAAAAAAAAAAATATATATATATATGTAATGAAGTTCAATTTCCCCGAAGATAACTCAAACCACCGTTACACAAAAAACGAAAATAAATTCCTTCAAATACCCACAATAATGTAGAATAGGGCTTAAATGACACACAGTCAGAAATTGAAGGGTTTGGTCAAAAATATGTATATTTTAAGAAAACATTTTTGCAAAGAAATAAAATAAAATAAACTACACAAAGTTAAATTTTCACAGAGTTTTTTTTCTTTACCTCACATGACAAATAACAAAATATTTAAGGCAAACAGTTCTTTTTTTCAAACTCAGTTTGTGTTCAATTTTCAGCCAAAATAAAGAAATGAAGGGGGAAAAAAAAACACACACAAAAAAAAAACACTTCAAACGAGTGTTTGTGTATGGGTGTGTGCGTGTACAATGAGCGTGTATGTGTGTGTGTGTGGTGGTGGCTGCGTGAAGCAGTCTGTGTAGCGGCCGCAAATCCTGGGCCGGAGAAAGAGTTTGGAGACTTGGCGAGAGTTTGGCGTGAGTTTAGAAACTCTTGGCGTGAGGTTAAAAGATGATGGACATCACCACTAGTACCTGAGGCAGGCGAACGAACCAGGCTGGATTATGTTGCACCAGGCAGGCGAACGAACCATGCAGACGCAGTAGAGCAATTTCTCCGTCACTTTGGCGATCGCACCCAGTCAGCGCATGCACAGAGATTCCAGCAAAGAATAGTACGACCTTCAGCTTCAGGTAGTGTGTGTCCCACTCCAATAATAACCTACAGGTGTGTTTTGTTTTTTACTCGCCCCCAACTTCCGTTTCTAGCGCTCTTTTATTCTAAATTTCCTCATTGGTTTCCGCCCATCAGAAAAAATGAAAAGCTGATATGGATTTCTTCCATATCGCTACACTCTCCCTCCCTGGAGAAGACAACCTATGGTTGTGGAAATGTGAATCATAATTAAAATCCAATGAATTCCTCTTCATCAGAAGATTCATTGAATATCTGGCAGAGCCTTTTCTTCTCCTGGCATTCCAGCTCTTCAGCCGTGGGAAAGCATGGTTTCAGGTTGCACACATGCAATATGCGAACATCTTCGCCAGTGGACTCTAGCGCTATTCGATAGTTCAATGGACCCACCTGTTTTATGACACGGTAAGGGCCTTTCCATTTTTGAGCCAATTTTGCAGTGAAGTGATGTTGTGCACTAGACTGGGGAAAGGTTCTCATCCACACACGATCATTTTCCTCGTATGTGACATCTCGTCTTCTTTTATTATAATTCCGAAGCTGTCTCTTTTGTGCTTTTTTACAGCATTCCATGGCCTTGGTCTGAAGCTCAGTTAGGTGGTGGACTGTATCGTAAGATGTGCAGTCTGGAGTTAGATTCTTGCCATGTAACACCTTGTCCATGGGACTTTGCAGTTTCCTCCCCAAATGAAGCTCTGCAGGGGTCATCCCAATCGTTTCCTGGACAGCTGAATTAATAGCGAAACGGAGTTCCGGTAAGTATTGGTCCCATTTTCTGTGATTGTTGTCCACATAGGCAGAAATCATGCATTTGAGCGTACGGTTAACCCTCTCGGTCATATTTGTTTGTGGATGGTATGATGTTGTCAATTTAGGTTTGATACTCCACTTTTGACAGAGTTCTCTGAACAGTGATGACACAAATTGTGTACCTCTATCCGACAGAATGAAGTCTGGCACCCCCCAACGGGTTAGAATTTCCTTCCGAAGAAGTAACGCAACAGTCTCAGCTTTAGCATTGCGCATGGGGAAAAATTCCACCCACCGGGAGTAGTAATCTACAAAGACTAAGAGGTACTCATTTTGCTGTGTGCTGCGTGGCATTGGCCCCATAATGTCCACTCCAAGCATCTCATTGGGACGGGTGGTGGTGACTTGCTGTAGTTTGCCCACAGGTTTCTGATTTTCTCCCTTAAGAGTCTGGCATTTGACACATTTTTTGACGTGGTGTTTTATGTCAGTCCACATTCCAGGCCAGAATGCAACATCATGGATACGCTTGTAGGTCTTATAAATACCTACATGACCGCTCCAGGGATTAGAGTGGTAGTGGTGTAGAATGGACGACACAAGGCTGGTAGGAATGTAGACTCTGTAATGAACTTGATTGTTCGGCAGGTGAGTTTTGTGATAGAGTTTATCTTCCACTATCTCATACTGATCTTTAAAAGAGGAATCATTTTCTGCAAGTGCTTTAAGTGTGTTGGTGATGACAGGGTCTTTGTGCTGTTCCTCCCAGATTGTGGCTGGAGATATCGGAAACTCAGCATTCTCCTGTTGGTGTTGGTTGGTGTACAGGTTACAACTGGTGTGAATCCGAGACAGAGCATCAGGTGCCATATTTAGTTTTCCTTTGCGATATTCAATGATAAAATCAAATCTCTGTAGTCGCAAGGCCCACCGGATGAGGCGACTCGTGGTTTTTGTGGAAGACATTACCCATTGTAACGCTGAGTGGTCTGTGATGACAGTGAACAGTTTGTGCTCTAGGTAGTGCTGCCATTTTTCCAGGGCCCAAATTACAGCCAAACACTCTTTTTCAGTGGCTGTGTAATTGGTCTCTGCTTTGTTCAGGGTTCTGCTGGCATAAGCAATAACTTGTTCCAATCCCTGTTCCTTGCGCTGGGTCAGCACAGCACCCAGACCAGTGTTACTGGCATCCGTATAGACAGTAAAAGGCAGTTGAAGGTCAGGATGGCCAAGAATGGGAGGAGAGGTAAGACAGCATTTTAAATGTTCAAAGGCTTGTTGACATTGTTGTGACCAGAGGAATGAACATCCTTTTTTTTCAGTGCATTGATGGGTTCAGCGATCCTGGAGAAGTTTGGTACAAACCGGTGGTACCACCCGGCTAACCCCAGGAAGCGCTGGACCTCCTTGATGCTGGTGGGCACAGGGTATTCACGTATAGCCTCCACTTTACTTGGGTCTGCAGCTATGCCTTGGACGCTGACAACATGTCCCAGAAAAGTTATTTTCTGAAGACAGAACTTGCTCTTTTTTAAATTAATGGTGAGGCCAGCCATTTGCAGTTTATAAAAAACAGCTTGGAGGTCGGAGAAGTGCTGGGCTACAGATGGTGAGTAAATAATGATGTCGTCAATGTAGACAAAGCAGATGTTTCCACGCAATTCTCCTAGAACGTTCTCCATTAGTCTTTGGAAGGTTGCTGGGGCATTTTTTAACCCAAATGGCATAACATTAAACTGAAACAGTCCTGATGAAGTTGTGAAAGCTGTCTTTGGTTTACTTTCTTGATCCATGTTTACCTGCCAGTAGCCACTGTTAAGGTCAATGGTGGAAAAGATGGCCGCTCCAGATAGTGACTCCAAGATCTCAGTGATGTTGGGTAATGGGTAAGCATCATTCTCTGTAATGGCATTAACTTTTCTGTAGTCCACACAAAACCTAAGGCTTCCGTCTTTTTTAGGGACCAAGACGACAGGTGAGGCCCATCCAGAGTGTGATGGTTCTACGATGCCGGCAGTCAACATCTCTTCCAGTTGCTCTGTAATGACAGCTTGTTTGGCAGGTGTTGTGCGGTACGGTCTTTGTTTTATAGGTACTTGGTGGGTAGTATATATGTGATGCTGTGTAACTTCAGTACGTCCTGGACGAAGGGTACAAACTTGAGGGTTTGACTCGAGGATCTGCCGTAACTGTTGCTTGCCTTCCGGAGGTAAGTGGGCATCCTGTACAGCAGTGTTAATTAGTGTCTTCTCATCCAGGCAGGCTGGTTGAAACATGTTAAGTTGAGGAGGAGGAACAGAAGATAGTAAGGAGAGGCTGTTGGGATTTTTATTTCCCATCTTTCCCCTTGGATGTTGGGAACTGATAACTGGTACACTGGCATTTGTTGGCTGGAAAGGATAATACTCTTTAGGATTGGACTGAAATGAATACTTTTGATCTGCCACATTGATCTGCAGCCCACTGGAGAAGATGAAGTCCAGTCCTAATACGACTGCATAGGCCAGGGCTTTGGCTGATAGAACAACAGCAGGTATGGTGAATACTTTTTGATGTAGGGTGATTGGCATGTTTATCCAACCTAAAGGAATTTCTGCTTCCCCATTTGCTAGGTAGAGCGGACCCTGGGTCCATGGATGGAGTTTTTGTGAAGTGAGCTCCTTCCAGAGATTCTCATGTAGAAGGGTGTAGCTAGCCCCAGTATCAACAATGGCTTTTCCCTTCCAGGTACCAATGCAAAGTGGTATCACTAATTGTTGTGGAACAATTGCAGCAGGTGGTGGTTTCTTACCAGTTGTTGATGAATTGTGGGGAAAGGTGGCAGACACAGAGCGATTGCCAGATGGACCAGTACCTTTAGAAGATGGAAATGTTGTCCGCTTGTTATTGGAGGAAGGGTGTTGGCTGGTGGACTGAGGTGACTGGGACTGAGAAGAGACAAAGTGAGGACAGCTGCCAGGTGAGTGATGGCCTTTACATCGCCAGCATTGCACTAAAGGCTTCTCTGCCGGGCGGTTGGGAATAGGTCTTTGAGGCATGGATAGGGGTTGCTTAGAACTCACACGTTTTTCATATTGCAGTTGTTGTTCGTAGTCTTTTTCCAGCTGTTGGCCCAATTTCACAAGCTCATCGACTGTGTTCACCCGACTGCGAATCTGGCTTGCAAGGTAAGGATTCATATTTTTCAAAATCATTTTCACCAACTCACTGTCGGTCAAGGTGGGCTTCCACCTTTTGCAGAGAGCTCTGTATGTAAATGCAAAGTCCCTAATGCTCTCTCTTTCTCCCTGTGTTCTTGTCCTTACCCTTTCAGCCAGCTCGTCTTCATAATCCTCTGAGAGGAAAGCAGAGAGGAAAGCAGCTTCAAACTCTTCCCACGTGGTTATTGAGGATCGTGCAACTTCCCACCAGTCCCGGGCAGTACCATAAAGGACAGTGCGGAAAGTGGCCAGGATGTCAGCATTAGTAAGAGGATGTAACGCCAAGAAATCCTGACATCGAGTTAGATAGAGCAAGGGGTCCAAGTCATCTGACTGTCTCCCAAAAGTAGGAAATGTAATCTTAAGATGATCACTCTTTACAACAGGAGTAGGAAACATTGGAGGTGTCACTGGTGATGTAGGTGAAACTGCAGTGGTCAGAGGCAAGGGTGAGTAATCTCTTGTCTGCAGGTCAATCATTTGTTTCTCTTGCTTTTCGAGTCTTTTCTCAAGTTCAGTTTGTAAGCTTTTTACAGTTGCACACAGGGTGTTGGTGGTTTGGGTGCACTGGGTGAGTTCTGTTGACAACTGGTCATAATTTTTTTGATGGGTTACCAGGTAGGTTTTGATGTCCTGCTGAAGCTCCACTTGAAGTTGGTCAATCATGAACCGTACTTCAGACACATATGTAGTCTTAGCTTTGTGAAGTTCATCAGACATCATGACTTTAAGTGACTTAGTGAGTTGATCAGTCTCTTCCTTCACATGCTTCTTACTTTCAGAAATGTGGGTGAGCATTTCTTGTTGGTTTTGCTTGAGTTTATCAGCAAGGTTAGAAATCAGGCTGTCGTGATGTGCAGTCATGGTTTTAAGTTCTTTGGCAAGTTCACCAATGTTTTTTTCATGGGTTTGCATATGCTGTGTCAACGTGTCCCAGTTTCCTTTAACTTGAGTGAGTTGATGCATTCCTTTTCCAGGAGTTGACAGGATGCCAGGCAAGCCCTGCTGTGCCACTGAAGATAAAGATGAAGGCCCAGGTGATGTACATATCTGCATGGAGTCGCCATTCGGTTCCTGCTCCCAGGTGAAGGGTTGAACAGGAGTACTGCCAGCTAGTGGTGAAGTTGCAAACCGCACATGGGTTCCTGGGAAGTCAGTGGTGCTGGCTTGAGTAGGAGTGAAGTGGAAAGGAGCACGAAGAGGTCCAGTTGAAGAAAGTAGAGGACGGGGTGCTGGAGGCCAGACTGGGGTAGCAACATCTGGTGCTGGTGGTTCCATCTCCACAAAAGTGGATGGAGACAGAGGAGTGGCAGCCATGTTTGATTGTCAGTGTATGTATAGTCAGTCAGTGTAAAAATGTAGTGAAATGCAAGTTGAGTGAAAAAAAAAACAATGTATAAATGTTTGAAAAAATAAATTGCAGCAGAATACTCTTAACAGTTCAGTGTGAAATGTCTGTCCAATTGTCCAATTCACCAATTCACACTTCAATTCACTTAACTTCACAAATCAATAATTAGATTTTTAGATTTCAATAACACAAATGGGTGTTTCCACAACTTTCACATAATTGGGTCAGTTTGGCAGCAAGACAACTAAGGGGTAACACAATTATATATTTAACAACGTGCAAGTTCACAAACAAAAAGTATCTTCCCACAAAACCATTAAGTAAAGGAAAAAACTGTTTCAATTCAGTATGTATATACACCACAATTTCACAAACACAAAAAAATATAGGCAGTGACAGCCAACCTTTAAGTAATCGTTTAGGGAAACTCAAATTCAAAGCTCAAATGACCAGTTTAAGTGGTCATGGTTTACGTGCTTAAATGTTTAAGTTTCAAGTTGTCAAGGTTTAAGTGTTTAAGTTTCAAGTCATCAAGGTTTAAGTGTTTAAGTTTCAAGTTTCAGGTCTCAAGTTTCAAGTTTCAGGTCCTTGTTCGGGCGCCACTTCTGTAACGGTGGCTGCCCCAAATCAAATTTGACTTAATAAAATTTAAATTGTTCGGCCGCCAGACAAGTAAAACTTGTCAATAAAAAAAAAAAAATATATATATATGTAATGAAGTTCAATTTCCCCGAAGATAACTCAAACCACCGTTACACAAAAAACGAAAATAAATTCCTTCAAATACCCACAATAATGTAGAATAGGGCTTAAATGACACACAGTCAGAAATTGAAGGGTTTGGTCAAAAATATGTATATTTTAAGAAAACATTTTTGCAAAGAAATAAAATAAAATAAACTACACAAAGTTAAATTTTCACAGAGTTTTTTTTCTTTACCTCACATGACAAATAACAAAATATTTAAGGCAAACAGTTCTTTTTTTCAAACTCAGTTTGTGTTCAATTTTCAGCCAAAATAAAGAAATGAAGGGGGAAAAAAAAACACACACAAAAAAAAAACACTTCAAACGAGTGTTTGTGTATGGGTGTGTGCGTGTACAATGAGCGTGTATGTGTGTGTGTGTGGTGGTGGCTGCGTGAAGCAGTCTGTGTAGCGGCCGCAAATCCTGGGCCGGAGAAAGAGTTTGGAGACTTGGCGAGAGTTTGGCGTGAGTTTAGAAACTCTTGGCGTGAGGTTAAAAGATGATGGACATCACCACTAGTACCTGAGGCAGGCGAACGAACCAGGCTGGATTATGTTGCACCAGGCAGGCGAACGAACCATGCAGACGCAGTAGAGCAATTTCTCCGTCACTTTGGCGATCGCACCCAGTCAGCGCATGCACAGAGATTCCAGCAAAGAATAGTACGACCTTCAGCTTCAGGTAGCGTGTGTCCCACTCCAATAATAACCTACAGGTGTGTTTTGTTTTTTACTCGCCCCCAACTTCCGTTTCTAGCGCTCTTTTATTCTAAATTTCCTCATTGGTTTCCGCCCATCAGAAAAAATGAAAAGCTGATATGGATTTCTTCCATATCGCTACAAATGGCATAATAATTATGCAAATAATGGTACAAATCTGAGGCTTTGAAGGCCAGAAAAATACAATGTACTACATTTTCACAGAAATTATCAGTATCTTGACTGGGTATTGTTAGGAGTAAACAGTAATAATGGATTCTGGCCGAAATTCTGACCCATAGGA
Organism: Carassius carassius; assembly: GCF_963082965.1. Lineage (NCBI taxonomy): Eukaryota > Metazoa > Chordata > Actinopteri > Cypriniformes > Cyprinidae > Carassius > Carassius carassius. The sequence goes on from NC_081796.1 coordinate 23,856,015, forward strand.
GCTGATAGACCCCGGCAGCGCTGTACAAATTTCCCCTGGAACCTTTACAAATTAAGACAAACCTTAGAAAGACAGATGTTTCCCTGAGGAAAGACGGTAAGCCTGCCTCCGTTCCCGCAGGAGCCGTTGTTACTGTCGAGAGCTGGAACACATCCTACCGCCGAGTCAAGGTTTAAAAATATGACTATATAATATAGCATATCTCAAATTTATGATTTAGCCAAGGTGAAGAATTCTCCGGAATATAGAATCTGTAATCTTCAGTTTGCAGGAATTCAGTTTGAAGCCTCCAGACAGAAAAACACTTCAGCTGAAAATTGAGTCCTTAATAAAATTAGACCTCTCTAAAGTTCAGAAGGTGGTACAATAAAGTGGAATATGATGAATGTGCTCTTTTGTGAACATGCATCTTCTGTTGGTTGCTGTTTTATAAAGCATGTGCATTTTCTTCACTGTAATATTGCATATACTTTCATTTAAACCACCGAACATATCAAACCCAGCTAATTTTTGCATGTGCAAGTATCACATTTTCCTCTAAAATCTGGTTTGTATTGACAGCACATTAATTCATTTACAGTGGATTTCTGTATAAGGATGTGTTAGCTTATAATGACATGCATTTACATATTAAATTGCACAATGGCCTGACATATTTTGACTCAAATCCGCTAAAAGCTCCTTCTGCAATGTGTGTTTTCGCTCACCGAGGAACAAGTTCAGTCTGATCTATCATTTTGGTGTTTGCAATGAAAGCATATTATCTGATTCTGTGGTGCTGGCATTAAATTAGTTGATTTTCTCTTGAATCCCTGTGCAGACATCACACGGTTTACAAAAGAAGATTAGATTTGACTGATCATGTGAACAAGCAGCAGATCCTCGTCACAACCCCAGCTTCAAACAACTTTTATTTTGAGATATTGTTTCTGTTGTTCGCAGCCAGTAACATATGGCAGTCTTCAAACTGCAAGGTTTGTTTTGCTCACGATTCGATGAAAATGACGTTTCTGTGAGTTAATGAGATCTTGATGCACAAGCTCAAAGTTGTCACAAAAAAGACAAAGATAATTCATTTTAATAATACAGTGAACAAACTAAACAAATAAGCACTTTCTTTATTATTTTGGTCATTGATTTCTCACCAACAAGCACTGACCACAAACACCTCGTCAGAGTGCATTACTACAGCATCAGAAGTTTTTTGTTTTGCCTGTGTGTGTGTGTGTGTGTGTGTGTGTGTGTGTGTGTGTGGGGGGCATTGTTATGTAATCACAACAGCGTGGAGGATGCCCTGCCAACCTAACAGGCTCCTGATATTTAACAACTCATGCAGAAAGTTTGGGGAAGTTTAACTAGCGATTTTGTGATTCTTATTAGGGTAAGCATCACCATTATTGCTCATTCTTCAGATCTGGCACCAGCACTAAGTATTAAGCTTTAACTTTTGTACTACAGATGAGAAAGATACCTCAAAAATGAGCTGCTTTCTTAGGGGAGGTTTTCCAAGCAATCAGACTAGAATATGTTTTGCTAGCAGGTGATACATTTACACTGAAGTTGGGATTTAGAGACTTGAATGTAATGAGCTGGTAAGCAGCCACGTAGCAACATGATCAAATTCTCTGCAAATTCCTTAGCAAATAGATTGATACCACAATGGTTATTGACTGATAGCTTTTGTCTATTAACAACATGCAATTTGAGATATGTCTTAAATTGTATATTAATATTTGCATGCATACATAAATTTGTGGGATGGATGGATGGATGGATGGATAATTTGCATTTATCCATTAGATTACATTCCACTTCTTATCGCCCATTATATTGGTACAGAAAAAATAAAAATCTGGTATTAACTAATCTGATTTTTCCTTTATTTCCACAGAGTGATTGGTCATCATACTCATCTAGTTCCTTGCACTTGAAACAAACATCCAACCCATGCAGCTCTTGGACTATTAGTACAGTGATCGTAGAAGGGTCTCCTCAAAGACGCTTTTGTTGCTCACTCACACTGTAACAAAACACAAAGACCATGCAATGTGTCCTCACCAGACAAAAACCTCCACTTTTCTCCAACTCCATTTGTTGCGTGACATCTCACACTTGACAGATGAGGAGGAGTTTAAGAGTTGCTCGTAAAACAAAGCGGACATTTGTTGACAACAGCAGCTCGAACGCCCTGATAAAGCTTGCTGGATTACTCTCTGGCCCTTGGACTCAAGAAACACTGGAAAACGCGGCTTGAAAGGCTCAGTCAGGGTTTTTTAAAGGGGAAAATAGGACGACTTTGCTTCAGAAGTGGATTAGATCCATTACTCTAATGGATATTCAAACCTCTATACTTTATAAAACAGCAACACATACCTGTATTTTACAGATATTAGAACCCAAAGCAGCCAAATTCAAAGTGAAGCAGTTTGTCTAGGTCTGTCACTCAGGCTAAGCTTGCAGCAACTAAATCTCAGGGTTGTTTCTGCGATTAAGAGGACTAGTGAACTTATTTTCACAGTCTGTCTTGATGCTCTGTCCAATATCTTTATAATCCGAGACTAGGCTTAATCCATCTCTGACAGCCCGGCTCCTCAATCGCCCTAAATCACTATTGATGTGTGGAGGAGGAGTCCAGAACACCTTGTAGAATTTGAGTCCTAATGCAGTCCTACGTCCACCCACTCCAAAAAACTGAACCTTAAAATAAGAGTTCAACCAACATTCAAATTATGTCCACATTTACTTCATACAGCACAGAAGAAGATACTGAGCTCAGTGTTCAAGCTGCTCCTTCCTATAAAACAAAAACAAAAAAAAGTAACAAATATAACCATAAAATATAAAATATTTTAGCCTATATATTCCAAATTAGGGCTTAGCAATATAGCTAAAAAATGTATCAACGACATAATGATTCATATTGTTCGATGTCGATAATTATTGACATTTTTTATAGCCTTTATTAAAACAAAACGCAAAAATGTTAAACCACAGTGTTTTTAAATCAATTCATGGTTTTTTCAGTCAAACACAAATGTAAACAAATATCTCCTTTCTTATGTGTTATATGCAGATTAAATACGTATGTCTTACGAAAAATTTTGGCTCGTCTCCCGGGGCCACAGGAGGGCGCAATGAGCAAAACAATGCAGCGTGTTCAATTGTCAATGCAATGAAATAACGGTCCATAAAAAAAAAACATGCATAACTTCTAAATTTATAAATATATAAAATATAATTTCTGAATATGCGTTTTGTGTGATTGGTTTCGGTTTTAACCTAATAAAGATCTTCTAAGCATTGAAATGCTATAAATAAATGACGCAGCAACAGAGCGTCTTGTGGGCTCGACTAACAAAATATTAAAATGCAACAACGTAACTTACATCACTGAATCTTGCGCACCACTGATGATGCTCCCTGATGCACACCTAACATTCAACTGTATATATTTTTTTTAATTTTAAGTTCTACTAATATGATGTTTTTTTACTTACAATCTCTTCATCATAGTCAGGCACAGCTCTAATGTTCGTGTTAGTGTGTGCTGTCTGCGTCACCCATAGCACATGCATATATCGTGCGCTGAATCAAACATTTTTTCTATCGTTATCAATGAAGGCTTACAGTCCATAAATATTGATACCATTTTATTGCCTAGGCCTATTCCAAATCTTCAAATATAATAATAGTATATATTTGTATTAAGAACGGGCTAAAACTTTTGTTATTATTCAATAAAAGCATGCCTTATGGTACACTCCTGTACTTGATTTTTACTTTCATTGTATGGGAAACAGTAGAATGGATATCTTGTACAGTTTCCTTTTTTTTGTTGAAAAAATAGAGGTAAGTTAATGACAATTTTAATTTTTGAGTCCATTATTCATCTAAATTAATATTTTTTCAGGTTCTACTGACAGCATTTGTGGCATAAAGTCAATTACAGAAAATTATTTTGACTTTAATTAATGTAATTCATTTAATTTAATAAGTATACTGGTTAATTAATTTGACAAATATAGCTAATTTTTTAAAAGTATGCTTTCAAGGTAGTTTGAAACATTAAGACTAGTGATAGCAGATGCTTATTGACCTTGACCTTGTCATGGCCATGCTGGTAAAGAGGATAATCCTAATAACTTCACAGAATACGAGCTAGAATACCAAAGAGAGGCCATTAACATGGAGAAAATTCACAGGAATCACATCTGTTATGCATAAAAAATGCATCCACCTAGAAAAGTAGTCCCACTTCTATACGAAAGTGAAGTGAAGTGACATTCAGCCAAGTATGGTGACCCATACTCAGAATTTGTGCTCTGCATTTAACCCATCCGAAATGCACACACACAGAGCAGTGAACACACACACACACACACACTGTGAACACACACCCGGAGCAGTGGGCAGCCATTTATGCTGCGGCGCCCGGGGAGCAGTTGGGGGTTCGATGCCTTGCTCAAGGGCACCTCAGTCGTGGTATTTAAGGTGGAGAGAGAACTGTACATGCACTCCCCCCACCCACAATTCCTGCCGGCCCGGGACTCGAACTCACAACCTTTCGATTGGGAGTCCGACTCTCTAACCATTAGGCCACGACTTCCCGTGGCCTTCCCGTACTTCCCGTACAGAAGTCTTTTATACAGTTCAAATAACACATTTAAAAAAAGAAATAATACAAATGCTTTAACAAACATAAGCTGCATATTTCTGCTTTTAAACCATTTTCAGTTTCACTGTAAGTTAAAAAACTCCCTAAAAACCTAAAATATGAGTCTAAGGTAATTATTCCAGTGGAAAATCGACATTATGCCACAAATGCTGCCAAGTGGCAACTTGTACTGAACCTGAAGCATTCATTTAAAGTAAGTGATGGCCGAGGATCTAAGCATTTTGTTTTAATCGAACATGATTTAATGAGTTACAGAGGCAGAAATCTTTATGCATCAGGTGCTGTTTTTTTCCAGGGCACTTTGCCAGCGTCCTGCTCTTTTTTTTGAAGAACAAGCATGCAACAACTTGTCACTGGGATCCTACTGGACTTTGAACCCTGTCACAAGCTGTCGCTGCAGCGAGTGAATGTGTGCATGCGAGAGAGAGAGAGAGAGTTTAAATGCGGGCATGCTTCTATGCGCCTGCCTCCTGCCCACTCACTCCCTCTTCTCTTGTTCTGCAGCAGGCAGACTGTTGCCTTGGAAACACAACGTGCCCCTGTCTGTTGAAAGTGGGAAAAAAATGCTGCTTAATTTATTTGTCTAATTTATTTTCCTCTTTTCTTTTCCGACGGACGAGTGTACGCTTCTCTCTCATCAGGAGGGAGATACTGAAATGACTTCAGATGTGACAAGATTAGAAAACTACTGATTTGTTTTTATTTCTCTTTGCATATTGCAAATCCAACAACAGAAGCTCATTTTCAAGATCTGCACAGCATCATGGCTGACTGTATGAAAACAAAAATCTATAACGGACCTAAAATAATTACAGAGCAACAATGCCAAAAACATAAACAGAACAGCACAAACTATCTAGACATTAATTGGCTATGTACATTAACATGCAACACATTTTCATAAAGCTGAAGAATGCAGCTTTTGCACCACTACTGTCAACAGCCAGAACTGCAAAAACAACTAGATTAAAGAGGAATAATAATAATTGCAGTTAAAAGGTGTTCATTAGGCATTTGTTAGATTGTTGCTTAAGTGTTTTTGATTGTTTCTACAGTGTTACTAGTCTGTTAGAAGGGTGTTCGGGGGCATTATGTGATTCTAAAGCCCCTTTCACACTGCAGGTCGGACACAGAAAATTGCCGGAACATTGCCGGGTCGCCTTCTGTGTGAAAGCAAACACATCCCCGGATTGATCCCAGGTCGGGGACCTAGTAACTTTGCTGGGTTCAGTTCTGGAACGAGCGATGTGTGAACAAAAACCAGAACCAATGCCGTAAAGGGTGTGTTGTAGTGATGGCACGCATTATCGCGCGACACTTTTAGCGGCTATTTTGAGGGCAGATCAGCATTCGCGACGAATATGTGCAAACTGTAACGAAGCAGAGATCAGTTAGTTCTTCACTTTCCGCGCTGACGCTGAGATCGTTCGCCAGCTTCAGTGAAAGTTAACGTGCCTAGTGTTGTCGACTCGTACTGATAATCCTGATGTCACGTGTCTTTATGGGACCTTTACGGGCTGTGTGTGAACACGCATATATTCCAGGTAATCACTGGCAGTGTGAAAGTCCAGCGCAAAATCCAGCGACCCGGGAACAATTCCCGGGACACTTTACCCGTGTATTTTCTGGAATCACAGTGTGAAAGGGGCTTAAGTGGTTTTAAGGATGTTGCTACACTGCTACAAATGTGTTCTTGATGATTGCTATGGTTCTGCTAGGCTGTACGTTGTTCTAAGGCGTTATGCAATTCGTAGCCTCTAGGGTGTTGCTAGACTATCAGTAGGGTGTTCCGGGGTTTTATGCAATCTTAGGTGGTCTCTAGGGTGTTGCTAGCATGATTCCTGATGTTTTAGGTGGACACTAGGTCATTGCGAAAGCATTTCTAGGCTGTTTGTTGCTGGGGCATTGTTAGATGTTTTCTAGGTTGTTTTAGTGCAGTTGAGAGAGTGTCCCTTCTGGTTGCAAGGATGTTGCCCACTCTCTCTGTTTCTATGGTCGTGACTCGATCAATCATCTCCCTAGAGCACTGCACAGGAAGTCTGCTGTTCCCAGAAGAGTATTTTAACATTGAAAATATTACACATGGTGTTAAAGCTGTCAGAAGTAAACTCACTCTACTACACAAATTTCTTGTTTTAAGCACAATGACAAAGAAAGATGGAACCCCATCGCTCATTCAAGTTGCATACTGGTTACATAAAACAGACGGTGTAGTATTCAACCTTACACACAGTGAAGCAACAGACACATGGATATTTCAATCACACATGCTCATTTTGCATATGAGGGCCGTTTTCTCCCTTCTGTTAATTTGGTCGTTGTCCCGTTCCACCGGTAACGCTCGCACAACAGGGAGAAACGCCTACAGACCCATTCATACTGTATAGCCAGAGAGAGAGAGAGAGAGAGAGAGAGAGAGAGAGAGAGAAAGGTGGAAACCGCACTGCAAAAGTTCCTTGTGTAGCACAAACACCTAGCATTTACAGGTCCAAAACATCCGCTAAAGAGAAACGTCTGCAGGAAACAGGCTGAAAGAGCTTCCAGTTTACAGACAGCTCGTCGTGACACACTCAATGAATGAAAACACAGATTTCACTTTTGGATCAGCTTCGGAAAGAGGAAATTAATGAAGAACGTCACATAGATTGGATTTTAGAAAATTTGATATTTTTTCACATCAATCCACTTCAAGGAAATCAGATTAATTGAGAGTCCTTATGTAAATGGACTAGCAGAAATTGAAAAGCCATTATGAATTATCTACAAGATATAATGGAAGGTAGAAGCTATAAACTGATTAGGCAAGCTTAATATAGTGACTTATTTTTTATATAAAATATATTTTTTATATATACTGTATACAGAATTATTTTTATTTTTATAAATGTGTAATTTTATCTAATATAATAAACATTCAATATGAAGAATATATCTAATAAATGTATATATAAATAATTTAATTAAATTAATTGATATATTTATATAATATACAATTTACTTTAATATACAGACTTTTTTTTATATATATATATATATTTATATATTTATTTTATCTAATGTAATATAGTAATTTAGTAATACTAATACTATTTTTTTTCTTTTGTGTTGCACGCCTCAAGAGCACTTAAAGGGATGGTTCACCCAAAAATTAATTCAGTCATTATTTACTCTCCCTCTTGTCGTTCCAAACCCGTAACCCTTGTCGAAACCATACCTAATCTTTCAGAACACCATATTTTTGGTTGAACTGTTCCTTTAAGCATACATACATACATTCATCAGCTCCCTCAAATACTTTACACACACCTACATAGAGAAAAACAAATATAAGCTACCCAGAATCCCAGCAAGCCTCTCACGTTGTGAATCCTAATAAAAGAGCTTTCAAACGGGTTCAACACACAGATTATAGTAGATCATGATACTCAACATGTCAGCATGTGGTTGGAATAGAGTTACGAGTGTTTTCATGACAGCTGAACATCTAAGGATGATCAAACCAGTGGTGAAGTGGGTCAGTGGGGAGCATTTGAACACACTCACAGATAATAAATATCAATAAAATGCAGGAACACACACACACATTTCTCACCACAGGGATTTTATCTGATCCAATGTACACATACACCCGAAGATAACATTCCCTCTACACTCCAGGAGGTCTGAAACAGCACCTCCAGGTATTTTCAGACAAACACACACTTGCGCAAACATATGCATATAACTGACATTACAATCCTTCTTCGCACCACTAGAGCTGCAAATGCACCTTTAGCCGTTTCTTAACAAGCACATGCATGCATTAAAATGCACACACAAATCCAGGAGTGTTTTGGGCTTCGTGCCGCTCATTAGAAAGCGAGGCTGCAATGACACGTTCCCATTAAATCTGCCACAATACCTCACTGAGAACATAAGACCATGTAAATGTGCCAGCTTTACCAGATAACCAGACACAAACAAAACACAAATACAACCAATTCACACCAAACCTGAAATTTCTGACAACGTGTTTTTGCAAACACTTTTAACATAGGCTAGCTCAATTTTCTAAGCTAAAATTGATGAAAACCTACTTCGTTTGTGGCTTTTAGACCATGTTGATTAACTTTAAGGTCATCCACACTACCATTCAAACATCTGTGGTCAGTAAGACAAAAAATAAAAAGTTTTCGAGGATTGTGTGACTCTGAAAACTGGAATAATTATGCTGAAAATTCATTTTTGCATCACAGGAATAAATTACAATTTACAAAATAGTCAAATAGAAAACAGTTATTTCACATTATAATAATGTTTCACATTTTTATAATTTTTATTGTATTTTTACTGTACTATATCTGTCTTGGGGAACATAAGAGACTTCTTTCAAAAACATTTTAAAATCCAACCCAAAACATTTGAAGAGTATTGATGCTGATCACCTCCTAAATGTTCATAAAAACTTTTTGCAGACCCGCATGTTCAATTTCCACCAGATAAAATCATATTGAAAATATTGAGGACTCATCCTACACTACAAAAATTTTCAACCAATCAAACATTCTTTAAAATAAAATGTCCCTCTCCAATACCACCTGCAACCAATTACAAAATAATCCTATTTAAAAATAAATAAATACATACAATTAATGGATGATTCATTCTGACCAACAAAATGTAATTATTTCATCTTACAATTTTGCAAGAATTAAGCAATAATGTTAGAATAGGAAATATTTCATCATAGAACTGAAAACTACTTTCATGAGGTTTTTAAATTCTCCACCAATCTTTTACTGTTAATGTCTAAATCTGATAAAAAAAGAATTAAAAAAAACGTTTTCAAAAATTTTAAAGAAACCCACCAGCATCAGTAATTTTCTTGGCTACGAAACACTATGTTAAGGGAAGGCGGGGGGCAGATTTGGTCCTGCCTACTGTGAAATCTCATTGGTTAGTTGTCCTGCTGTGAGAGTGTTATTTTTTATGTTTACAAATTACTGCACTGATTCAAAATAGAGGACATTAGCATGAGCAGATTAAACTACTCGATTGATTCCATTCATAGCACATGCCGTTAAAGCTCAGCTTTCAGCTAAAAACATCCTGTTATGTGAGTCTTAATACAAACACTTAATACAGTGGTTTCTTTCCCATCACTCTTTTAAGCTTTAAAATGTTCTGAATGTCCAAGACTATGTCTCTCTAAATTAGTTTGACCCCCCCATACTGACAAGCCGGGCTCCGAGTGCATCCCCTTGAACTGGCACGGCTCCCAGTTCACACGTCTAAATTCAGCGACTGGCATCCTCTCCAGATGGCAGAGGAAAGTGTGAAGAGGATTTTGTTGAAGGGAAGCAGGACAAGCCCCCTCTTTGCATCCGGCCAGCTCAATCCAACCTTCCCCTGTAAACAGGTAGGAGATCTGCACGCCGGCTGCCCGAGCAGGATGTGGGCGCGCGGGGCGACCGACGTCACGGCTTTACAGACCGCTTGGGTCACATTCATGAGACTTTGGCTCCTACCGTGTGAAAGCTGAATGAAAAGGCAAGAGAGAATGACATTCGGGATGAATATGAATCGAATACATGTATGCGGGTTGTACTGAAGCTGCAATCTGCCGTTGACGCCGCTAGCAGGCTATAAGCAGAAAAGCAGCAAGAAAACACTTCAGCTTCTTCCTTGAGGGACATTTCAGCAATTAAAGATGTTAAATGACCCGTTATATTTGCTCACTTGCTACTTGTGAAAATGTATATTTCTTCCATTTTATTGTTCTGTTATTTATTCTTATCATTTAACCAAGTTTTTTTGGAAGATTTTGGGTTAGGAAATGCTTGACATGTTACTAACAGTCAACTTGAAAAGCACCACCAATGCCAATATTCTCAGTTTACCAAGAAGTGCTCACCAAGGCTGCTTTTATTTGATCAAAAATACAGTAAAAACAATTATATTGTGAAATATTTTTACAATTTTAAATAACTATTTTCTATTTGAATTCATTTTAAAATGTAATTTATTCCTGTGATCCAAAGCCGAATTTTCAGCATCATTTCTCCAGTCTTCAGTGTCACTTGATCCTTCAGAATTCATTCTAATATGCTGATCTGCTGCTCAAGAAACATTTCTTATTATCAATTTTCAAAGCATTGCTGCTTTGATGAATGGAAAGTTCAAAAGAACAATTTATTTGAAACAGAAATTCATAACATTATAAAACACTTTTGATCAATTCAATGCATCCTTCCTCAACAGAAGTATTAATTTCTTAAAGAAAAAAAAAATCAAAGATGTTTAGGATTGCACTCAAACAACTAGAGTAACAACTAGTAATACTTACATGTAGGCTACATACACGTGTCCCACAACATGTCTTTTTCACTCTATTCTGCTGAGAAAATCAGAGGTACAGAAATGTCGAATGTAACTCGCGTGGAAAGAGTTGCGTCAGCTCCAAGGTCTGGCGGACCTTCAAGAGATGCTCCAGCCAACCCATGCTACACAGCTCAGCCCTGCCAAGAGCTCGGAGAAACCACAGGCAACAGCTTCCTTCTGCCAGAGTTAGTCAAACAGGCTGCAGTGAACTCCTGGTTACAACAACTCGCTTTCAAAATGGAAAATGTTAGCCGATAGCCAAATGCATATTTAGGCATTATTTCAGCAAACTCATATTCATTTCTCGCTCGACTCTGGTATGCAATGCCAACTTTTCAATTTCATCCAATCAATTAAATAAATGTTGGACAAAATAACACAGTCTTGATGAATATTCTGTTTTACTTAGAACTATGAAATGTTATGCAAGTAAAATGGGTTGAAAAGGGTGTATCATGCATTAATGCTATAAGTTAGGGTTAAATAGGACGACATGGACTTACAGCACTAGGATTTAAAAAATCCATGAAAACTGCCTGCTTCAAAACAATTAAAAGGTAATTTCGTCCAAAAATTAATATTAGCCCATAAATTACTCACCCTCAAGTCATCCTGGGTGTATATGACGAATCCAGTCAGAGTTATTCGGAGTCTTTGATCTTTCAAACTGTTTAATGCCACTCAGTGGGTGTTGCATGCATCAGTCCAAAAGAAGTTCAATAAAAAGCCATCCATTAAAAAAAAAAAAAATGTCTCACATGGCTCTGGGGGATGAACAAAGGCCTCCTATAGGGAATTTATGCATTTTTGTAAGAAAAATATCCATATTCAAAACGTAATAATAACTTTAAATGTAGCTTGCGCCAACAGTTGTAAATGGAAGCAGTTCCGGGGGAATGGCGTTTGTGGTCAGCATGAGCTGGTGAATCTCATGAAAACCAATGTTTGTTAACAGGAGCAAAGGAAGCAACATTTCCTTACTTTAGCAAAGGAAAACCAGTCTGCTCTTATTTCGATATCCTCAGAAAATTCTTCTTTACAAATCCTCGTTCCAATAGTTGTTTTGTTTCGATGTCTCCCCAATGCGCTTCTACATTCGTCACTTCGGATCGGGGTATAGAGGCAGAGTAATTGATGGCCTAATTTTTAACATTGAACTTAAATATATAATTAAATGAAATTAATTAATTCAATTTACATAGCACCGGACCGGACTGCAATCTAAAAATAATTCTTGCAGTCTTAAAAGTTAAAGGAATATTCTAGGTTCCAGTTGAGCTCTATCAACAGGATTTGTGGAAACATATAATTTGTATTTTATTGAAAATAAAATTAAATTAAATTAAATTAAAGAGGGAGATTTACTGTGATTGTACCGTGGTTCTTAAATGGTATCAGATAGCAATACACACACACACACACACACACACACACAGAGCCCTAAGGCAGAGCCATAAAGTTTGATATATTCTCATTGGCGTCTATGGTAATGTATGCTAATGTGACTTGCATGATTGGCTGCTGTGGTAACATATGCAGGTCTGAAGTGATTTACACCCTTCAGTCATACGTAATACATTACAACTGCAGTGAAGAGAGTACGAGCTGCTTTACAAAGGCATGAAAAACGGATTCTGTCTGGGTATAGTAGATAACTCCGTTTTTCCAAACTAACAAGCTGAAATGGCTGAATCTGCAGACAGATGCAAACACTGAAAAAGGATGAAAGTCGGAAACTAGAGCCATTAGAGCCGAAATGGCTAACTACTTGAAAAGATGTGCACACAGTCAGAACTGAAAAAGGAAAACTGGATTAAAGACGGCTCCTACCACAGATGACTGTAGGCTGAAATTACACTTTTAACCATTACAATGCTTTGATGGGTAAAAAAAAAAAAAAAGTCATTTCTACTACCTGAACTGAACAGAAAATAGGACCTGAACATATCAGAAAGTCTTTGAAGGGAAGATGAAAGGCTGTTTCAGAAAGGTTTACATCTTACAGTGAAACAGACAGTCTAGCTCTTGAGTGACACAGCAGAATCTGGGTTCTAGAAGATTCAGCGTGGCACTATAAACGCTATGAAATATTCATACCTGTAATATCAATCATATTAACTGACAGCACTCTGGAAAGAAGAGCTGGCCAACAAATCATTTGTAATGGAATTTTTAATCCTTAGCCTAAGATTGATGATCTACTAATCCTTTTCTAATAAATAAATAAATGTATGCATGTATGTATGTGTGTGTGTGTGTGTGTATATGTGGTATGAAACCAGCATGCTACTTTGTGCAAACACTTGTAAACTGCTTTAAGCATCTGTATCTTTCAACTTAAAAGCAGCATGAGTTCACCAAATATCAATAGCCGTGTTTCCACTATCGAGCTTAAACCGGGCATGCTAGTGCGTGCCAGGGCCAGTCGCGTTTCCACGGTCACTTCCGGGGCTTGATCGTGCCTCGCCGAGGCTTCCTCGGGGCCAACGGCCAGGGTTTTTTGGCCCGACGAAAACCTTGGGCCAAAGCGGGCCAGCTGGGGCTAGAGGAGGGGTTATGAACAAAGGCGGAGTTTCTCAGCGTCTGGAGAGTGTCAGCGATCCGGATCATTACAGAAAGATAACAGCTTTAACACCAGTATTAAAGACTTTAAATAATTTGAGATCAAAACTCACTCTTAGTCAGCAGCAAGTGTTTGAAATAACTCGATCCGATGTGGATTATAATCGCTAAACAAGGCAGAAATATTTATAAGCGATGCAAAAGACTATGCACGATAAACATTAATGTTACCATAGTAAAAATGGTAAATGCAACCACTTTTATCACTTTGATTTAGTAACATATTTATCTGTCGTCTTGTCTCGAGAGTTTAGCTCCACGTAGCATAGCCTATCATCAAAATATAATAATCCGATGTGGATTATAATCACTACACAAGGCAGAAATATTTATAAACGGTGCAAAAGACTATGCACGCTGGGCATTAACATTACCATAGTAAACATGGTAAATATGAACCGTTTGAGGAAATCAGACATCAGCTTCTTATTCTGTATCACAATCGTGTAATTATTTAATAACTTATATTATCTGTCATAAGTCTCGCCTCGAGAGTTTAGCTCCACGTAGCCTATCATAAAAATATAATAATGTTTTATGTTCGGGAGCTTTTATAAAAAAAGAGATATTATCATTCATTCTAAATGTGACATAGGCCACCTTTGGCTACAAATAAATAGAAACAGACTCGACTGAATAAGCAGGCTATTTTCATAAGCGTTAGAAAATAAATAAATAAAATAGAAATAAATCTATTTCTGCGTGATTAATTCTGAGTCCTGATAAATTAATCCATTACGATCAATGTATCACTTATTCTACTATAGTAAAACATTGATGCCTTTGAATTTGAATATTTACCAAAGCATGCAAACAAACGGCCGCTTTTATCATGTTCGTGTGTGATCGCGCATGTTCCAGTGACTTATTTCTTAGTTTTCTGATAACTTCTCTTTGTTGGTGAAATGAAGGCGTTTCGTTGAGTGACGTTGTTCCAGAGAGGCGTGTAAAGGGCGTGTTTTAGTGACGCGCAGCAGAGCTTCTGGCTCCACTGTGGAAACCCTGTGCTATTCTGGCCTGGGTGCTACTGGCCCGAGGCTATTAGCCCCGCCCGGCTCGTTTTAAGCCCTGGCTCGCATTGGCCCGACAGTGGAAATGCGGCTAATGTAACACTTCCATTGTTTTATGTTCACAATAAGAATCCTGACCCAACAACCTCACAGATGGGCATGTGTGTGATTCTTACAGTAAACTATCAAATCTGAGCAGGTGTTGAACACACGTGAGCCTGATCTGGAGCAGATTGCGTCGCACTCACCCGTGAGAATTCACAAACACACCAAACTCACAGATGTAAAGCCTGCAGGTGACACTCACACACACCCATATAGGTGGAAAATCACAGCATCTGAACCTCAGGTATGGTAATCCCACTTCATTGTGTGCATAAAATGCATAATTGCATGTGAAATAATGCTATTTATAGACACTGTGTGTGTATTTCTTAGGGTCTGTAAACAGCCATGACTGTGTTTGTGTACATGTGTGTGTGTGTGTGTGTGTGTGTACGTGACCGAGATACCCAGCATGTAATTGATGCACCAGCTCGAAGTGGCAGGTTAGATGACACCTCCTGTGCCTCCCTCCTCTTTCCAGAAGCATACACACACACACACACACACACACACACACACACTAACAAGCCAACATAATTACATGCCTGACTCCTAAAGATAGGGGAGAGAGTGATGCGACTGATTGCTGGGAAAGAGGGAGGGGAGAACGAGAAATAGAGAAATGAAAACATCTGGCTAGCGAAGCTCAAGAAATCAAGATGCACCAATCAGTTCAAGATCACAAAGACAACCCCTTCAGAATTCAAATCTTACTTTGATTGTATTCTCATTCTGTTGCTTCATTAAATAGTACTATTATATTATATGACACTGATGCACTCACACAGCTTACTGTATCATTATATATTATGCATAATATGTATGGATTCTCACGAAAACCCATCAGGATTATGTCCAGGTCATATTACTGCCCAAAATCAGAAGAAATAAATGAGAAATGATATTTTTTATTAGGAAATAAATTCTTTATTTATTTTTTATTTTTTTGTTCATTTTGTGACCATTTTTATGAAAAAATAATTATTAGAATTTGCTCCAAAACTCTACTGTCACATTAATCCCCAAAATCAGAAGAAAAGAAAAATGTAAATTTTGCAAATTTTGTATTGGGCAAAAATATATATATTTTTAATTCATTCTTTTTTTCTTTTTTTGTTTATTTAGTGATATAACTTTTATCGCAAATAAGAAAAATCTTCCCCAATATTCTTCTTAATATAAAGCATTAAAATCAGGATCTTGTCCAGGTCATATTACTCAAACATATTAGGGCAAAACAGTTATCTTTCTTTCTCTTTCTTTAATTTTGTCACATTATATTTTATGACTATTAAGAACATGTGCCCCTAAATTCTCCTTACTGAAATTGATTAAAATCTCATTATTACAACATTAAACATTAAGAAAAATAAATAAATGTATTTAATTATGTAAGTATTTGTTTTACTGCTTTTAAATCATGAGATTTTAATGAAAAATACATGGAATTGTATTGCAATACTGTTTAAATAATCCTTTATTAAAGTAATGAGAATGAGCTTGGAGAATGAGTCATGGTTTGATTCCCAGGGAATGTGTGAACGGATTAAATATGTGACTTGAGTTGCTTCAGATAAAAACATCTAACAAATGCATAAATGTTAATGTAATACATCTTATTTTTCTTTTGATAGTGAGGTACAATGTGACCTGGGCATGTTTTCATGAAATTGTTAATTATGAAAACATGTCCATGTATTTGCAAATGAACGCTGCCCAATACATACACCTGAGGCACTCCACAGCACACATCAAACAATTTTCCATTCGGAAAACCACTAACATAAATAATCCACTTCATAATTTAAATATGATTCATCTGCTGACTGGGTTTCATTTTTAAATGTTTAAACTGCACTGTGACTTAAAATGAGCTTTGACTCTATTTCTATGCAGTTTACAATAGGTTAAGCCAATATGAACATATATAAATATATAAGTCCCATACACTTAAACTATTCTTTTGTTATACTTCAAACAAGGGTTCCACCATTTATAATTATAAAGATACCATAGAGCTGTAATGACACCGTTAAGAAAAGAAAAATCATTTCAGAAAGGAAAACATTTGTGAAGTATTTTTAAAATCTGATTTGTCACACCATTTGGATGGTGAAAATGTATTTAAATAAGGCTGTGACATGATAGCAGCGTGGTATACACTAGTCACAAAATTGTACAAAATTACACTCAAGAGCTTTCAATAAATCAAAATGCCTTTGTATACCTTTAAAATGCATGGAGCGGTACTAAGTGCACGCCACATATCTTTTTGACTAAAATGCAATCATTTCCATCTCGTACAGCTAAACGATGCCACTCTGAATCAGCAATATAAAGAAATTTGAAAAGTGGTGCTTAGTGATTTACACTGTATTTACAACAGCAGTGGAAGTAAACGGTGTGCCTGTTAATCAAAGAGAAATGTCTTACCTTAAAATCAGTCATCAGGAGTTATTTCAACATGGAAGCACAGGACAGAAAAAGAAAAAAGAGCATTAGTCAAAATATGGCATCCGATTTCTTTAAACACTTGTTTATTTGTCCAACTTCTAAAGAGCAACAATACAAGATGGCAAATGAAACAACTAAACTGAAAGGAAAAATTAATTGTATATTTGAAATGTATTTCCTTTTGCTTAACTTTTTTTCAAATTTGAAATGTATTTACTTATTTTATTATTCCTTCCAATTTTATTTATCTCATTTGCTGTCTATTATTGTCGGTCTTCAGAAGTTTGACCAAAAAAAAGTGTATATCTACTGTAATCCACAAATATCTAATACACTTTTTTATTTGTGAAACTTTATAAAGACCTATGATAATAGACAGCAAATGAGATGACTTATTTACAAGCAAGTTCCACTTAATACATAAATATAATGTAAATACAGCTAGCTATAGAAAGTGATATATAAAGTGTGTGTGTGTCTGAACACACTGTGCTTCAACTAGTTGCTAATGCAGCATGGACAATCAGCCTTAAGTTTGGCACTGGACAAATCATATTAACGTAGTTTTTCATATGTTATTGGAGTGATGAATTGATGATAATTGCCTAGCCAATTTTCTCAATATCTCACACCTCAATGCATATTCAGAGGTTGGGTAACAACAGGCTGTGTGGCAGGTTCAACTCTGATGTGGTTTATTCCAGTTTCATCCACATTTCTCACCAGAAAACAACCGAAAACAGATTGTTGAAACAAGTCTCTAACAAACAGACACTGGAAAGCATTACTAAGTAGCTCAGTGTTCTGAAGTAAAGGTCACTGAGTTAAACACTACAATACTAACAAAAAAACTGAAAAAAAACAGACGTCTGACTGAACACCTGGATCCTAAAAGGCTTTACTACAAATATACAGCATTACAGATTTTACACCCAAACTGCCTCTATTAATACAGCATAAGTCAAAAAAAGCAATCAGCTGAAAGATCATGTGACGATGAAGACCGAAGTAAAGATGCTGAAAATTCAGCTTTGACCGAATTGTTTTTAATATATATATATATATATATATATATATATATATATATATATATATATATATATTACAATTGAAAACAGTCGTTTTAAATTGTAACATTTCACAATATTACAGGTTAACTATATTTTTGATCAAATAAATGCATTAAAAATCCTCATTTTACATATGTATGTGTGTGATTTATATTATTACCATCAGAAATTCTAAATTTATTATGAAAGTATTTTAATCTATTGTCAGCTAAGGTTATATTATTAATATTATTATTATTATTATACGGTTTTACACTTTTTACTCTAATAGTAAAAAAAAATATTGTATATAAAGCAAATATTATCATGATATTTTAATAATAATAATTTGACTTTAATTCAATGAGAACAATTATACAAAGCAAATATTTTCCAGATATATATATGACTTTAAATTCACTGACAATATGCCGTGCTGCCATATTTTTCTCACATACAAACATAAAAATATATCTGTCTATCTCTTGCATTAACTGTGGTGACATTAAATCTCAGTAACCTCAAGGGGGGCGATAGAGCTCAAATGTGGTATTAAACCAGATGTGTTTGGCTATTCAGGTAGCTATCGAATAAACATATTCATATTATCTGGCATCCTCTGCTAAATGCGTTTCAAACATCATGACCTCAGAGAAAACAGACTAACTAGACTGGCCTTGCCATCATCCATGGCAGGATATGATAAACAGCTCATTAAAGAGAGTCAGAAATATTTCTCATGGTTTACGAACTGCAGAATTTGAGCCTCGTAGCTCACGTGCCTCGCAGCACATTTACACAAAAAACACAACATGTACGAGGTCACGAAAGCACGCACACACACACAAACGCTCCCACACAGCGGTCTTCGGTGAAGGATGAGGTGTCACGCTTTGAGAAAAGCACTATTCTGATCTTCCTCATTCTCTCCAACTGAAGTTTATCCCATCAGTCCTTTTTCTCTGTTACATAACACCACCTCTTCCGCCCACCTCTCCGCTGCAGCTCTCAATGGAAGGCACACCAACACAGATTCACATTATAACGTGCTGGGATTTATGGACACATGCACATGGCACACTAAACCCCATACACACGGAAACGCTCTGGAATCCTTCCCCTCTCTCTGTGACGCACCCTTCCTCTTCCTCTGTCCATCCTTCATCGTTTCAATGAGATTCCTGACCTTTCAGCTGAGGTGTTGCACATGGGCCCAGGACAATAAAACACGATACGTCAAAAATGAATTATTGCAGTGCAGGAGCAAACAGATACGGTCTGACTAACCGGGCTTTCCATCTGCAACGGTCCACAACTGGATGACCAGGTGCGAAACACAGACACATCGAAATAAGATTTATTTTTAAAAGAAACACATTTAACCTTTATCTGTCACTACATTTTTATTGTTAGTAAAGGTTACGTGCAACAAAAGCAGCCAAACAGGTTTTACTAGCTCTCCGACCTTTAGAGTCAAAAGTGCTGTTTGCTAACGTATCTTTATGATTTTTAGTATGTAAAAGACTTTTATTGGCAACCTCCAAATACAAGCATAGTGGAGAAAAAAAAATGCGGACAGCTATACCTTTTAAAATGATTTATTTACGGCAAAACTATTTATATTATATTATATTTATATATATTATATATATAATATATAATATTAATATATTTGATTAAACTATAATTATATGAGCATATAATATTAATATAATTTCGCTATAATATATAATGTTCAATACTTAGCGAAAACAAATAAAGAAATGTTTTAGAATCATTGAGATTTGGAGATAAATATTTAATGTATATATTTTTTCATACATTTTTTCACATCAAAGAAAATAGAATATTTTAGAACTTATTGTCATTATTTTAATAACAATTAAGCATATTTTTCTAATTATACAAAATATATATTCCACTTTTTTACATTAAAGTAATATGAGATTTCTGAATGTGAAAAATGTAACAAGCACATTTTCCTAAATTCTAATTATTTTAACAGTATTTTTAACATATTATAGCACAAAAATGAAACAACGATTTATTAATATCAGCATAAAATAAATACAACAAACAGTGCCATGATGTGCATTTAAATTATTTTTTAATTTAATTAAAAAACTAAGAAGTAAAAAGTAATAACATATTATAAAAATATATATTTTCCCCTTTAATTGGTGACGTACCACACAGCAAGCTTTTAAATCAGGGTTAGGACGGTCCATGGGATGTACTGTAAGCATACTGAATGCTCTCCTGAGCTCAATCTGACCCGCTGTTGCTCTGAAACACTGTCTCTCCCACAAGAGCTCTCTAGAGGAGTGTCTGAAGAGACAACGCCGACGTTAGTGCTGTCGATTCTTCTCGTTTCCACTCGCCCACATCCACCCACGCATCCACTAACACACACGTTCGCTCTCACTCTATTGTGCCAGAAAGCTCTCCCCCATTTACAACTGGCCCACTTCCACATCACAGCATTGTGATAGAGAAGGTACGAGTAGCACCCGTGCTCTGTGGGACAAGCTATAGATATCACTGCTTCACCCTGACACCTAAATGAGAGACCTGGGTCTTCAGCTATACAGAATAAGTGGGATCTGGACAGTGTTATGGAAGATTTTCCGGTGTGCAAAAATAGCCGAACTTCAGATATTCTAGTCATTTGATGATAACATTAAAAGACTCAAAGGAATCCTAGAGGCTGGTAAAACAATAATTGTTTTGCTTTGTATGCCTCATGAGCAGATGTAAATTAAAGACAAGCATTCAATAGAAGTAATGTTAATGCACTAAGTAATAGAATATGAATTCTTAAAATGTGGACATTTTATATAACCATTAAAGCAAATATCTGGAGCTCTTATGAATGCATCAAATCTGCAGTCTTACCCTGAACTCTGCCATTTCCCTTGTTTTCAGTTGCATTTTAATCTACCACATTAAAAGTATTGTAATATAAGAATATTTAAATTGAAAAACTCTTCATACACAACATAAAATAAAAAGATTATGCTGACTTATTACTACTACTACTACTACTACTACTAATAATAATAATAATGGTAAAAATAAAATAAAATAAATCTGTAGTTGATTATCAAATGGGGAAAAATGTGGGTGGTGGTGGTTTATAAACAATAAAACAAAATATTATGCTAAAAAATAAACAAAATAAAATAAAACAGTTATTTATACAAAATAAAACAAAAAAATAAGCAAATAAAATGGTGGTTGTTTACACACAAAACAAAAGATTATACAAATAAAATGAATAATAAAATAATAAAAATAGCTACGGTTGTTTATACTCAATAAAACAAAAGATAATGCTAACAATAAAATAAAAACAAAATGAAATAAAATAAAATGGTTGTTTATACACAATAAAACAAAAGATAATGCTAAAAATAAAATAAAATAACTATTGTTGCTTATTAGTCAAGGCGTTACAAAGGGCCCACATTCAAGTTTAAATCTAGATTTCACCAGTTTTATCCTAGGCCAGGTAGAAATAGTAAGTGATATGTTAAAAATAATAATAAACACACCTCTCCTCAACAAGCCAGAAGATTTTGATGTTTAATACTATGGTTTAAATGTTCAAATCATTATTAGCAGCCATCAGCCATTAAGCTTTAGAGGTGAAGGCAATGCCCTCCATTTTCACATTCTTTCCTTTCTAACAGGTAAGTGCTTTTGAGTTGAAATATCTTTTTTTTTTTTTTTTTTACAGTGAACGGAAGAGAAAAGGAAGTGCATAGCGCATTTGAAAAAGCTCAAGGCTGGTGTTGCTGAATGTAGCATTTCTCCTGCCAGCTTCCCGCATCGCTGAAGCAGCGTCCATTCATTCCAACTGCTACTAGTGAAAAACATCACCGCAGACGCAGGAAGACTCATCAGAAAGAGAGAGACACACACAGAATGCTGACACAAGGGAAGCTGCATTTTATTTTTTCCTCTGTTTTGTGTAAGATGACAGTCAGATATTCCAGTCTGCACGTTTGGGATATGAAACAGTTCGTTTATAAGCTTTGAATTAATTCGATGTACTGATTACAGGATGTCTTTAGACAAGGATACTTGATGATGGTTCTTGATTTTATGTCACTGTTTCACTTGTCACAGTTTGAAGAGCCCATAAAATCCAAACTAGAGATTTGTGCTTTCAGCTTCATGTATTTTGAGGTACGTGAGACCATCCAATATTCTACTAAATCGACAATCTGTGGTGCCCCAGAGAGTCCAAAGCAGCGACCCCCTGGATATTTAACAGAACATTTGACCCACTGAGATACTCTTGACCCTTTACAATCTGCCTTTCCACAGATAATTGTCTGTGTTGTTAGCTTAAGGCGAGAGCTTTCTTTTTTTTTCCAGCACCACACAACTCTTTTAATTTATTCTTTTACGTTCACAGATCTACATCTTTAATTAAGCACCAATAAATGGAATATATTTTAGGGATGCACCGGCTGACCGGCCATAAGTTGGAACCGGACGGTTTTTGTTTAAAATACGCTTTTTCCGGATGTGCGCCCGCGTGCACAGACTACATTGTAATCATTCGCTATCACGTAATTTGTGTGGAAGTATTTCGAAATCTGTGCCCAGGACACGGGCAGCCATTCAGCACTGAAAGTGCAGAGCTACGTCTGAGGCACAGATAGCAGGAAGCGAACAGCCGACTGCACAAAATAAGAGTCCCTTTCCTGCTCACTGAAGCTGCGTGAGTGTATCTGTACCTGCCCTGCACAAGCGGAGACAGTGAAGGGACAAAACTGAAATCCTTTTTTGTTTTTTGTAAAGTAGAAATAGCATACATGTTTGAAAAGCCAGAAGTAAACAACAGTTCTGTATACGATGATTTTAATTTTACCTTAAAATTACATCGACTTAATTTGATTTAAAAATCACCTACTGTAGCACACTGAAGTGTTTCATTCATCCAATTAAACAATTTTAGGGTAATGATTCACATCTATATATTTTTTTAGCTTGAGCCAACAGTTATTTATTTTTAATTGGCTCAAGTAAAAAAATATAGATGTGAATCATTACCCTATTTTTTTTTTTTTTTTTTTTTTAATTTTTAAAACTTTTAATTGGATGAATTAAACACTTTGCATCTTTATTTTATTCACACCAACATTATTTGATTTTAACATTTTGGAATAATGTATTTATATACCATATATTTTATAAGTGTAACTAGTAAAGACCTTTTTTAATTTAAAACCAAATTTAAAAACTAAAACAAATACTGAATGCTGATTAAGAAACATCTTATTGAATGTGTGTTGATTGTGTTGTTTGGACTGTAGAAGTATGCAGTTATTGCCTTTAATTTCACATGGTTACAGTTAATCTTTTCATCTAAGGCCAGTTCTATGTAGTTTCAACCCAATTCAAAAACAAAAGCTAAAGGCTGATTTCTGTATCATCTATGTTTGTATTGAATGTAGGCTACTTACTGTGCAGTTACTGCTGTTAATTTCAGATGGTTATGGTTATTGTTTTCAATAGCCAAAAGCCAGTTTGGCCTATTAAATACCAAATAAACATCTTGTTTATGCACACTTTCCTTCTTTCTTGTTTGTTGCTTAAAAAAAAAAAAAAAACATCGGAAATCTGTATCGGAATCGGCCAGTTGCTTATAAAAAATCGGTATCGGAATCAGCCATGAAAAATCATGATCATGCATCCCTAATATATTTCCCTGCCTAGTATAAGATACTAATTATATAATATTTACTGATTATAAAGTCCATTATGATGTCGTAATGAACACCAATTGAACAGCAGCCAATATTTACAGTCCCTCCAACATAATTTATCATGGGACTCAAATAATCCATGCAACTAGTGTATAATTTCTAAAGATGCTTCCATTCAAAATTATTGTGTTTTGGGTGCCAAAAGTATCGCTAAATGATTGCTACTGGGTATAAATAAAATAATAAAAAAAAAAACTTATATTAGCAAAATATTCATTAAAAAAAAGTCCTAACTACCTTTCTAATCTTTTTGTATTATACAATTATAAAAAAGACCTCTTACATTAGCTTGCTCTATTCTTTTTCTATTCTATCCATTTTCTTTTTATGTATTATATTATTTAAAAGCCCTTGCTACGTGTACTGCATTTAAGCTAACTGAGACTTGATATAGCATTTATATATCATTACTCTTTTGTTGTTTTTGATTGCATCTGTGGTCCTCAATTTATAAGTCGCTTTGGATAAAGGTGTCGGCTAAATGACTAAATGTAAATGTAAATAAATAATATATAAATAAAATGGGTTGATGGGTAGTTAAGTATTAATAAATGGTTGCAAATACATGATATTTTGGTCTCTATCCATGGCATGGGTCACTCATTCAACATTATTCCCATGATTTCGCCATCATTCATGTCTGTTGCATGAATATCCCATGATAAGAACACAATCATAAGCAATAAGACTAGAGATGCCTGCTTCTGCAGACACTGCTAATTGCAAACATTCCTCACGGAGAAAAAAAAAATCTGCCTGACTGGCTAATGATTATATCATCCGGCTGAGAAAAAACCAACTCATCTAATTAGTCCACACTCAACTAGATCAAATGGTGATCGATAAACCGCTCTAAAGCCATAAATGATAGAAAAGCAGAGACGGATGACAGCCGCGTGCCTCGCTCTACCTCCAAACGCCATGTACATCAGCAATGCAGCTCTCTAATGTCCTTCTTGTTACAATGTCTCCATAGTAACCGCTTCCTTAAACAGGGTACCATCAGAAACTTCATTCATATTTATGACCGCAAACATGCCACTTCGCTCATATTTCGCACGTAACCTCCAGGATACTTTTTTGCGAGTTTGAAAAATGCTCCCCCTTTTCTAGGAGTTGTTGATTTGTGTTTGCCTCTCAGTGTGTTTTTGTGTTTGTTGATGATGTTGTTTTGCCAGCAGGTATTCTTATGTAACGTGTTATTCTGCATTTTCAGTGCTAGAGAATAACCAAAAGCAACCAACCTCTCAGTTTTTCATTATGAGATTCTCAGAGCCAATTTGTAACAGGTTTTCAAGGCAACATTAAATCTCTTGGCTTTTTGTCAATGTGAAACGTGAAGAACCAGCAAAAAAAATAATTAAAACGCTCTGCTTTTTAATATAATGAGGCTACTGGACTACTAAACGAATATTTTAGTAATGTATTTCAAAACAAATTTTCAACAGAATTACAACATTCATTAATGCGGTTAATAAAAAGACACATTCTGACCCAAACATCTTTAGTCCACCTGTCAGTGTATTATATCAGGAATGCTGACAAAAGTCTTTTTTTTCCCTCTTATCTATGCTCTTTTGCATCTAAATGAAGAAAACTGCTGATCCACAATCAGGAGCAATGTTCTGAGCAGCAGTATGTTCTTAATGACACCTCTCTCAGCAAGCAGGATATAGCTGTGAACTCGGAGCAAAAGAGAATATTACAGATGTGGATACCACAGGGACTGAACGTCCTGACAAACTGAAAAAAATACAAGTGATGGAGAGGCTGTGCTCCAATTCGCAGGGTCCTTACTGCAGTGTTCAGTGTTCGCTCCCTTCACACTCAACAGGGATTACCACTCCACTTCACAACATTTGTTCATTTGGACGACTTTGTAATGTCATAAAATGCAGAAAACACAGAAATAAAAATAATAATAATAGAAGTAATAATATAAATACTTTTTTATAATACATTTTTCATTTACCGTATTTTCCGGACTATAAGTTGCACTTTTTTTCATAGTTTGGCTGGTCCTGCGACTTATAGTCAGGTGCGACTTATTTATCAAAATTAATTTGACATGAACAAAGAAAAAAAAAAACAAGAGAAAACATTACCATTTCCAGCCGCGAGAGGGCGCTCTATGCTGCTCAGCTCCCTCTCGCGGCTGTAGACGGTAATGTTTTCTCTTAATTCTTGGTTCTAAATAAATGCGACTTATAGTCCAGTGCGTCTTATATATGTTTTTTTCCTCATCATGACGTATTTTTGGACTGATGCGACTTATACTCAGGTGCGACTTATAGCCCGAAAAATATGGTATATAAAAGTATATAATGTGTATTAAATTGAGTGTATAAAATTACATTCAAATATTACTTATTAATTATTAAATATTATTGATATTTTATTAATTTATTCATTACATTTATTTTTAAAGGGTTTTAAAACAACAAATATATATAAAACATTTTTAATATAATTTTCAATCTTTACCAAGCTTTGGAACTAGCCTTCAAACCACTAAGTTTTACCCATTAGTTTTTAATCATTTAAAATATAATACAATTTTGTAAGATAACTTTTTCTTTAATATATTTTCATAAGTGTTTCATTTATATATAAAAATGCATTATGCTGAGTGACGACTGGACATTATTTCACCCGTATTTTTACATTTTAGTTTCATAAATGCATTTATTATGCTTTTTGTGTATATAAAATCACTTTTGTAAAGTTAGTTTGATGCAAACACCAAAATGGCACATCTTGTCTTTGAACCAAATACATATTTTCAGTTATATAAATGTATGTGTATTAAGCTCAAATAAAATAAAAATAATAAAAATGTAATATAATTACTGTAAATATAATTAGACATTCATTTTGCGTAAATAAATGCACACATAATTTAACAAAATAAAAACACAGAACCTTCTATCAGGCTATTCTTTAAATAAATAAATACATACAGTACATATATACATGCATACATACATACTTAACATATATTTTTACATATACATACACACATACCAGCCCCTCTAACAACTGGAGCATGGCAGGTATTGAGAATTGTGGGAACACAGGAAATAGAGAGGCAAACAAGATCATGCAGCAATTCCCTCAAGAGCAGATCTGGTCCCCTGATCTCAGTCCAGCCTCCCAACGCTAAATTCTAACAAAGACTAAGCATGAAATGACCTCAAATCAGCACTGATCTGCATTTGCTACTCTCAAAAGAGCGCTCACCCAAAGTGATGAGCAGAGCCGCTTTCCTGGAAAAGAGGATTGTAGAAACCTAAAAATACACATCAGCTGTGGGACAAGAAAGAGACCCCAGTCAACTCTGTGACAACGCATGGGAAGGTCAGGAATTCAATATTCACAGGAAAGAGCAGATGTGTTGAATCATGGGATTACTGAGATGTCTGCACCAGTTGTAGAGAACAACACATTGATGCTAGTGCAGAATTAATAAATTAATCAAAAACATCTCTGAATGCACAATTTATTGGGACTAGATAGATTAGAGCATTGTGTCAATGAATGTTATGATTTTTATCAGAACATTTAAAATTAAATAATTGTGGACTTAAAATTATTTTAGCAACATCTTTCACTAATTTAAAAGGCATACAACTAGATTACAACAGATTTTTCTTGAAGAGCATTTTCCTAAAGGTGCCATAGAATGAAAAATCACAAACAAGGTTTTCGAAACAGTTGCATGGCTGCAGTGTGTGAAAACAACCAGTATATAATGGTAAAAAATCCACCCTCTCGTGTTTTTATAATCCCAATAAATCATAATCAGTCTTTGCAAACGAGCAGTTTGAGATTTCTCCTTATTATGACGTCATACTTGGAGAAGTCCGCCTATTTGTGACACTCTCTGCCCTATTAGCATATACACAGCCCTGAGTGAGAAGCAGCGGTCCACCATTACTGTTTTCTTGCTGTAGCTGCTGGAGATACAATCTCTGCCCCAAAGGGGCATTACAAAGTGTTGTGTTTCGGGATGCACCAACAAACATAGGAGACTCCATAAACTGCTGAGGACACTATAGAAAGATTATCTGTGGGGTATTTTGAGCTAAAACTTCAAATACACACTCTTGGGACATCAGAGACTTATTTTACATCTTGTAAAAAGGAGCATAATAGATCACCTCTAAAAAGATCCGTACAGACTGATCAATTATTTATCTAAATATGAAAAAAAAAACTTTTGACTAGTTTTTCACTTTGAATTTATTCTTACTTTTTTTTTGTCCTTTAAAAAATTGACGTATTAATAAAATAGCATATTTTAAATAAGTATATAATTTTAAGAAATCATTATTTTTAATAAATAACAAAGACAAAACAAATAAATTGTATTTTCTTTTCTAATAAATGTCATTTGTTACTTATCAGAAACATCATAAAATCAGTATCGATCAGAATTTTTATATTGAGCACCCATACTGAAAGATATGAAAAAATATTAAGTCTGTAAAGTAATTATTTGCAGCGTAAAAAAGCTAATCCCACCATTAAATAATGTTTGTCAAGCTTTCTTACATACAGAATGATTGGAACTGTTTATGTGACTATTTTCCACCCACTCACTATTATTCATTAAAACAGTCTGTTTTTGCAACTGTACCTTAAGAGTTCTATATGTAAATAACCTGAATAACCTCCTAAAGAGTAAGAAAAATACTGTTTGCCATGATAGAATTTACCCAAGCAGCAATTTAACAAAAAACAAGCAAACTACCCAAAGTCACATGAACTGATAATCGCCTTTTCTAATTGTATTCTGCCGAAGAAACAAAACTGAAATGAACACCTCATTGAAACCAGGACAAAAAGAGAAGGAAAAAAAAACTGTGGAATTAAAATTCACGCAATCCACCATCACACACACAAACAAAAGAGAAGAAGGGTAATGAGGGAATTCACAGTGAGGTGCCAAGCATTGTTCCCTCAGCTCCAGCTGGTTTTGCAAAAGGACACCCATTCTCCTGCTGCCGTCTGCAGGAATCAAGGGGAGAACCACCTCCAAATCACTTCACAAACACGGCCTCTGACCAAAGAAGACAGAGTGGTTGAAAAAAAAATTGCCTAGTGCAATATGGGGGGTTTACACATTAACACGGGGCGTGTCGCACAGTGGCAGATTTCCAAACCTTGGATTACGACGATAAAAATCTAAAAGCGAATTGCTGTCCGGGGCAGATTTTGGCTCTATGTGTGTTCGTGAAGATGATCCATTCATGTAGGCTCAGTAGCGTGATAAACACATGCATCCTCTTTAATGCAATATCTTTCAAAACGATCGGTTTTGAAGCACATTTCAGTTTAGTGCTGAAGGCGGACACCCACAGTCATCAGCAAAAGCTTAAAGTAAAGAGCCAACACTCCACTCCTGAGGCCTCCGCTCCACCCCCATGTGACACCCACAAAACAGCTCTTGGAAAGTTCTTTACAACCCAGCGAAACTGGCCGCTAGTTCACACTAAATCGCATTAAGTGAAGATGGATTATTCTCACTCATCCCTTCGCCAAAATTTTGAGGGGAAGTATATTAGCTCAGGTGGGTTAAATGGATTTTCTTTCAATTGTATGAAAGAATCGTTGAGATTTGCAAACAGGATTTAGTTAATGGTCCTCCATTCACTTCTTCTGATCTCAAACCTAGAAAGTAGTTCAAATGCAAGATTCCTCTTTGTGTAAAAGGCTTGTCCTCTGTAAAACCTTGGTCTTTTCAAGGTTTGGACACTGACAGATGTAGTTAAGCAGGAACCAGGCTTGTGCTTAACATGATAACCCAATCAGAGATCGTGTGTACATACATATAGATAAAGAGGTCTTATGTAAACAGTTGGTGTGAATGGAATATAGGCAAAACTAACATGAAAGAAACAGTAAACAGAAACAGAAACAAAAAGCTACTACACGTAGCATATCAATGTCAAGTAAGATACTTTTAAACTGTAGCTCATCAAGCTACGACATAACTAGTTAGCTTAAGTTAGCTTCTATTTGATAGTAGAATGTAGTGTAGCTACCTGCATCGAAGCCATTTCATTTTCATTTTTAAATATATAACTATCCAATGCTATGAATTATAATTTAAACAGAGCATTTCTGACACAAAAGCAAGGGATCTGAATGAATAAATGAAGATTTCAATATCACTTATCGAATTTACACTAAACAGAACTACAATATAATTTGTACTATAATAAAATGTATCATAACAATATAACACAAGACACATTATCCAATCCAACATATGAGAAAAAGATCAATTTAGGCTGAACCAATTCGCTATGATGAATCAGACTTTCCAATGCTCCATATGAGAGGGAACAGTTTAGAATGAACCAAATCACTAAAATGAATCACTTTCCAATGCTTCATTTGTGAGATAGAACAGTTTAGAATGAACCAATTCACTGTAGCAAATCAGACTTTCCGATACTTCATATGAAAGATAGAACAATTTAGAATGAACAGATTCACTACAAGGAATCAGACTTCCTAATACTTTATATGAGAGAGAACTGTTCAGGATGAAGTGATTCAGTATAATGAATCAAACTTTCCAATGCTCCATATGAGAGAGAAGAACAGTTTAGAATGAACTGATTCACTAAAGTGAGTCAGACTTTCCAACACTATGTATGATAGACAGAACCATTTGGAATGAACCAAATCACTAAAATGAATCAGACTTTGCAATATTATATAAAAAGAGAACTGTTTAGAATGAACCGAACCGACTTTCTAGCAGTATGTATGAGAGAGAGCTCAATTAACAGTTAACTGCTGGAAAGAGTAGCTTGTAAAAGGGATTTTGGAAAGAACTCTTTACAACAGAAAACCCTATGAACTACGCATCATTACAGGTATTTACTAATGAATCACCCTAAACAGGTGATTCTTCTGCACACAAGAGTATCACTTTGCGCAAGTGCTTCTGATGGTCTATGGGCCTTTGCTTCAAAAACCAAGTGCTCATGGGAAAAACGTGTGTGTATATGTGACAAGAGCCAAAAGCGACAGCCGAGTGCTCGGTACTCCAAATAGATCCATCAAACCATGAGGAAAACAAGCTGAGCGGAGTTTACTAACACAACCTCCACTCAACGCACACTTCCTGCCTCAAGCAGAGACAAGTAGGTAAAGAGCTGCTTCCAGAGCCAAAAAAGGATGTCCTTGAAAGCTGACTGACGTATGAGTGAAAAACTGTGACATGACCTTGTTTTAGAATTGCCATTAATAAATTCAATTTAACTTGTGCAGGTCTGAAGTCCCTGCACAGGACGATATATGCTCGATGGCACATGCCGTGGAGCTATTCTACTTCCTGCTTCCACTTATGGCGCACTGCATTTCTCCAAGGCCGTACTAATGCTGGAGGACGGGGGTGAATTCGTGAAGAGGAGCCAGAACTGTGTGAATATCTCTTCCGGACTGTATGGCAGTCGTGCCCTTGTGGTTCAGCCTGCGTCACGGGGATCCGTATCCAACCAGGTGGCACCCACCGCTGGGCAAACCAGGGGACCTGTTGGCGTACGCCTGGATGATCCCAAATGAATGAAAAGCCTTTGTAAGCATGTGTAGATACAAATAAGATGGTCTCCACTGTGTTGTGTGTGTTTGTTTGAATGTGTCGATCCTAACAGCGAGGAGAACCGGGGTCTTTGGCAGGCTTCAGTCCCTGTTCTCCAAACCCTCCTCTCATGTCACAGACCATCTGCTACTCAGCAGCCACGCTGGCACCGGAGATGAGGCGTACTGTTCTGGTCCAGATGCCTATTCGGCTGTACTTATACAAAGTCAGATCCATCACCTCCATAACTTGGTGAGAAGATCGCAGATCAGCGTCATATCCTACACTCAAAATAGCTTAGCAAAATTCCTGAGAAAAACCTACAACAGTTGCAATCAAATCTAGCATCAATGGGGGTCATGTTTCAGGTTCAAGCTGAACCGACAGCATTTATAGCATGTTGATTACCACAAAATTAATTTCCACTTGTCCCTCCTGGTTTACAGTAAGACACTTACATTGCAAGTAAATGGGGCTAAATCTGTAAACGTTAAAAAAAGTCACTGTTCCAACAGTACAGCCACAAGACGTGTATGATATGCATGATAGCATGATCTTAATGCGAATAACTGCTTATTAACCATTTTTGTTAGTTCAATTCATCTTTACAACCATAACTTCAATTTTTTACTTGAAAATAGGGGTGTGTGATAGATATCGTCTACGTTAATATCGTAACCGTTGTATAAACTAAATGTGATTTGACATTATTGAGTATATCACAACAACTAGACAAATGCACACCCAGAGAGTGCACACATTCACTATGAGATGTGTTAGACTACAGCACAAGCACATTTAAGGTTTCACTTTATGATTTAGTCTATTAAAATACATTTAGAATTCCAACAAATATTCCCCTGTAAACTTTTATGTCTTTTCTATTTGAATCATCAGATATAGTTAATAGCGTTAATAGTGCAGCGCCTCTGTATATAAAAAAAAAAAAAAAAAGTTTTTTCTCCAAATATCAGTACAATTGCAAATATAATACTGACTTTATAAAACATAAAATGTTAATATAAGATGTTACTATTAATTGACTTGCATTTTAGACACAAGTTCTTGTTTTTGCTCTATTTTGTCAATGAAAATAATTTCAAACAAAGCCGCAGTCAAACCGTTTTTATAAAACTAAAATAGTTGATACTGATTACATTTGATTGGTAACAGACCTATAGTATTGTACTATTTAAATTTATTGATTAAATTATTTATTTGACAAAAAATATGATGCAAACATTTAATTAGGTTGGGAAAACATTTGGCCTTATAAAAGGTATAAATGCCCAATTGCTTATTACAGGTAAAAAATCTGTTTAAACTTATTGGAAAGGTTCATTTCTGTTTCTCCTGCACACTATTCACCACACAGAATATAAAGAATATCAAAAGCTCTGAGAGTCTGAGAGCTGTCCACAGCAGTCCTAATCCTGCCAAAATACCAGCACAATAACATGCTCAGCAAAAATACAGTTATCAACAAAATTACAGAAAATATAGAGATATAATTTTTTGTCACTATCGCACAACCCTACTTGAAAATTTTGGGATGGTAATCTACACCACAAATGCCGTTGATTGAGCTTAACTTGTATTGAACATGGAATATAAGTAGTAATTTGGCATAAAACTATCTAAACAAATAATTTTTTTTACATTTAGTAGGCCCTACCCTTAAAAGGTACACCTTTGTACCTTATCTATGCCTAAACGGTGTATTTTAATACTAATATGCACTCGTTAGAGGTATAGAAGGAACAAAGCCTCATTGTCATAGTCCTCATAGAGCAACTAAAATTTAGAAATAGAATTAACACTCTTGCTCAAGGGTGCAATAGTGATGTTCAGAAAAATAAAGTGTATATTCAATAGTTTGGACTAGAGAGAGCGCCTCTTCCGCAGATGATCCCTTGACCACAACCAAAACACAGTCCCCTGGCTTTTTCTGTGAAGCAGAACATGTGTGTTCACTTAAGAGAAGCAAAAAAAAAAAGGCCTGCAAACAAGCGGAGAGAGCACCTTTGTGTAGTGGGAACAATGGCCTACATTATGTTCCAGAGATAGGCCGTGGCTTCAGAGTTTCCCTGCTATGAAAAGATCCTCTTTACGAGTAGCTTTTTGACCTGTGACCTCTCACATTTGCAACCTCGGAGGCTCGGAGCATCCAGAGTGCACCAAGTCCAGGGTGGGACTGAACCGCCGAATGAGAGACTCCAGAAGCATCAGAAGCTTTCTGACAGAGAGCTTTTGAGATTAAACCACGTGGATCTGAAAAAATCCATCAGATTCCAAGAAGACCGTCCAATGGAGTGAAGAATAACGCTTTTGTTTTGGATTTTCTATTGACGTCGCCAACGTGTCTTGTTCCAAGACAATCTCTTCGGTGAAGAGCTGACACAGATGCACAGACTGAATGGTGATCACTCGCAATTAACAACAGCAAAGATGAAAAATGAAGACAGAGATTATCCTTAAGACAGAGCAGAGGTAGATTTCTCATGGATAGGGCTGGGATAAACGATTATTTTTTGAACGATTAATCTAGCGATTATTTTTCGATGCATCGATTAATCTAACGATTAATTTTTCAGACCGATTCGATTTCGATTATCTCCCCATTAATTGACTGCTAACAAATTATACATGTTGATTTACATATCTGAATGAAAAAAACATGAATTCTTTAACATTGCAATATATGTTTATTGCTCTTAAAATTACAAAATAAAAGACTGACTAAGAATGCATTACTTTGCACTTGTATAGAGATAGCATTCAATAAAACCTTGAAGCCTTGAAAACACATAGCTTACTGAAACAAGCTTACTGAACACATAAGGCCTTGCTTAATGAAAAAAAGTTCTTCTTTCAGATGAAAATAACAACAACTTGATGTCTAGCATTCAATAAAAAAGTTCACCCAAAATACTTGTTTAGAGCAATTGAAAGAATACAGTAACCAATGTAAACTTGAGGGCTTTAAGCTAATACAGAGAGTGCTTTTCCAAAAAATAAAAATTAACAGTGGGAGCCAGCCGGTCATGTAGAAAAAAAAAAAAATCTCAGAATGCTCCACGTGAAACTTTGGCGTTCCGCCCTTTTTCTATCGTGTCTAATGATTTTGGTTAATATGCACGAGGGAGAGGGAGAGGGAGAGAGGGAGAGAGAGAGAGAGAGAGAGAGAGAGAGAGAGAGAGAGAGAGAGAGAGAGAGAGAGAGAGAGAGAGAGAGAGAGAGAGAGAGCAAGACAGCGCTCGTGTAGTTTGAAGACTGTGAGTGCGCGAGCGCGCGTGAAACTTGGGCGTTTCACCCTTTTTCTATCGTGTTTAATGATTTTGATTAATATGCACGAGGGAGAGAGAGAGCAAGAAGCCCTCGTGTAGTTTGAAGACTGTGAGTGCGCGCGCAGCCGGGGCTCTCTCTCGTACGCGCCCTGTCACTGTCACTCACCGATCAAATAAGGCTTTGACAGCCGCCAAAAAAAAGATCAATGCAGAAAAACCCCTGGATTGGTTATATAACGTTGGACAGAATGTTGATCCGGCCATCGCGTATATTCAGCGCACATAAGGTAAACGTTTTGCAAACGTTTTTTAGAGAAATAAAAACAGGTCGACAAATCGATGCGCATATTTTGCGTCGACGTTGTCCCAGCCCTACTTGGAGAACTTTAAATTGTCCTTAATAAGCTCATTTCCACCTTATTCTTCGAGTAGTCATACGCTCATAACTAAAACACTTTCTGCAAATTCTCATGAAAATTATTTTAAAAATATAAAAAAAGGGACCTTGGTTGACAATAGAGCCTTTCGCACCTCTTTAGTTCCAGAATTATATGTACAGTACTAAAATACTGGTACGATTTTGCACAAACTATTTCCCAGTACCAAGGGTTGCATTCGCACCGACAGTGTGTACTAGGAAGGGACATAAGCCTGGCGACAGCGACGTCAATTGTGCCCGGCATTCAACAACGAAAACAAATAAAAGAACAACGTTAACAACAGGTGGATGGAGGATATGGAATGTTGACGTATACGTAACGCAATTGAAAGAACGGAGAGGATGACTAAGAATCTCCAACGACAACTGGCAGTGCTACATTTGCTACAAGTTCCTGCATTTCTATCGCGGTTCTAAAAATCGCACCCAGTTCTGGCAAAAAGTGGGTGGTTCCACAATTAGTTCTAGTACTATGAAAAGGTTCCCGTGATGCGAAAGGCCCTAATCACTTATGTTTCTGAATACAAACTAAATTATTCTTAGTCTATTCTTTTTTTTTATCCACTCTGCAATGCACGCAGGCTGCTCTTGAGTTTTAAAGTATAATAACACTGACAAAGCCACAAAACTAATATAACAGCAAACGCACCAAACAATAGCAACACTTCCTTACACTCCACTTCCATAGAAAACCCATGTTTCAGCTGCAAAACCTTGCTTTTAGTCCCAGAGTACATTTCTTTTTAGAAGGCAAATAATCCGTCTTTAATGTCCTAAGCACAACCATCAATATAAAAAATAAATAAAGAAATAAACAAGATACTGAATAAGCCGCCTGCAAGTCTTTCTGAATTATTGATTGTGCGTTCACTTACAAAAACGGGAACAATCAGTGGTGAGCGAACTCATAAAACACTGTTCCTCAAGCTTTGAGAAGCAGAGCGAATATCAGAGGTGATTTTTTTTACTCCTGTTCTGTTCCAATCTTCAGCAAAGCTATAAGGCTCCAGTTTCTAAGCAACAGGCGCGCTGCAATAACGTAGGACGGTCGCAGTAGTATCTGCAGTCCAGACACACAGGTGCATATTCACATGACAGTTTCTTCTGCAAGAGCGTCACAAGCCTCGCTGCAGTCAAAATACCTGTGGAAACTCCCCTGTGATGCAGCGCATGCAGCTTTAGTGCAACTTCACGCTCTGCATGCAACGCATCACAAGGAAATCACTGCTTGTACTCTTACTGGATCTCTTGGAGAAGAAACATTTTGGCCTTGTGCATGAGCTGACTCACAACAAGATATTTTTGGCAACACTTTCAATTATTTCGTAATGACAGTCAGCAGGTTGTCAATAAAAAAATGTCAAGCTGCATATGCAAACGTCAAACAGCTTAATTTGATTCCGTTCCAGGAATTTCAGGAGGTTCTAGGAAGACAGACAGCACGAAATTAAGGAACAAGAATGTTGCGCATAGAGATTTATGCTGCTTATGACAAAACAGTGCATATGTAAATTTCTCAGGCATGCCTTCAGTAAAAGAAAATATTTTATTTTCTTTATTTTTTTTAACATAAAAGCACAAATAATGTGCAGTATTACAAATTCAAAAATCCTAGTCAAGGCTTATGAAGTGTAACGGTGATAGAAAAAAAAAACATTTTAAAACAAACTGCTGGAACATAATTTGCATAACAGTTTGAGCAGCAAACCATCATAAAGCCTGTGAATGTGAAATACATTTTACTGAACACCAAGGTCATCACCATACATTTCAGTAGTCAATATTAGTGGAATTTCATGAATTCAATACCACAGCAAAACCAATATGCTACATATTAAATATCAACTAATACATGAAAACTATGGCATGTAGCCTTCAAATATTTCTCAGTAGGTGAACACTGTAAACCCCCCCCCATCCCAATTTCTGGAAATCGGACAATAATAAAACCCGCGATATCCCCACATGCAACTATCAGCAAATACGTTTTTCATACAGTTTGAATTTTTAACGAGAAAGTTAACCAAAAAGTCATTTTGTCATGATTTACTCACCCTCATGTTTCTCCAAACCTGTATGAGCTTCTTTCGTCTGTTAACACAAAAGAAGATATTTAAAAAAAAAATTAAAAAAAATTATGTTTGTAACCATACAGTTGCTGGTAGCCATTAACTTCCATAGTATTTTTTTTCCTACTATGGAAGTCAATGGCCACCAGCAACTGTTTGGCTATCAACATTTTACTTTAAAATATGTTCTTTTATGTCAACTCATACAGGTTTAGGGTAAATAAAGGACAGTTTTTTCATTTTTGATTTTAACTTCATCTCCATTTTGCACTGTGGTTTCATTTAGACCCTGATGACATTGAATTCATAATTCTGTAAACACCAGTGAACATCTGCTGAAGGTCGTTCAGATAACGCTGACAAAAAGAATTAAAGTGAAAGAACGGCCACAGCATCGCTGCGGCAGAGATCAAGTCAGAAAATGTGCTGATATGGCATCAGTTATAGCAGCATAAAAACAACAGCAATTACATTTCCCCTTTTTTCGGAAGCTGTCCCAAGTGACTATGATGGCTAGAAAGCACGTAGGGGGAAAAAAAAAAGACTAATTCTGAAAAATAATTATAAATCAATAATAGCAACACTGCACCACCTAAAAAATGATATGCTAAGAAACAGTCAAAGTATTTTGTCACCATGAAGTTGCTAGGGTGTTGCTATGTGCTTGCTTTGCATTGTCATAGATTACCAATAACTGCAATTAATCCTGTTTGTGATGTGAGTGGCATGACATGCTTTATATTTTCTAGGATACTGACATAAAATGTAGGAGGATTATGTAAATACCATGTAAATAATATAACCAAAGGGGCATGACAGAGGTGAAAGAGAAGCAAAGAAAACACATCTTTCTGCCTAGAGGCATCTTGTGCTTGAGTGTGTAATTGCTTTGATGAATTGCTGATAAGCTTTATCACAGCTAAAAAGAAATACACAATTGGACAGATTTGTGCTCTTTTACGAAACCTGTAAAATCACATTAACTTTCTGTGTTCTCTAATAACTGAACATGCATACATAAAAGATACAAGAGTATTTGACAGATGGAGGCAGATTTTTAATTCCCAAAGCACAATGCACTTCAAGCTGGACTTCACAGACAGTCTTAAAGTATAGCTATATTTCCTCCAGCTAAGATTAAATCAGATTGACTAGTTTCCAAACCTTTTAGAATAGACCTGAACCAGTAAAGATAAAGGACGGTCACTATTCTAGCAGATGACTGTTTGGAATGAAAACTGTATACTATTTTTATAAAAATAAAATATATAATTAAAAATGCATTATGCAAGAAACAATCACATACTGTTATACACACAGCATTTATTTCCCCCTCTACATTCCAATGATAATTCAGGGACTTTTTAATCACTTTTTTATTTCTTTATGCTCATAAACATTTTGAACAGTTTAATTAAAGAAGCCGGTT
The DNA here is from genome assembly GCF_963082965.1 of Carassius carassius. Classification (NCBI taxonomy): domain Eukaryota; kingdom Metazoa; phylum Chordata; class Actinopteri; order Cypriniformes; family Cyprinidae; genus Carassius; species Carassius carassius. The sequence continues at coordinate 23,894,891 of NC_081796.1, forward strand.
TCTAAATAAAAGTAAACTCAGAAACATCATCTAATTATGTGCTTGCTTTATTTATCTTGGAAATGTGTACAAATCAACAATTTTTTTTTTTTTTTTTTACAGCTAATCAAATAAAGTGGATGCATTGCAGATTACACTAATTCTGGTTCATTCGCCATGCTGGAAATGGAAAGTAAAGTTTAGCAGTATTGCATGTGGTGCCTTTTGTTCCCTTCTCCACATTTTAGAATCTTTAGTATGTAAATGCATACAGACAAATTTGCATATAATATGCATACGTACTGCTGAAATAGTAAAGGTAGTATTCCATTCACTCGCATACAACAGAGGATTTGCATTGCACTGGATGAATCAACTAATGGCAAAATGACCAAATCAATATTTATCCTGTCATCAGCTGTTGATTGCCATAATTTGATTTATTTCGTTCAATAAAACATCCAGTAGTCAAGGGCACAACAACTAATGCTAATGTAAACTAATAAATATGTTCCATCTGCTTTTAGATCCAAACCAATCCAAATCAGTTATTAACATGTGAGGAGATATTCTCAACACTTACACCACAAGTATTGGTCAGCAAGCTGGAGATAAGCATAAGACGCCTCCGTTGTATAGGCCAGACGTTCTGTGATACATCAAGTGATACATTGCAATTATGATTTTCCATGGCAACATCAAGACCTCACATGTGTTACAAGCTTTCTGAGGATTTCTTTACAGGCCGGTTGAGTCAGCATCAACCAGAGGTGATTGACACTGGTCGCTACTGGCATTTGCAGTAAAAAAGGGTAACTAGTGTTTGTCTGAGAGGGCAAGGTTATTTCAGGTCTGGAACAAAAGAAACACAAAAAAAACTGAAAAGTTTCTGGAAAATGGCAACATAAGTTTTCCATTTCTTTATCTCAATGAAATGACTTATACAGCCAACAACTGATTGATCATAGTCCTCATGGATCTGAGCTAATGCACCTCCATTTTTGAGTAAGAAAGCATTATTTGTGGATAATTTTGGCGATGTTCATTAAATTATTTTATATTTAACTCAATGACTTGCACAGACACCTTTACCTAATTTAGCTTCCTGGTTGAGAATGACAGGTCAATGAGACCCACAACCAATCAGTTGCAAGAAGAAACACAAACCTATGCGAATTTAAAGAAACAAACTCATATAAAGAATTAATCCAATATTTGGTAATAATACAACAAGAAATGTAAGCAATGTTTTGTAGGATGGTCATTTTTGACCAGGAACACCACAAGTGTAGGGTGGGTTGGGGGTTTACCAAGAAAAGTAGAAATATTATACATTTTTTGCTAGGAATTAGTTAAACCCTGTGCGAGGGAACAAAGTCAGTAGGTTTTACACCAATGTGATACCATTAACTCGCATTTTAAGTAAAAAAAGATCCTCTCTTGGTCAAATGACAGGAGGGCTAAGCTGGATATTATTCACAGTGTAAATGACTCAATCATACTTAGTTAAAAATCACCGGTTTGCTGGTCCAGAGCCAGGGCTGCTCCTTAACCCTAGCGCAAGTAAAGAGGATTAGCTGGATAATACTATTAACACAGATTATTTACACCCTCCACAGTGAAAGATGAAGATCTACACTAATATCCTGCAATAAAGAGGTACTGTCTGAATTACAATGCTTCTGGCCTACAATACAACTCACAATATTGTCAACCCCTCACTGAAATGCTATCTCCAACCTGCCTACTCTATATGGAATACATAGCGATATTATTTTAGAAAAGCATCCATCGATTTGCTCTGTGCTGCTATTTCATATCAATATATCATCAGCTTTCACATAACCCAGGCTCTCACTCACACCCACATACCAAAAAGGCAAACTCTAGCACTCAGAGTCACCCCCTCGAAAGGGTGTCCGCTCATCCAGAAATTTCTCCATGTCCATTTCTCAACGGTAAAATGAACACGGAGTTACAGAAGAACGTCCCAGTTTACAGCCTCACCAAATCTGAGATTCACAATCATCTCATTTTATATGAAACCACTATTTATTATAGAATACATCAATCATCTCCCCATTAATCTTTGAACATAAATGTTATTATTCACATTTATAGTGTTTCAGCATTGAAGCATGGTCATATAACTGAGAAATACTAGACGGTATATAAACGGTATGATAAGACTGTATGAGAGGATTCTGTAATATCCTGCAATTCTAGAAGTGATGTGACTGTAACAGCAATGGTTTTGCATTTAAATAACCTGTGACTAAAGCTCATCTAATCTGAACTCTCAACCTGACCGTTAATATGAGAGTCAAGGGGTCGGGTCTGTAGTAAAAATTGGGAGTCAGAGTCAATGTATTTAACATAATGATGTTTATGATGCTAAAAGCCCATTTTATCGGAGACTGATGCTGACAAATTGAAGAGCTGCTCATCATGAAACAATCACATCTAAATTAAGATCTGCTGTTAAAATCACATCTGACTGGTGAGTCAATATTAATACAAATCTTTGATGTGCATGCACGTACTCAAATTGAGCAGTCGTTCTGGAAGCTCATAGTTATGTAAGATCTCTGCTCTTCAGATAATCCGACTAAATGTTGTCTGTAATCCAAGACTATTTCAAAGCATATCAGACAACATAAAGACCATTTACATTAAACTAATTCCCAATTCATATTAACAGCCAGTTTATCAGCATGCATTGCAGGATTTTTATTGCATATTTAGCGATCAGAATCTTCTTGGTGGTTCACGGCCATCAAGTGGCCCATTAATCATTAAAACTGTAGATCAGTAATGGCCAGTCCTCACAATACACTCATTTGTGACGTCATAGATTGTCTTATTTGCATGCACCATCAGCTTTTATCTTCAAAGCCATTAATATGGTATCCAATAGGACAGATGTGTTGTAAAAAAAAATGGTTAAACTTGGGATTCAGAGTAAATGTCTTTGACATAATAGAGTGAAAAACTCACTTTAACCAAAGAATGACTGATGCACAAATAGTAGGTGAGAGGAACCTTGGAAAGCATGGTCCAGAAGAGCCTCTAATGAAACAATCAAATCTGCATTAAGATCCACTGTGAAAATCAAATCTGACTGGCATGTCAATATTAAGAGCCACAAATCTTTGATATACAATTTAATTTACAATGACCTGTTTTGGAAGCTCGTGGTTATGTAAGAACTGGGCTCTTCATTCCCAAACAATCCAACTAAAGAAAGTGTAAACATCAGCTGTATTATGTATGCTTTTCAAAGCAAATCAAACCTATTTTGTGAAACTGGTATCACAACTCAAATGAACAGCAAATTCCACATTAAAATATTGTAATGCATATTTAGTGATCACAAGTCATGTTGGTGGTCCCTGGATATCAGTAGCCCCTAATTATTATGATTAGGGATATACACTCATTTATGTCGCCTAGGTTTCACGCACCATCTGCTTCTGTCTTTACACTGACAGACAATACAATGTTTCATTGTGGCATCTTTTAATACGCTTACCTTCAATGGAGATCACATGCTCGCGGATCTGGTTCTGGAGGGCCAGGTCATCGATGCGCTCGACCAGGTCGTATATTGCATAAATGTTCGGGTGGACGGACTCGAACCGATGGATCTCGGCTCTGATGGCTGCTGCGTTGGATAAAACGAACTGGGAGCCCGACGCGCCGGACTGCGCTGCAGGGCCCGATACGGTTCCCGAGCCAAACTGACCCGCCCCGGAGCTCCCGGACGATCCAGATCCGAACTGAGCCGTGGGAACCGGCACCGGTGCCGGTACCGAACCCGGGGTGGGCATGGTGGGCTGGGACTGCTGGGAGATCCCGGACACTGACACCGAGACCGGGACGCTCGACTGGTAATTCATCGTTGTGGATCTGTGAACCGCTCAAGGAATAATAGAAACGCCGCGTTTGGAATGCTTTGGAGAGCGCGCGAGGAATCCGTGCTGCACACTGTAATCTAGTTAAGAATGAGAAGAACAACTATATATGACGCATCAATGGGTTTCCAACAATCCACGCGCCTTGCTCATAATACCAAAACTTCAATCAGCATCATTGTTCCCAGCGACGAGCTCGCTCTTTTGCGCGTGTCCTGTCCTTTTCTGACAATGAATGTCTTTCAGATGGACACACCTTTGTTTTGGGGAGATCTTCTGGACCGAATATCTCTCTGTTTTGCTTCCCAGCCTGAAGCGAACACAATGAGGCCGGTTATCGCAATGCGTCCGAGTCCATTGACTGACTGAATGCGACAGTTCTACACTAAACTCATAAACACGTTTGAATCCTCTTTTTGGTCCAAGAAGTCCCTCCCCGGCCCCCACCTCCATCCACTCCGAGTCTCCGATGTGGAAAGTCCGAATCTTTTAGCGAATCTGTTCATTTAGTGAACCTGTTCGAAGAGTCGAATGTCCGATTCTTTCTAGTTATCGCTCAAAAGCGTTTCCAGAACCCCTTCGCTGCATGTTACATTCATTTCTACAATAATATCACTGTTTATAGCTACACCTTAAGGTGCTGTCTGTGTAGGGATATTTCGCACTCAGAAATGTCCATTGTCTTTTTTAAAGCACCTAGCAATATTTGAAACACCGCTCACACAGAAATGCCTTTCATTTATTTTATTTTTGTATTATTAAAACAAGCATTTTTAAAAGGTTGTGGCCTACTGATGTTTCTATATCAGACTCCCACTGTTGTTTTGATTCTCACAGCTTTCATTTAAAATGTTTTGTTCATTTTAACAACATTGTTCCCTGTATTAATAGTAAATTAGCTTTAATTATGAAATATAGTATACCGTTTATTAATCTTCCTATCTCCCAGTGCTATTTAAGTCCTGTACAGTGATTTACAAACGCTTTGTGAGTCGTCTAAACCAAATCATCACAAAGATTCGGTTCAGAAGAACGATTCGGACATCACTACTGCGACGTCACACATCACGTAACTGTTCTTGAAATGGGGGGTAGTGAAATTCGATTGGATGTTTAGGTGGTGTTGGTATACTGCGATTGATGCTTCAGTATTATGTAACCAGATATTTTTCTTGACAGTTTAATGCTTATAATTGTTCAGTCCTTCACAGACACACACAACAAGATTCAGTGACTGCCGTGTCTGATCGAGGGTTACAGCCTTAACGATATTAAAAGACCATAATTTACAATAGCTATAACAGACATTACATCTCAGGCTTGACACAGTTATTGTTGGGTTTGATTCAAATAGAGATGTGATTCTCTGTCCACTGTAAAAACAGTATCAGGGCATCCTCTAGCATTTATTCTAACAAGTTTAATCCTTGCTTTGAAGTACTGTCATGTTACCATGCTATCAGATAAATACTATGGTATTGAATGTTTGCTATTCATTTATCATGGTCATTTAATTTTATATTAATGCTAGAATATATGGATCTGTCATACTATGTGTTCAAATAACATGGTGTAGTATAAACCATATTTTTAATAGGAAAATCCTATGGATAAAATTGTTTATCATTTGTGATGTTAAAACTTTCACAGCATTAAATAACCATTGGATGGGTAAATAACCAAGATGTTGCAGTTTAACCTCCTAATACTGTCAGTATCGATTGTTTCTTCCTGGGCTTTGGGGAGATCTTCACACTGTTTTGTTAAATGGTTCTAATGGTTCTTGTTAAATGTGGGAAGTCGTGGCCTAATGGTTAGAGAGTCGGACTCCCAATCGAAAGGTTGTGAGTTCGAGTCCCGGGCCGGCAGGAATTGTGGGTGGGGGGAGTGCATGTACAGTTCTCTCTCCACCCTCAATACCACGACTTAGGTTCCCTTGAGCAAGGCATCGAACCCCCAACTGCTCCCCGGGCGCCGCAGCATAAATGGCTGCCCACTGCTCCGGGTGTGTGCTCACAGTGTGTGTGTGTGTTCACTGCTCTGTGTGTGTGCATTTCGGATGGGTTAAATGCAGAGCACAAATTCTGAGTATGGGTCACCATACTTGGCTGAATGTCACTTCAGTTTCACTTTCTATTGAGTCACTTATTATGGTTCATTTTGTAATGTGATTAAAATCGACACAATCTCTGCATCTCAGTTCCACAGGGTTTGTGATGTAATTCGCTTCATGTTGACGTTTTCTATCACTTATCAAGAACGAAATGAACAATAAGACTTCAACAGCTGAAATCTGCACACATAACAATATACAGAATATGATGTTATTTTAACAACTGAGACTAATTTATTATTTTGTGTCTAATCTGCAATATTCAAAAACATCTCTGTAAGTAGTCTGAGACATCTGAACTTGAGATATTTTCTGTGGGCTTTATTCATATTCCATTTTACCATGAACCTTTCCTTTGATCTTGAGAGAAATCTTGCATCATTAAAATATTCTCACTTGAAACTAGTGAGAATAAAATTCACCAAGCTTTATTAATTATACGATAATGGAGATTCAGTGCAGATGAATCTAAGAGCAGACCCACTTTAGATAAAAACTGCTTATGACTTTCAGCGTTCTAACATCCCCTGAAAAATGCTGATATTGCACTGATCATGCAAGAAGTTACACAACACTTATGAGATTCAGGCAATAAAGCACTGAACATTTTTCAGCCTTATTTGAACCCAAATCTCGGAGTCATTTTTTGCATCATCTTTGAGCTTCATAAGCTCTAGAATGAAGAAACTGAAAGGAAGCAGTTCATCAAAAGAACTAAACTCCCTGCTGACTGTCATTAAAGGGACACCCAGGAAATAGCCTTAGTTATAGCCAGTAGCCCTTATTAATAGTTACTGGGTTAATCCAGAGGGAAAGATTATGGTAATTTTCAAATGATTCTGTATTCAAATGTACCGGTTATGAAATATATTTGGGATTAATCTCTTTAGATGCAGCTGAGGGAGGGGAGACATGGGATTTGTCAAGCTAGAATGGTGCAATCCAGTGGAGACTTCTGTCCAGAGATTGATTGGCAAGCTTCACTAAGAGCAAGCGACTCAGTTCAGAGCGATTCAAAGTAGTGGGTCTCCATCTATTGGTCAAATGGGGAACTGTAAGATATGTTCTGCCCACTTTTATCACACATTTGTCCTGAGGAAAAACTACTAAAGATGTGTACTTGAACCATAACGTTACTGATCCTCTCTACTCCTCATAGATAAAAAAAATATATAATATGTTTATCTTGAATAACTGACTGACCACATCCAAGCATCTTGTCAGATTTTTAATACTTTCGTCTTCAGGTTCTAGTTGTGCTCCCCACATCTTTGTTAGTTTATGGACAGAACTTTGCCTTGTTTGTTGATATTACTAGAACATTTCCTGCATCTTTTGTTTTTCAAGGTATATATGTGTATGTGTGTTCAGTATAATTTTTCAGGCTTGTGTTATTTGTTCGTAAAAAAAAAAAAAACTTTAGTGAAAAGAAATCTAGCATCTTAATGCAACAGTATTGCTTTTGAAATCAGCTCAGCACTGTGTGTGTCAGTTTATTGCGGTTCACTGTATCTATTTTGCAGTGAGATATCAACCTCCAAATAAAATCTATCTATCTATCTATCTATCTATCTATCTATCTATCTATCTATCTATCTATCTATCTATCTATCTATCTATCTATCTATCTATCCGACTATCTGTCTGTTTATTTATATGTCCATCCATCCATCCATTACACTAAACTGCACTGGCCTATAAAGTCTCTAGTGAAGTAACAGGTACAGGTTGTTACCAGGTTGGTTGTTACATGTGTTACGGTGCAGTACAGATGGCATTTTTATTGAAACAGTTGCTGATAACACTTTCATTTGCAGCACAATAAAGGTGTTTGCACTATGAGAGTAGTAAGCACATCAGAAAACACATTCCAGAAAATAGTTGACACTATTATGAATGTCTAGAATACAAAGCAATGGCTCACAGGTCCTCATCACTTTCAAAATGGATTCCATCCTGTTTTAGCCAAGAAGTCCCCTAAAGCACGAGGCAGACAGATTTGACATGAATATAATATAATGTAATCCCAAGCAGGCTTCAGTTTTAATGGAGTAAAAGACCTAAATGCCAAAAAAAATGCTTATTAAATATTTCTATATTTAATCATATTCAGCCTCATGTCTTTCTGACAAGTTGAACAGTCAGTCTAAAATGAAAAAGAAGTGATTTAGTTTTTTTGTTTGTTTGTGTTTTTGTTGTGAAGATTTAAATGTAAAAAAATACATCTGAAATAATATACTTATTAAATATTTATATATTTAATAATATAGAAGTGTATCTTAATTTCTATATCTATATTTTCTTTCACTGAAATTACAATAAATGAATTAATGTAAAAATATTTTTCAAAAATTATTCAATTTTTTTTCAATAATTTAAGCAATGCCAATAGCGTCCCTGAACAGCAGGGGGAAAGAAAGACAGAGAGTGTGCATTGTAAGTCGATTTGGATAAAAGCATCTGACAAATCCAGTAATGAAAATATTAATTTACTTATAAGATGATGGGGCAAAGTTGAGCTGTCATCTGATTTTTACAGAATGTATTTGCTATTAGAAAAAATAATTGATGCAAAATATAAAGTCAAATATTCAATGAAATAATCAATAACATTTAAATCTGTATGTCTTAACAGTTTAGTTTACTTAGAACAAACTAAAATGGCAAAATTAAAGAAATGTGACTATAGCCTACATGTAAGATAAATGTATTACTTATATTAGGCCTACAATTTATTTGAATATTGGGATATAGATATCACAATAGCAACAATGACTATAAATTCAGACTGATTTACTCAATTGTAGGTCATGGCGAATAATAAAGACAACAAAAATAACCTCTTTAGGATTTAGCAATCTGTTATTTGTCATTCTTTAGACGTAAACAACATACTAAATAAAGTCTAAACTATTATACAAATGTTAAAACTCAACATTTGTTCAAACTGCTCCCACACCTTGTCATTATATCCATAGCCCGAAGTGGCTGATTTCAGATCAGTTTCCTCGTAACTCCAGCATCACTCATAATCAAAGCCACCCTTGTAAACTGATCCCAGACCAGGGGTTGACTGCCGACCGTTGCCATTCCCAGAATGCACCTCGCTGCGCAGTGACGACAATAACAAAACACAGAGAAGCAACATTAGCGGATCCCTACGCGACCCTGCCAGAAAAAAAGCTCGATGACAAAACTCTCATCGTATTACCGGCAATCCTAACATCCATGTCTTGAAAGAGGAAGCATTAATGAGTCTATCCCAGCTCGTCCTGGATGAATTTGGGCGTATTATGGGAATTAAAAATAAAGGCCCGCGATCGGAGTGATGAGCTTTAGCCTGTTAGCCCGACAGCTTCAACCTCTAGCCGACAGAAACCTCCACATCTCAGCCGAAAACACCCTGTTAATCTGCTCTCATGTAGAGAATGGACTGAAGACAGCTCAGGTAAGACTGTTTGATACAGATTTATCTTCTTACACTGTGGATGTGGAAGTGCAAAATCAAATAACGGATAATTTGGGTCACTAATACGGAATTCTGCCTCAAACTATAATTAGATAATGTAAATAAAAGCAGGCTGAGGTTGTTGAACGAGGCATTAGTGGGTTAGCTCTCATGTAATGTGTTATTGATGAGGTTTCAGCGTCCTGGTGATGGTTTGAGAGAGATTTGGACATAGCGTCACCCTCCCTAAATAATGACCAGGGCCTTTGGAACAAAGACTGGTAGCCTTCAGGAGCCCCTTATGTGCATATTAACAGATCAATGTTTTAGAAAACAAGTTAGGTTAATATCATATTTTAACCTAGAAGTTTCTTGCCAAGAGGAAAGATGTCAGTCAGTATTGACACATTGTAAATTGTGACAAACATACATAAATTGTGGTTCATTTTATGTTGGATTAAAACAGTATTTTATGCCATTTTACTCCTTTATAAATGAATAACATTTATTACCCATGTGGGCCACACGAACCTTGTGCTATTCCTGGTATCCACGCCTTATTCCTTGTATCCGTAATAGCAGCTGCTACAATGCGTCCTGTCAAAGTTCTACACCCGTTGGAAATTAGGATACAAAGGGACTTCTTTTTGCATGTGTTGATGGTGTTTCCCCACAGGGAACAACATGACTCAGCCAGAGTTGGGCCACATGGTCATGCTGGTCTGTGTGCTGTTTTACAGATCTAACCACGTTATGGAGCACAAACAACCCCAGAGATTTATACAATGCTCATGTCATAATCTGAAAATGTTTCTGTTTTGTCAAGGCCTAAAATGATGTCCCTAATTACCGTGAGTAGCCAGTTATCTGTGGGTTTTCCAGCTTCTTATCTGCTGAAACACTCATGTAGGGCTGTTATGGTTTCCAGGTTATGTGTGCTTGTGCAGATAACTCTAAAGGCCTTTTCAAGTGCAACCATGTATTTATCTAAGTAGATATCTTCTATCATCAGTTTTAAGTTCTGGTGTAACTTGACTTGAATTGTGTGCTTTTCATTTATTTTCGACCAGGCAGCCATAATTGACTAGATGAACAAATCAAGCTGGAGGCAGGCTCAGCGGAGAATTCAGCATGAAGTTGTATGTGTTTCAAGTCAACAATGGAAGCACGTTGACATTTGACACTGAACTTGCTGTCCAAACGTAAGAGAATGTACTGTTTTTAAGAAAAAGTGTATCCGTAAATATTTAAGGTTTAATTTGTTTCCACCTTATGTGAAGACTGTTTAGTGAGCATTTAGTGAGAATAACTTCTTGGCATTGTTTAACACTATAAGGTTATGTACAGTTACACAGTTAATGCACAAGATATCATGAACTGACATGGAACTGTAATTTGTATCCAGCATTTATTAGTATTTGTTAATGTTACTTTATATTTTCATAATGCATTAACTAATATAATCATTTCCAACCTTTATTGGTATAAATATTAGTATTACACATTAACAAAGATGGCTAAATGCTGGGAAAGTACTGTTCATTGTTTGTTACATATTGCATTGAAATAATATGAACACTTACAGTAATAATGTTTATTTTTGTTTATCATCCTAAAATTTGATAAATGTATTTATGCATTTGCGCACACACACATATATTTACATATTCATGAGAAACCACATTATATTGGATAATGTAATATGTACATGGATTATATACTTAGAGATGCAATATACTAATTTATTAATTACATAATTCCAGTGTAAATACCTGTATAATGCTATGATGGTTAAGTTGCTAATGTAAATGAGTCCAAATATTTTGTTTGTAAATTGAGTCCTGGTTTGTTTTACTGGGGTAACTGAAATGTGTTGTGCCTCATGCTTTTTTTTATAGTGTTTTGGATCTTAAACATGCCATTCAGGCCAAATATAAAATTGCAATCCAGCACCAGGTGCTGGTGGTCAATGGAGGGGAGTGTATGGTGGCAGAGAGGCGCGTGTGCAGCTACAGCGCCGGGACAGTGAGTAACAAGCAATGACACCGAAACAGCATTTTTGATTTTCAACATTTTTAGAGAGTAGTTATTACATATGAATTCTTTAGTCAAATGCTTGATCATTGCTACAAAGTACACGGTTAAAATGTTTGACATGAAAATTGCAAAGAAGCACCATAAAAGCAGTGCATATAAGTCAGTCGATTTAAAATGACTCTACAATATTGAGGAATAACATGGTTTCCAAATGGCCATTGATTTTTATCTCTGGCTGCTTCAGGACACCAACCCGATCTTCTTATTCAACAAAGAGATGATCCTGTCTGACCGAGCTCCAACCATCCCCAAAACAACCTTCTCAATAGAGAATGAGATGGAGCTGAAGGTGGAGGAGTCCCTCATGATGCCTGCTGTCTTTCACACCGTGGCCTCCCGCACTCAACTGGCTGTGGTACAGGCCAACTTCTGTTCTGACCTAATGAACAACCTCTGTCCTCTTAGATTTTTTCAGTTTTACACATCTGTGCTCATCCACACTATGTTATATCAATGCTTTTTATGTAAGGTTTGAGCATTACTTATATTTGAGAGCATGAATGCAAATGGCAAAGGCTCGGATGGAAGGGTTTCTTACATTTTTATGCAAAAGACTCCCATGAGGTCTGTTGTGCCCTTTTTTAGGAAATGTTTGAGGTTGCCAAGAAGCTTTGCTTGTTCTGTGAGCGTCTGGTCCATGACGAACACCTTCAGCACCAGGGATGGGCGGCCATCATGGCTAACCTGGATGACTGCACTCTATCCTATCAGAAACTCCTCATGAAATTTGACACTGCTTATACAAATTACCAACAGGATTTTGAAGACATCAAATTAAAACTCACAAAGTATGGGAATTTTTAACTCTAACTTTCTTTCTTTCTTGAAATTAATTTTTAAGTTAAGTTGTTAAAACATCAGGTATATGTTTTTTTATATTTTTTATTTTACGTTTTCTAAGTTGTCTTAAATTCTAAGATAGATTCTATTGTAAACAGTTTAGATAAAAATTATAAAATATTATTACAATTTAAAAGAAATATTATCTATTAGAATATATTTTAAAATGTAGTTTATTCCTGTGATGCAAAGCTGTATTTTCAGCATCATTACTCCAGTCTTCAGTGTCACATGATCTTTCAGAAATCATTCTAACATGCTGATTTGCTGCTCAAGAAACAGTCCTTAGTATTATGTAAAAAAAAAAAATTAAATATTGCTTTATATTTTTATATTTGTTTTTCATAGAAAGTTCAAAAGGACAGCATTTATTTGAGAAAAAAGTATTTTGTAACACTATAAATGTCTTTACTGACACATTTTATCAATTTAATGTGTCTTTGCTGAATAATAAATTAATAAACTGACCTTAAACTTTTGACTTTAATATATAAATACATAGATCAATATAGATATATAGATCACTAATTCTAATGTTTATTCATCAGGCTTGGCACTGCTGTCACAGTCATGGCAAAGATTCCACTGCTAGAGTGTTTGACTCGGCAGAGCTACCGAGAAAGCCTGGAGAAGTCCAGCTCCCCTCACCCAAGAACCACAGATGAAGAAGACGAGAATGAGGATGAAGAAGTAGGAGAAACATCCACTCAGTCCGCAATCCTCTGTCCCGCTGACAGCCAGAAGAATCGAAAGTCATTCTCGCCGGTGTCTGCTTCTGGAGAAGTGTCGTCCCAGGCGTCCTCCTCTCCTCAGGACAGACTGAAGAGCAGCTGTAGTCTAAAAGAAGCTCTAGAGGAAGAGGAGGAGTCTCCAGAGAAGGGAGCCACACCCTCTTTCAATGTCACACTGTTGGATTGGATCAATGTTCAGGACAGACCTAACGATGTAGAGTCAGTAGTGAGGAAGTGTTTTGATTCAATCAACAGGGTGAGTGATATCAGGAGGGAATGTCTTGGTCAAATTATGAATCAGTCTGTAGACCTGTGGCAACCTTTATTTATTTACATTATGATGATGTGTACCATGTGACTGTAGAGGTGTGTCACCCAGCAGAGATTTTGCTATAATATTTATATCAAATTACCTGTATTTACCCAGCTGTTAGTGAGGAAGAATGCTTTAATTTGCTTATACAACAACAAACAGAGAGCAATGCTATTAGTAAGACGTTAAAAAAAAAATATATATATATATACTGTCATATTTTGCAATGTCCTCAAATATCCAGTCAGGTTTAGAGTTTTAAGACTTTTGTTTTGTTTCCCCAGCTTATCATTCATTTGTTATGAATAATCTTTTTATCTATAGTTTGCCTCCATCAAGTTCCTAATAGAAAGTAAAAAAAAAAAAAGGTTAACCTATTTAATTCACTGGAATATCCAAATATAAGCATTACCTAATGGGTATTAAAATAAAAACCATGTTTTGTTTCGTTTTTAAAAATATGAAAAAAATATAATACTGAACAAATATAACCATATACTGTGGCTGAAACATCCAGTTATACATCACATAGACATCACATACACTAGTGTTTAAATGTTTGTGGTCAATAGGGATTTAAAAAAATAAATTAACACTTAATACTTAAATTAATACACTAAGAAAATGCTCATTAAATAAATTGATAAAAATAACAGTTAATACATTATAAATACATTTATTGTTAAAATATGTATTTAAATATATGAGTATTTTCAGTATTTCTAACACTAATTAGCAGCAAATAAGCAAATTAGAATGATTTCTGAAGGATCATGTAATGCTGAAGATGATGCTTTGCATAACAGGAATAAATTCCATTTTATAATATATTTAAATGTAAAACCGTAATTTATAAATATTTCATAATATCACTTTTATTACTGTATTTTTTATAATATAAATCCAGCTTTAATTAATGCGCATACATACCTTTTCCCAAAACATTAACATTTTCTTACCAACCCAAAAATTTTGAACAGTAGAGTACATCAGCATCACATTTACAGGACACTAACAATTAACTGTTGACTAACAATGATGAAAAGCTCTTATTTGTTTCTGTCATTTTTTATGCTTCTAGCTTGACCCACGAATTATCCAACCCTTTCTAACTGAATGCCGTGAGACGATTACCAAATTGGATAATCAGAACATGAAGGCCATCAAAGGTCTTGAGGACAGATTGTATGCTCTTGACCAAATGATAGCCAGCTGTAAACGGTTGGTCAATGAACAGCAGGAACTTGCTCAGGTAAGCACCGCTCATTTTTATAGTCAGCATAAAACAGCCTGAAGGGGACATATTCTACTCATTATGGTATTTTATTTTTATGCCCATTTTCAAACCTTAGTTTTTTTTTGCTACTGTGACATTGAGATGTATATATGATTGGCTAACCTCTTAAAATAACAGCCTCTTTATAAACCTGTATTACTTTGTGGCAGGTCGACAAAACAAACTTTAGACACAAGGGCTGCACGATTAATCGAATGTGATTGTCATGCACATTTTGTCAGTTCTGTAATCAGCAGTAAATCATCATCACATACATTCAGATGGAGCAGCATTTACTACACAGAGCCGTAGTTCAATTCACGTCAAAAAAATCACTGATGATTTTATTTCGTGATTATGAAATCGTTAGCGATAATGTCAGCTGTTTGCTTAGCTTCTCAGTGAACTGTGGCTCTGTGTAGTAAATGCTGCTCCATCTGTAAGCATGTGAAAATACCACATTTAATAACATATTTTTACTCCAAACTCTCATAACATCAGTTGAGTGTTTGAAATAAATCCTTCTGTGCGATGATGTGGCTTCTTAAACAGAATAAGCCATGCAACATATTTCATAGTATTCTAAGCAGTGATAAAGGCATTGCATTATAAATATACATTATTTTAATGAACATTACAATAATAATACGCATGATAATTGCAGCTTCTGTTGAATCGTGATTTTGATTCCATTTCGATTTATCGTGCAACCCTATTAGCCACGCTTCTAATGTTTGAATATATTGCAAAGGTGTTTTATATTGCAAAGGTTTTCAGAAAGCTACTCTTCCTCATGTGATCTCCTTTGCCTTCTACTAGGGATTTCATGCCAATCAGAAGAGGGCTGAAAACCTGAAGGACACCTCGGTGCTGCCTGACCTGTGTCTGAGTCATGCCAATCAGCTGATGATCATGCTAACCAATCACAGGAAGCTACTAGACATCAAGCAGAAATGTACCACTGCCAAACAGGAGCTCGCCAACAACCTTCAAGTTCGACTCAAGTAAGTATTCTTCATGGGTAATGCTAAATTGTTTTTAATTTGGATAGAACATAACTAGTCTAGGCTTTGATTTGGACTATTTTCAGTTTGTAGAGAGCTACAATACTTTGAAGTGGAGTGTTTCCTAACTGCACTGTGGTGTCTTCTCCATCAGATGGTGCTGCTACGTGATGCTTCACGCTGATCAGGATGGAGAGAAGCTGCAGGCTCTTCTGAGGCTGCTGACGGAGCTGCTGGAGCGCGTGCGGGTGGTGGAGGCACTCAGCACTGTGCCACAGATGTACTGTCTCGCCGTAGTGGAGGTGGTCAGACGCAAAATGTTCATAGGACACTACAGACAAGTAAGAATCAGCTACATTCATTCATATTCTATAGAGATGCAGATGTAATCAGAAGTGATTTGACCAGAGAGAGAGTGAATAATATGATATCTTTTTTGCACATTTAATTGTTTCTCAAAAAAAAAAAATGTTAATGTTTTATTTTTAATTTTATTCCAGTGGGCCAGTGCTCTTGTCAAAGATGGGAAAAACCTCTATGAGGCAGAAAAAGTACAAAGGGAAACCTTTGGGAAGCTCTTCAGTAAGTTTATTCTTCATATTTTCTTACGTGACTTCTTTCAGTTTTAAGAACAAACATGGACACATGATTTTGTTTGTCTCAGGGAAATCATTCCTCAGAAACCGGTTGTTTCGTGGACTGGACTCATGGCCACCCTCTTCATTTTGCGTGAGTCTTTGAACACGTGTTTTCATCTTTCAGGATCCCTTCATGGACTTTATGAGTACATTTCAGCATTAATTTTTTGTTTGTTCGTTTGTTTGTTTGTTTTGTGTTTAGACCCGAAAGCCTCGAAAGTTTGACTTTGAGCTTCCAGATATTTCCCTGAGTGACCTGCAGTATCTCAAGTCCTGTTGTCCTTCCGAGGTTCAGCCTTACCTCAGGTAAATGCCTCTTACTTGGTCATGATAGTACATTTCTACCATTACTTCACAATGCAAAACTGCATTTCTTTGAGCCATTACCCTTCCAATCATGACTAAATACTCCTAAATGATGACCTGATGCCTGTTTTCTTCATTAGGGTCCCCACACTGTGTGACTTTGAGCCTCTTAACCAGCATGTTGAGGTTCTCCATCAGCTGGTTCAAGCTGTGCAGAGTGTGGACGAGATGTCAAAAACTATTACAGACCTACTAAATGAACAAAAGGTACTTTATGTACACAGTCATTTAAGTGTTTGAAATATTGGCTGTTATAAACCTGTAAAGATGGCATGAAATAGTAATTCACCCTGTCTGTTTTCTAAATGCATTTTGTTGATCTTAACGTGATTAATCCAAGCATTTGTTTCATTATGTGCTCATAAGTTTTAATTAAAAAGTAATAAGTGGCAGTGATGAATGCAAGATCTGTTGCTACTTCCGATACGTTTCAACTTTTAAAATGCATTAAGTCTAATTTGACTATTCTGGGAAAGTCATTTCCCATATGATTTTGACATGTTGCATTGTCTTCTAGATTTCCTGTAGCCAGAGTGCTCAAAGATCCACCGCATTAACACCCAGATCTGAAAGCACAACTGAAATCACCTCTACCTCCACCAAAACTTTGTCCACTCTCAGTTTAAAAGCACCGGACTGCCAACCCCTGGTGCTTCCTGGTCCCTTGGAGGACCTGTCACCCGACAGCATAGATGCCCAGACCTTTGACTTTGAAACCATTGGGCACCCCAATATGGATCCTGTATTACAACAAGGCTCTTTGGACTTGGACTCATTGGGAGGAAGTCCTGAGTCGGATTTCATGTCAGCAGTTAATGAGTTTGTTATTGAGGAAAACTTGTTGTCACCTAATCCCATAAGTGATCCCACAAGCCCAGAGATGATGGTGGAGTCTCTTTACTCCTCTGTCATTAATGCAATCGATAGCAAACGCATAAAGGACACTACTACGCTGGAGAAGGAAAATTCAAAGATTGCAGCACTCAAGCTGTCAGCGGACAGGTACCGTTCTGCTGCGGAAGAGTCACATAACAGTTTAAGGAAAGTTAAGGAAGACCTTTACCACTTTCGAGGTATGGTTCTGAAGGAGCAACGAGACTTTGGATTTGCCCTGAAAACAATGTCCACTGAGGTCCGAAATGCTCTCAACAGTGTCAGATACTGTCATGAGGAGAACCTAAGACAAACGCAACAAACCAGTCTCCAGAGTTTGAAGGACGATCATGAAAAGCAGATGCAAACCCTGCTGGAAGAGCTGGAGGGCAATCAGAAGATTGTTCGAGACATCCAAAGAGCAATGCTGGAATTGGAGGGGCTCGTGGAGCGTAAGGAGAAGGAAATATCCCAGCTGGAGAGTGAGAGAGCACGCTCTATGCAAGAACTCCAAGATCTTCACAAGCAAACTCTGCTGGACCTTGAACAGAAGCTCTTAAAGCAAAGTGACGAACTGAAAGCTGCATTGCTCTCCAAGGACGAAGTCACTGTGCAGCTGGAGAAATTGCACTTTGAGATCGAGCACAGCAAACAGAAAGTCAGACAAGAGATGGAGAAGGCAGAGAAGGTGCGCCTTCAGGACCTGGAGACACGGTTGAAACAACAACATGAAGCAGAGCTGGAGTCTCTCAGATTGAAAAAAGAGAGTGCACTTGAAAAGCTTGTCCAGGAGAACCTGGTGAAGCTAAGAGATCTCATGGATTGCCATTCTGCTGAACTCAAGGAACGCGAGGGACGCTTGAAAGACTTGGAGGCTCGCATTACTGAACTTGCAGACGCCTGCTGCAAACTGGAAGTGGAGATGGCTCTTAAAGAGGCCGAAATGGAGGACATGAGACTCCAGTACGAGGAGGCCAAAAGCACCCAAGAGGAGGTGTTGAGAGAGGAGCTCACTACCCAAACAGCCACCTTGCAGACGCAAATCGACATGTTGAACCAGCAGCTCCAGCAGAAAAATGAAGAGTCTGAGGTGGGCCTTGCCGAGCTCCGAGCACTCATGAGGTTGGAGAAGGACCACTGCATCTCTGAACTTGTGGATCGACATGAAGAGGAGAGCACCATGCTACGCCATGAGTTTTCAGCACTCAAACAGAAATCGCAGGACGCAGAGAAAGACTGTGAGGAACGAGTCCAGAAGATCCAGCATGATCACCAGGACCAGCTTGATGCCTTACAGAGGGTAAAGGAGGATGAGCAGAGGGCTTTCCAGGAGAAAGAGCGAGAGCTATCGACTGTTATCGGAGACCTGCAAGCAGAAAACGCACTACTGTCAGGAAGACTGGAGCAGGAGAGGGTGGAGGCCCTGCAGAGAGTGGAGAAGGAGAAAGAGGAGGCAGTCAAAGCTGCATTGCAAGAGGCCTCCAGAGACTTTCAACTCCAAAAAGAGGAGGCTGAGACAAGACTGTTAGGGCAAATTGAACTGCTTGAAAATCAGCTTAAAGGAAGAAAGTCCACTGACATGTAAGTAAATGCAAGTTTTCTAATCAGACATTCCCACGAAAATAATTCTAGGATTCAGATTTAAAAAATTTTACTTAAAGGAACACTCAACTCATTTTCCAACTCCCCTGGAGTTAAACAGTTGAACTCAGTGTCTGGCGGTAGCACTTTTAGCTTAGCTTAGCATAGGTCATTGAATCTGATTAGACCGTTAGCACCTCGCTCAAAAGTACCAAATAGTTTGGATATTTTTCCTATTTAAAACTTGACTCCTGTATAGTTATATCATGTACTAAGACCGACAGAAAATGAAAAGTTGCGAGAGAGAGAGAGAGAGAGAGCGTGCGAGCGCGAGCCCCAGCCGCACGCTCACCGTCTTCAAACAACACGAGCGCTGTCTTGCTCTCTCTCCCTCGCGCATATTAATCAATTGACACGATGGTGTCGATGTTTAAATCATTTAAAATGAGAATGTAAGTGTGCTCACCCCATTTTTGTTTTTAAGAAAAAATTCGATTAGATTTCATATCGCAATATATATCGCAGAAAAATAAAATATCGCAATGTCATTTTTCCCCAATATCGTGCAGCCCTACTAGGAACTATACTCTCATTCCGTCGTAATAATCAAGAAACTTTGCTGCCGTACCATGAGTGCAGCAGGCGCAATGATATAACGGAGTGCCTGAAAATAGTCCCCAGAAACTCTGCTATTGTTGCAACTAAACAAACTAGCTGGGGACTATTGATTCATTTGAACAATTTCTAAGGCGATTTTCTCAGTATTCAGATTTTTTTGCACCCTCAGATTCCAGATTTTCAAATAGTTGTATCTCGGCCACATATTGTCAGATCCTAATAAGCCATACATCAATGGAAAGCTTATTTGTTCAGCTTGTAGATGATGTATACATCTCAATTTCGAAAAATGTACACTTAAGACTGGTTTTGTGGTCCAGGGTCAATTTAATTAATGGAGAGTTTAAAAGAACAGCATTTACATGAAATATAATTATTTTGTAACGTTATAAATGTATTTACTGTAAGTTTTGATCAATTTAATGCATTCATTACTGAATAAAATGATCAATTTCTTTGAAAAAGAAAATCTTATTGACCAAAGTGGTGATTATTATAATTATATTATTTTTTCTTTTTTTTGGGGCAAGCACCCAGAATGCAAAACAATCGCAGAGCAAACACCCACACCGTCTTAGCATTGTTTCAGAGTTTTGCAAATCAAATACTCCTCATTATTTTGTTTAAAAAAAGAATTTTTTTTGTTGTTATTTCTGTTGGTTTGTTTGATGATAACCGCAGTGTCTTGTTGATTTAGACATTAATAACTCAATAATTCTTGCAATTTTGTGAGGGAAGCATCTGCCGAGGACACAAATGAAATGACTGAAACAGTGTTGCTCTAGTCCATTAAAAGGAAAGCTTCTACCTCTAACTTCATTGTTAATTAAAAACAGAAAACACACAAGCTACATGCATTCACTTACTCTTTCTGATTTCACTCTTGTGAATAATTAGCACATCAAAAAGAACCAACCAAAACTGTGAACCGTTTCATTAAAACATTTCTTAAGTAGAAATTAGCAAAGAAATGTGATAACCCTGTTACATGTGCCTGTAAAATAGGGATTAATTAAAAACAGAAAACAGATTTGTGTTCAAGTCTTAACACCAATCCCAGTAAATTGGAGGTTTTTGAATATTTATTTATTTATTCCGGTGACTAATGTTGTACAAACAAGAAACACTTTAGAAAAAGTGGGTGTTGCCAAGTGGTTATAGTTCTAAGCTAGCAATAAAAGGTTGTAGGTTCAAACCCTGCAAATAGTGAACACATTTAGAGCTCCAGAAAGCGACTAAATTGTTGCTGTTTACCTTATTTGCACATGTTCTTGTCTTATCGTGAATAGTTCATAAGTTCACAAGATGCAAAGAAGGATCTTCAGAATGTAATAACTTCCTCTGCTTATGAATTTGCATTGTGTAATTTGTTTAAGAAGTAAGTGTCAGCTTAAATGTCTTGGCAGTCATTAATGCAAATTCAGGTTGATTTACAGTATGGTGCAGTCAATTTTCACACCTGATTCTGTTGCAGAGTGGCACCTACTGTAGAAAAGACAGAGACTGGTGTGGAGACCAGCACTGCATTGTCACTGGACAGTGGTCAGTGGACAGAGGAAAGGGCATCGCTCCTGGCCCAACTTGAGCTCCTGGAACGAACAAAGAACGAGGAGATGCAGAACCTGAAGACCGCGCTCATTGCTGAGCAGCAGGTTAGCAATATAAAGGATCTCAACTGTAAGAATTGAATCAAGCTGAAGTTTTGTTGTCACTGCAATTCAAAAATTGGCAAAACCATCGAGTCACTACATCTTACATTCTGAACATGTCTTTATATACTTATTAAAAATTCTATTAAATGTAGTTGTTGCAAGTTGTTGCAGATTTAAATGTCACCAAGGTAAGATTATCTAACATGCTGACATTAAATTAAATGGCTGACATTAACAACAATACAATAATGGATGAGTGCCATTATTTTCCAGCAAAAGTGTGTATTTAATATAGCCGTCCTGGAATTCAATTGAACTTGCATAACAGCTGTGTATTTTCCAGGTATTATGAAAAATTAAGAACTGAGTAATTTGTTCTTTTAGTGAAACATATTATGAAATATAATGAAAAATATTGTAATTTGTAGCTGAAACTAATTCCTTTTTTTGTCCGGACAAGTAAAAAAAAAAACAGAACTGAATGAAAATATAGTTATTGTTCCTCTAAAACCCCTAAAATTGCTTGTTTTAATGTACTGATCATTTCTAGACAAACTTCAATACTGTTCTGACCCGGGAGAAACTAAAGAAAGAGCAGCTCATCAATGATCTCACTGAGAAGCTCAAAAACTTGACGCAGCAACAAGAGAAAGATAAAGGTATAACATATTTTGTATCATATAATTTTAGTACATTTTCACTTGTTTTTCAAACATCTTTCTTATCAAACTGCACAGAAATGGTCAGTGTGACCAATAAATGCTAAAAAAGCACGACATATGATCATTGTCCTCTTGTGTTTTGTTGTTTTAATGAAGGTTTGATCGAAACACTCTCCGAAGACCGTGCCTCCATCCTTCAGGAGAAGAAGCAGATGGAGGAGGAACTGAACCATTTGAGGAGCACCGTCCTCGTCTCTTCATCCTTCTTTCCTCCTAATCCCATCCCGGTCTTCACGGAAGCTCTTGGTGCCTGTGGCCCTGCCCATGCTGAAGTCCTCTCACCGTCCACCCCTGATCCAGAGAGATTGGCGTCCATGGCTGCACTGAAGGATGAGGAGAGGGTGGAGTCAGCCGTGGAGGCCAGCATGATGACAGTGCAGTAAGCATCTGCGCAGAAGTTCACTAATTTAAAAACTGAACTACCAAGCTCAGTTTAGTCAACAGCACTCTGAGTGTATGTCTTTGACATTATACAGAAGATGGTTTGAAATGATTCGTTTTTCTATAGCAGTGGAACAAACTGTTGTTGGCCTATGTTCTCACTCGACAGCATTCATTAGTGTAAATCAGCAAACCTGCACAGCCAGCTTCAGTATATAATGAAGTGCTAAAAATACTGCACAATGCTATAGCTGAATGAGCTGCAACAAAACACTTGACTTCACATGCTCTTGTAGCAACAAAGTTTTAGAGGGATGTAGTTTGTTACAGTTGAAAACTTTTTAGATTTTTATTCATTTCCCAATGAATAACACACACATGCCAAAAACATCTGTTTATTTTCCTCATTCAGTTTTTAATCTTGTCATGAGAGAAATAAAGCAAAATTGCTAGATTTATTAATTTCAGAAGTTGAACAGAATTAATATGCTTAATATGTTTTTGTAATAAAAAATCTACACAGTTTTTATAGATTTATAAATGTATTTTTACTGACAGACTTGTTTGAAAAACAAATTATATATTATAATATTATTATAATAAAAAAATGCTGCTACTGCTAATAATAATAATAACAACAGAGTGGAGTTTTTTAAGTGGTAGTTTTGAACAGAAAAGTGATATGCTTTTTGTAGTCAAAAATCTACAGATGCATTATACATTTATGGATGTAAATCTACAGACAGACTTATTTGGAAAAAAATGTATATTATTATATATATAAAAAAAATTAATAATAGTGGAGTTATTATAGTTTGTCATTTTTGAACAGAATTAGTGATTAATATGTAGTCAGAAATCTACACATTTATTATTGATACACCCACAAACACATGTATAATTTTATTATTCTTTTTTTTTTTTATGTTTAGTAGAATATCAGCAGTAGTTAGAAAAAAATAATTGTGGTTTAAAAGTATGCAGGGATCTATTTGTGGAGAGAGGCAAGACCATGTTTTTTCTAGACCTTGTATCTTTAGAGAAGCTGAATGAACGTGTTTGAGACAGGAAAGCGGAGTAGATCAGATAGAAGAGGAAAGATGTGAATCGAGCGCTTGCTGTAGGTGAGGAGTCTTCAGCGCTTTCTTTTTAAAAGCCTGAAATGCGGTTTTTAGTCTTGACACATTAATGAAATTTCCTGCTTTGAATTATTATCGGCTTTTAGAAAATAATTCCTTTTCAAAGCTGAATTATTGAACTGTGTATTTTGTGACATTTATTTTGATGCAGTGACAACCCTATGCTGTCTGAAGAGAAACAGCGCATACTGATTTTGGAAAGGGTAATTCACTTTCACACACACACTTTGATGTTTTAATATTTTGACCAAATGTAATCACTGCATTTCTTAAAAATGTATATTTTAGATGCAAGTATTTCTTATTGTGTTTCAGACCTTACATATGAAGGAGGAAGAGAACAAAAGACTAAGTCAAAGATTGGTGAATATATTTTAGTTTATTTGTACACGAATGTGTGTTTGGTTACAGTTTTGGCTCTCATATTTCATCTGAATGTGTTAATTGTATGAGAACATCTTTTTAATTGATCATCTGTATTTGTGTCCTTTGTGCTTGATCTCAGTTTATAATTGACCACTTGAACAGTCAATTAAAAGCAGTAATTAGTGATGGTAAATAGAACAATACACTCGATTAATGCAGGTCAGCGATCATTAAAGGCATTCACTTTTTTTTTATATCCATAAGTAAAATAATGGATATATTCTGTCTTCACTGTATCATTCATAGACATTACACTGCTGTTGTTATGACAGTAACTACTTGCACATTATCAGCAGTCCATTAAAACATGAGACTCTTTGATATAATTTAATTATATTTCCCCTGGGAATATTTCTGTAAATAGGTTTAATCTCTTTAGCAAAATTACAATCACCGTCTTATTGGGCGCGAGACGCATCTTATGAGACACATAACCCACACTTTAGAGTCCTGGCAGATTCACAAGATGAATTTAGTCTGAAAAACAGCTCTGAAATGTGCCTGGGTAATTGAGCTCGGGCTGAGTTTCAGCTCATTTGCAAACGAGCCTGAAATGAAACTACTAAACATGTTTAAATCCCACATTTCATATTTATTATCTATGTAAATTACAATGTTCTCTGTCCCTACTGTGTGTAATATGCATGTACTACCAATGCATGCTATTTAATAGACCGTTCTACTCCTTACCACTAGATGGCACACATACATTTGTTTTAGGTACAAACTCCATCCTACAAGCACTGATACGCCAGCAGACATTTATGAGATTCATCAATGTTGCATTAAACCAAAACTGATTTTTTTTTGCTATACAGTGTATGCCGTTTTATTTTTATAAAAGTTGCAGAGTGTGTACGCAGGAAACCTAACAAACATATACTAGTGTGAATATCACTAGAACCGTCTAACAATTTGTTTTACAGATGTCACAGAGCATGTCGTCCGTCTCGTCACGCCACTCAGAGAAAATCGCCATTCGAGAGTAAGTATTGTTGGATATTAGCATTAATGATTTGAGCTATTTAAGCCCTCCACCTCATTTGAAAACCCCTCTTTTTGTAGTTTTCAGGTGGGCGACTTGGTTCTCATAATCCTGGATGAGAGGCACGATAATTACGTTCTCTTCACTGTTGGTCCCACCCTTTATTTCCTGCACTCAGAGTCTCTCACTGCACTGGACCTCAAACCAGGTCAGTCACACACACAACAGGAAGACTTCTTAAAGAGACAGATTCATTCAGTAACAATTCTGATCCGACATGATGGTACATGTTTACTCAATTTAATAATTTATTAATTGTATATGTTAATCCATCAATGTATTTTTAAATTGAAATGACAAAGAAAGTGTGTTTTACTCCTGATAAAGTGTTTTGTTGTTTTAATTTACATATTTGCACATTTTTATTGTATATCAGTTATACCTTTTTTTTTTTTTAGGGACAGGAGCAACAAGACGGCCATGGGTTCTAGGAAAAGTCATGGAGAAGGAATATTGCCAAGCCAAAAAGGTAACTGTTATTACTCTATTATTTATTCGAATGCTCTAAATGGAAGAGTTATGTTTCAGTAAATAAGCTTTTTGACTATTATTATTGAACTCTTATTTTATAACATCCTTGATGACTAAGCACTACCCTGTTTTCAGTTTAACATTTGCAGATACTCAGTCCCTTTGCAAAACTTTCTAATTTGGCACATCAGGATGAGAACATTGATTTAGAATTGTGCATTTAATTCTGTTTTGCAACTAATTTGAGCAGAAAACGGTGTATTTTATAATCAGCTGTTAATCATTACTTCACGCACGTATATGGAATGATCTCTTTTATTTATTTATTTTTATGTGATATTCTATTATATATTTTGAACGTGTTTCTTTTGTCATTGTCTGTCTCCAGGCCCTAAACCGGTTCAAAGTTCCTCTCGGCACTAAATTCTACAGAGTAAAGGCCGTGCCATGGAACAAGAAAGTGTAATCGTGTACAAATTGATCATATTGTAATGAGCTCAGTATGTTTTTATTGCTTTTTTTAAGCAGAATCGCTCATCCTTGATTGTTTTGTCAGCATCAGAAGACAAAATCATTTGTCGCTTTTTACCCCCTTTTCTTTTTTCTTTTTTTTTTACCTCTGTTGCAAACTATTTTATCTCATTTTTTTATACACAGAGGATTTGTAAATGTGGACCAAATGATTCTAACTTTATCGGGGCATTGGCTCCAACTACGATGGCTCTGAAGCTGTCACAAGTCTGTAAAATGAACAAAAAGCAGTTGGATGTTACATATTAGTTCATCATTAATATTATAATCGGGTTTGGGGAGGGGGGGGGCTATTATGATCAGCTTACCTATTTCAGAAGGCTATGAAAATATACATTTATTGTAAATGTTACCAGAGGAATGGTCATGGCATGCATATAGATAATATTTTCTTTAATTTAGTTGTCTGGATATGCGTTGTAGTCGGAGGTATCTGTAAAAAGCTGCTGGTTGTTACTCACAGCACAGTGCGACCCGCCTGTTTATTATGATAGAGGCAGAGGCCTCGCAATCCTTCAGATGCACTTTTGGAAAAAAGACGACGCTTTCACTGATTCAAAAGGAAGGTTTGTGCTGTCGAAAACAAGCGTCAGAAGAAAAGCAGCACATATCTTCCCTCTGTTGTAGGATGTTGAAATATAGAAAGTAATATTTCATGTTTGTGAATGTGTGTCTTTATTGAATTTAACCACGACATTGTATATTATTCATCACATCACACAGTAACAAAAAATTAATGACTGTATTGTAAAAGAATTTAGAGTTTTCAAAACAATAAAGGTTTGACCCCAAACTCCTCGCAGTGGATTGCATTCCCCACAGCGTCCGTTCCGAGAACTTTATTTTGGCGAGGATATTGCAAATGTATTGGAATAGTTTTCTTTTTATTGTTTTCATTTATTTTATATTTTTATTTGCCATTCCTTTGGAAAAGAGATGCATTTTCAATACATTTAAAAGCTTTTGTTTTGTTTGAAACAAAGTACAATAAAGCTTTGGCCTTGATGCTTGAAGATGTTTCCCATAACATCTGTTCTCCAGTACTGATATAGTTGTGTACGATTCCAGTTGCACGTCATTTTAAAGAGCTTTTGATTGGAAAACATACTCTGAAAGGGTTTTCTGTTCAAAGATTTTAGACCCAAAAATATGCCCCTTATTCTGTTTCTCTCCCTATGCAAATGCACGCACCGCTATGATTGTAAGTACTTGTTTACATAAGTTTTGCAATCATCGCATATTGATGCTCTTGAATCATTGGCAACACTTCCAACAGAGCAGAACGGAAGATTTTAAAAGAATTACGCCTCTATTGTGTCAACTAAACGAATGAATAGCATACAAGCCCATACATATCAGGAATTAATGGGATCCATTTTATTGCTATTGTCTGTCACTTATGTAACATGTTCCGTCTAAAAATAAACCAGTGCTGAGGTACGGCAGTTGAGGGAATTATTCCCAACTTGGACGTTTTTTTTTCTTTCACCTTGGTCCTTGTCGAATGTTTGCTTTTGTGGGGGCATTAGCTACTGTTGTGTGCTAATGTTGGCATGCTCTTGCACACAACAGACTTAAAAAGGGCTTCGATTGGGGCCCGGGAACGGTATTACCCTCTTGGAGGAGCACGGCGCACCAACATCACTTTCCCAGTTCACAGCGGGGAGCATAGCAGCTCTCTGCCGAGCCTTCGGTACCATGTGGGCCTAGGGGTGTCTCGGCAATGTTTTGCTTTATTTGCTCCGTTTAGCATAAGTCGGCTGTCACATTTGGATGGCGTTTACATAAATTGATGGTGTGATTCGTAGTATCTCGGGACAGGCCTGAATGACTAAACGCGAGATGCTGAGGTTGCTGGTGAAGGAGAAGCATGTGGAATGGACAGCCTCTCAGTGTAAATGTTTACGGCCCCCTACTGTGGATCCGGGACTTACCCATGCTAGACACCACGGAGCTGGTGTGACATCGTTCCAAACGGTGTTTGCTTCACCAAAAAGCTGATAATATACTGAATTAACAGTCCGAGGACAATGCACGTGGTTTCTAATATTTTATTTTTGCACACTTTTTTTCTCACTTTTATTGGTGCAGATAGGGAGCAGAGGTGGTCATTTTTAAACTGCACTCTTAAAAAAATTACGTTTCTTTTGCACTTTTAAACATTCATGGAAACTTTCCATGCCACAAAAGGTTCTTCTAGTGGAAAAATCCTTCAGATTATTTAAATGTTTTTCGCACTAAGAAAAAAAGACTATTCACTAAAATGTTCCAACAATGTTTTTTTGGGGGTTTTTTTTATGGCATTTCTACAAATAAATACATTTAAAAATCCCTTTTTGGAGCCATTATTTTTAAGAGTTTTTGTAATTAAAAAAAAGAGAGGAAGAATACACTTGTTTTGGAATTTAAGTGTTTCTGTTAAGTTATACATTGGTCTTTCTGAAATATGCTTTGGCTCACACACTTAAGGTTGATTAATAACCAGATTATTATTATTGTTTTATTAATGCACAAAATGGAAATAAGAGTTCTCTGCTAGTTTACATTAGAACTAAAATATAGTTTTTATATTTTCAAACCATGTTTTGGCAAGCTGATATTGTAAAACTTGATTTCTTTCATACAGTGTGTGTCAAAGTGAGTTTTGTTTTATAAGTACTTCTAAAAAACATTTAACCAATTCATTGCTGATATTTTTTTTTAGTGCTGTTATTTTCCCTCCAAAATGATGTCACGTCCTGTTGCATAATGACTAACTTTTGTAAGTTTAAGGGATTTTATAAAAGACAAGTAGCATGGAAAGTGATATGGGGAACACATGAAAAATGTATTATACATTTATTATTAGATAAATTAAAAAATGTGACTGTAAAAAACGTAATATTCATTAATGAAATGCCAATTTTTCTTGTTCGAAATGCAGCACCTGAGGGAAAAACAACAACAACCCATCAAAGCAAAGGTAACTGTTAAAAGAAATGATTTGAAATCCGCCCCTTTTGCTTTCTTTATTATGATAATGTAATAGAAGTAAACTATTGTGATTTCTATCCTTTAATATTTAGTTATTTATTTTTTTTATCCTTTATATTAAGTCTATGAGACATAAATTCAATCACAACTTAATTTTCGACTAAATGTGTATTAGCTGTTTTGAATTTGCATGACGTTTAACTTTTTGCCAGTTTTTTCAATTGCATATATTGTGATTGATGCGTCTTTGTAATCATTTTTACAACAGATCATCTGTAGTTATGAAATAACTACATTTAATAGGTTGGCACCCATCAGGAAATGATTCCGTGGAGAAAAAAAGACTATAAAATGGGTTGTTCTTAATTTTTCAATGGCAGTATGTGTTAAATAGGATCCATTTTGATTGACTTTAAAGCAGATTAGGTTATATTTCATATGTGTGACTGTCTTAATAATGAACTAAGCATAAAAACATTATCATAATTCAAATTTTGCATTTTATAAATACCGGTTGGCAATTCTGCTGTCAAGGTAGATTTGAGGAGATGTTTGACTTCTGCAGTCTTGCCCTATTTAAAGCTTGATGTCTATAATCATGCCTATTACAAAACTACTTAAACCATCTGTCATCTAATATCCCGCCATTGCTGTTGATAATAGAGATGGAGCTTTTAGAGGTTTGAGTGGAAAATGATCTGGGCTCGGTGTGTCAACACATCAAAATGAAGAAATTAAACAACATTTAGTCTGTACATAAGAGATGAGACCTGGAAATAGCTATAATTCCATCAGATTTCCTTCTTTGAGTGTGGAAATTGAGCAACAGATTTTGTCTCTGTAATATACAGCCTCTCCAAAGATTATTTTATTGCCGCGCACGTTCAAAACGATCATTAAACAGACATGTTTCATTCGCCTCAAGTGCCTCTACTCAAGATGGAGGATTGTACATTCCCGGTAAGAGATAAATGTTAAAGAGCACATGTCATGGCTTATTGAGAAAAGATGCAGTGTTTGTTTGATCATACGGTATGTGATATTACGTTCTCTTAAATTGTGTATCAGAGCCATACAAACACCTTTTTCATCTTTTAAATTATGTTTCAGAATTTTAGTGCCATGCAAAAGCCTGCGATTAATCCAACCTCACACAGGGTTTCAGATCTAAATAAACTTAGACCTAATCCCCTTAGACAATTATTATAAACTTTATATAAATCTCACACAAAATGAAGTGTGATTTCTGTGCTACCAGTTTTGTATTGTGAAATGAAACCATGAACCTGTTATCAAACAAGTTTCCTGAACACTCCCCACATCTGTCATTGGTCAATCTACAGATAGTCCCGCCCCCAGACTCCCGTCATTGGTTGATCCAGTTTTGCTGTGCTGGCTAAACCAAAGAGACAACTGATACAAATGGCTGATAGACCTTAGTCAGAGTAGTGCCATATTTGACAGGAATTTCAAAAATGAGGCTATGGGGGACATACTACAGTATGTTAAAAGGATACTGTTGTTTAACAACATATCAATGTTATATAAAAAAATTAAAAAATCTGGTAGACAAAAACTCCATAAAAAAAATAAACATGACTGCTCATGAAAATGTTACCAGTCAATTTGCTGATAAATCGAGAACAATTAGACAAAATACATTTTGACATTATAACGCGACCTTTAGCGATCCGCCACTTCCTGCAAAACGAGCTCTTCCGGGTAACTGAAACCGGTGCTACTTTCATTTCCCTCATATTTTGCGCATCCAGCAACTTTGCGTTTCAGTTATGGATTAAAAGTGAAGTGAAGTGACATTCAGCCAAGTATGGTGACCCATACTCAGAATTTGTGCTCTGCATTTAACCCATCCGAAATGCACACACACAGAGCAGTGAACACACACACACACACACTGTGAGCACACACCCGGAGCAGTGGGCAGCCATTTATGCTGCGGCACCCAGGGAGCAGTTGGGGGTTCGATGCCTTGCTCAAGGGCACCTAAGTCGTGGTATTGAGGGTGGAAAGAGCACTGTACATGCACTCCCCCCACCCACAATTCCTGCCGGCCCGGGACTCGAACTCACAACCTTTCGATTGGGAGTCCGACTCTCTAACCATTAGGCCACGACTTCCCTAAATTTATAGTAAAAAAAAAAAAAAAAAAAAAAGAAAAATACTACCTCAGAGGACTTCAGTATTAAAGGGTTAGTTCACCCAAAAGGGAAATTTATATAAAGTTTATAATAATTGTCTAAGGGGATTAGGTCTAAGTACCCTGTGTGAGGTTGGATTAATCGCAGGCTTTTGCATGGCACTAAAATTCTGAAACATAATTTAAAAGATGAAAAAGGTGTTGCTGAATAAAGTCGTAGTTTTTGCTATTTTTGGACCAAAATGTATTTTCAATGCTTCAAAAAATTCTAACTGACCCTCTGATGTCACATGGACTACTTTGATGATGTTTTTCTTACCTTTCTGGACATGGACAGTATACCGTACACAGTTTCAATGGAGGGACTGAGAGCTCTCGGACTAAATCTAAAATATCTTAAACTGTGTTCCGAAGATAAACGGAGATCTTACAGGTTTGGAACGACATGAGGGTGAGTCATTAATGACATAATTTTAATATATGGATGAATTAACCCTGTAATGCCTTTAATATTGTTTTAGCCTTCCTCTCGTTACTTAGGCGAATATTTTATACACTCTAACGAACTAAATTTTTCTCTCAGTGGAAGCTTGAAGATATTATGATCATAAAATGCAACCTGAACTCAAATCAGTACTTGATGTTGCAAAATTAACCCCTTCGGGATGTTACATGGCAAATTCACTCTGCTTATGGATGTTTAGTTGTGGTTTATTTAACATATTAGTGTATTCATATAGTGTAGCATATATAGAATTTAAAGTCAAATGCAATTAAAAGTCATTGAGTGCGTCATTATTTGTTCACCGCAACAGGATGAACCTCTGCCGGTCACAGAAACGCCATATGATTCTCACCTTTTGCATCTTGTGTGAACATGGCTTGTGTCCACATGATGACAGAAGGTGTAATGCCTCCGCATGTAATAATATATCATTACAGTGTGCTCATCAAACGCTGCAATATGTGCCGCAAATATTTATACATTTGCAAGTTAAACGTTCTATTTCAAACGCAGCATTAATAGAGTTTGTATTTAGATACTTTTCATGTCGTAGACAAAGATCATTGTGCGTGTGTGTCTGTGTGAGTCAGCCAGATTGACAGACCGTAGGATATAGCGTGATATTTGGTGCCATGGAAGAGAATAGAATATGTATTCACACCACACCAGATGATTCAGTTGATCAAACTCTGGGTAAAAAAAAAAGCTCCTCGTTATGATTGGCAGCCAAAGAGAGTTTCATTTTAGTACATTCTGTACATTTATAGCGATTTGCTTATGTGTATTCATGTTATGGCCAAGAATCTAATGTGTAAACTTAAATATTGGGATTGCAGATGTTTTTAGCCATGAAGAAAATAAATATTTTCAAACTAAAAAGAGATTAGAGAGAACTTGGCAAAAAGATATCATGTTTCATCAGTAGTAATCAGTTACAGATAACTGGTCCGAACCTTCCCGGTGGTATCAGCAGATATCTGGCGAAGGAAAATGGAAGCTAGCTTCCAGCGTTTTTGCAGCCGCAGCGCCTGTGCAGAAGGAATGACACCAGCTTTGATGGACTTTATAGCTTTTTTGAGATGACTCTCTTTATGCCGCTTGCAGTTCCATTATGGCTTTGTTGGAAAGCTTGTTTACCTGCTGATAACATACACTGGTGGATTGAGGAGCAGCGATCCAGAGCTCGCTGCCAGAGTCACTCAAGTCACATTGTATGGCGGGTAGAGAAGAATGCCGTGTTTACGCGAGGGGGGGCCACACATGCTAAATGTGAAATCAAACTATAGGACCAATAAGAGATGTGCACAACTTTGCCAAGTTTTTATTTTTAGCCGCATGGTTGCAGCGGAAGCTTACAGGCGATGAGGTGGATGCATACCTCCAGTCGCCCTCGTTTTACGGTCGTTTAATCTCTACATGTTGACAGATTTTCAGGCTTTTCAGTTCTCTAATTGAAAACGTGGAAAAATGGCAAATGTGATTAAAACGCATACTAGCAATCGTTGTTCTTGGTTGTGTTTTAATAAAAATTGCCGAGGCCGGGATGATTTCAAAGCACAGTCCTACGTGACATGTTTTGTCCTCGGTAACATGCAGTGTATCACCCTTGGCAGGAAACAGAATCCAGTAGTCATGGATAAAATGTGCTTATGAGGATTTTAAATGCACAAAGTCAAAGTTGGCACAATTTTGGATTACATTATATATATATATATATATATATATATATATATATATATATATATATATATATATATATATATATATAAATTACCACAAAAAGCATGAAACAGGCCAACAACCGATTCTATTTTAAAGTGTAACTGGACATTTTAGTGAAAAAAAAGAAGTAGGACAAGATAGGATTTTAGCCATTTGGAATGAATTTGATTGTGAACATGTGGTTGGGGGAGGAGTTTAAACTAAGAGGGCTTGGTGACATCATCCAAAATAGAAAGCTGTTTCTGAAGATGTTACATTTTGATGAATGATTGTATTATTTATTTTCTCTCTCACTCTGATAAATAGTTTCCAAAAACTATTAATTATAATAGTAATTTTGGGGACTTGGACAATATGTGCTTGTGTGGATTTTATATGCACAAAGTCTTATGCACAATTTTTAAATACATACAAATAAAAATAAAAAGCCAAAAAGCATGAAATGGCACCGACAAGCATTTTTGTTTTTCTAATGTGACATATTTACATTAAAACTCAAAATGTCAATGGAAATTATATAGGACAGGATTTGAATGTATTTACTTGGAGTGAATTGGATCGTGAAAATGTAGTTGGGGAGAAGTTAAAAATAAGAGTGTTTGGTGACATCATCTGAAAAGAATGTTATTTCTGAGGCGGCGCAAGCATGAAACAACACCCACAAGCAAATAAATTTTTCTAATGTATGATACATTTGCATTGGGAATGAATTGTATTGTGAAGATGGTTGGGGGAGGAGTTAAAAATAAGAGGCTTGGTGACATCACCTGAAAGGAAAGTTACAATTTGATGTAAATTTTAATATTTTTTTTTACCAATGAAATGTTCACAGTAAGACCAGGAATATGTGTTAATACAGTAAGTAAGGTAAATTGTGGGACAAAGAGTACAAAAGTAACAAAAAGATTTTATATTCACAAACATAAGTCATAACCACAATTTGGAATTACATTTTTCAAACAATGTAACCCAAAAAAAGTGTTTAAAGTCAACGTAAAAAAAATTCGCAACACAAATTACTTCTGTAAAATTACATATTTTCAAGTGAAACAGATATAAATTGATCACAATAAGAGCACAAATGTCTATTAAGGAGGTAAAAAGGCCCATTTTGGATTTTAGGTGTAATCTCTATATTTACAATTTTGGATTATATTTTACAAAAATATACCCAGAAAAATCTCTAACCACTCAATTTTGGATTAGCAGATCTTTCCAGCGAGAAAACACATTGTTGTTCACTAAAGTGAGGCCTAAACACAAAATATAATTTAAATGTAGTTTTTTTAAATGTAACTTGAATATGAAAAACCCTTAAAAAGTGGTGAAGGCCGACCTGTGGCTTTATCACTCACATGAGAGCAGTGGAGGAAGCAAACATGTTTTAGGGGTGTGTGTGTGTGTGAGTGCGAGAGAGAGTGTGAGTGTGGGGCTGTTGATGGCAGCTGCTAGTGCTTTGGATGTAGAAGCGGACAGATTGTGCGTTGTGTTGGTACAGCCAGTTCGCCACCTGGCACACTGTTTCTTGTTAGAACTTCTTGCTGTTTCTGTTCTGCTCAGAGAGACGCGAATGCAAGCGATGACAACTTTCGTCACACACCATGTTCAAACCGCCACCACAGTTATGGCCAAAGGGATTGTGTACAAAAAACGATTTGCATTGGAAAATTTCAACTTCCACTGCCGAGACAAATTAAAAGGCGATACTTTTGACATTAGATGCAATTATGGAACCGAATTGTCTCGTTAATCATTGAAATGATTCTTTAAACTTGTATATTCCAAAAAATGCATGCCCTGACAAGAATTCCTGCCAGGTGAATATATATAAAGTCTATGGTTAGTTACTGTTTTTTGCTATAAGACTAAGGTATTAAATTGTTTTATAAAAAAGGTTAAAGGTTCCAAAAGAGGGTTTATCAGTGATACCATAAATAAACCATTTTGGATTTCCCAAAGAACCTTTCAGTGATCAGTTATTAAAAGAACCATTTTGTCTTAACCATTTTGGATAATCTAAAGAACCTTTTTCCACTATAAAGAACCTTTTGTGGAATCAGAAGGTTCCATTGATGTTCAAGGTTCTTTATGGAAACATAGATGCCATTAAAGAACCATTGTATTTAAGAGTGTACTTTCATACTTAGGGTTCTAAATTTGGACTGAAGTTTTACATTTTGGTGCATGGCTTTGTTCTGCCGAAGTTAATAAAATAGGGATTCCAAACATTCCAAAAGGGAGTTTTTTCAACAATGCCATAGAAAAACCATTTTTGGTTCCTCAAAGAACCTTTTAGTGATCAGTTCCTAAAATAACCAATCTTGTGTTTGTTTGAGGAGCATTTTAACAATTTAAATAACCCCTTTCCACTATAAAGAACCTTTCGTGCAATGGAATGTTTCCATGGTCGTTAAAAGTTCTTCATGGAGCTATCGATACCAATAAAGAAGCTTTATGTTTAAGAGTGTACTAAGGTTCTAGATTTGGACAAACTTTAAATTTTAAACATTGGTGCATAGCTTTGTCCTGTGGAAGTTAATAAAATAATGTGACTTGCTGTGGAAAAGTGGATTACTACTTTTCAAAGAAAACAAACTTATGATTTTTATCCAGGCGGATGAAAAAAAAAAAAGATTCCAAAAGGGTGTTTTTGAAGGTGAACAGTTTTTCATGAACAGCTTTTTCATGAACAGTTCTTAAAAGAACATGTTTTTTTCTTAATGTGAATAACATTTAAAAAATCTAAGAAAGCTGCATGGATGTTAAAGCTGCTTCATGGAACCATCAAAACCAATAAAGAAGCATTATTTTTAATAGTTCATACTTGTACTGAAGGAGGATCCTGAGCCACATATGGGCTCGAGAATATAACACAGACATATGGATGGAATCTATTGACTAGCAACGATCAGGCAACCACACTAGTATCAATTTTTAAGCATTCATGTTTTCTTAGTTCATAAAATATAATAGGTTTCGAATCATTCAGCTTGTTTGAGAGTGCCAAAATGAGTGTGATCTTGAAAATTCTGGTCTTTGTGCAAATGATAATTGTTTA
This sequence comes from Carassius carassius, assembly GCF_963082965.1. Taxonomy (NCBI): domain Eukaryota; kingdom Metazoa; phylum Chordata; class Actinopteri; order Cypriniformes; family Cyprinidae; genus Carassius; species Carassius carassius. Next base: position 23,931,465 of record NC_081796.1, read on the forward strand.
GACACATGCCCCCCTCCCCCCACCCCAGACCAGCCCAGCCCATCCTAACCCAGCCCCCGCATCCCACCATATGATTGACAGCCAGGGTGCTAATGCCTCTCTCCGCTAACAGACCGATGCATCCTTCTTATTAGTTAGTCATTCCACACTATCACACCCAGAATCCCTATCTGTCATTTCACAATTTAGCCCCCTGGTGCATATGCACAGCACCTAGACCAGCACTCTCATCTCCTACATTTATACAACAGCAGAAATTAACAAATGTATTCCTGTCTTCTCTCTCCCCCTTCTTTTATTAGTATTACTTCATCCCGTGTGTTATTTTGTCTTTTCCTGTGTGGTGTGTCATGATGCATTTGCATAGAGGATGCTTTGGGATTTAGGCTTGGAGAGAAAATATATTTACATGTTATGACCTGAATTCAGTTTATTTTTATTCTATATTGTGACTTTTTATTAGAAAGTATGCTTTGAAATAACTAATAACAAGTAGTAAGAACTGAGAATTAGTACAATAGACAAATATATGATTATTAGCCCCTAAGACAGTAGTTTATTGTATCATGTAACATTTAGTATTTTAATCATACACTACCATTCAAAAGTTTAGGGTTGTATTTATTATGTCTTTGAATGAAGTCTCTTCTGCTCATTAAGGCTGCATTTATTTCATCAAAAATAGGAAAAATTGTATTGCAATTTAAAACAACTGTTTTCTATTTTAATATAGTTTAAAAAATTATTTATTCCTGTGATCAAAACTGAATTTTCAGCATCATTACTCCAGTCTTCAGTGTCACATGATCATTCAGAAATCATTCTAATATGCTGATTTACTGCTCAAGAAACATCTATTTATATTATATTTATTACATTATTATCAATGTTGAAGACAGTTGTGCTGCTTCATTTTTTTTACATTATTTTTTCCCCAAAGGCTTTCTATAAACTCTATTTTTTAACTTGATGAATTTTTGCTAAATAAAAGTAATAATATATATATGTATATATATATACTGCTCTGGTATTGTTATAATAGACTAATATACAGTACTAGTGTTGAATATGCTATAACATTTACCTGCCTCTGTTTGCATGAATAGGGTTAAATTTAATGTCAAGCCAATCAACTGAGTCTTTCAGTTGACAACAGGCCCTCTATATTGGCAATAACCAAACGGAAGCTGAAGCTGAGCTTTTCAAATCAAAAGCACAACTGTACAAGTTTGGAGGCGCTGAAGAAAAAAAAATAGTTGCAGAAGAAGACAAAGTTCTGGAGGATGACAACAGCACAAAAGTTGTACTGTTGGGCGTAAGTGGTGTGGTGTCGCCCAGTGCCAGTGCCCTGTGCCCTCAGAGCTGTTATCAGGGCACTGATGGTAGTCAGGCACACGGCCCCCTCTGTTCCCCTGCCCGATTTGAATGGACAGCGTTTTCCATTGTGTTCTCCATCAAAACAGAGGACAAAGTTAGTCAGCAAGTTACATAGCTTCCCTGCATTCAGATTCCTCAAGCCTCTTTTGTATGACGCTTGACAATGTGTTTTGCTGCCGCCAGACCTGCTCGGGCTGCCAGAGGTATGTAAGCCGCCGTGTTTTTATCCTAGCAGACGCTAATAATTTGATCATTAGCCACACGAGAACATGTGGTACACTTTCTCACTTTAGCGGGTAAATAATTGATACGGCTTTTATCTGATCTCTCTCTAAAGTGCTTCCTTGTGAATTCCTGGCACTTTCGTAAAATTACCTGAAGGCAAACGGTACAGATTTATACAAGTTATTTACAACAGGAGCCCAGCCGCTGCTCTGGAAAGTAGGCTGCAGATCAAAGGATTGTTTTGATGTCTGCTTAGCATATTTGTTTAACCTAGCCAGTGATTCTGCAAAGTGCACAAGCTTTTTGGTGATATGCAGAGTACCCTTTATCCCTCTTTCTCTTGTGTTAGCTCCGGATTTAAGTACTTTCTGTATTTAGGAGACAACTGGATTTGCCAGCTTTTGAAATGTAGTTGCCCACTGCTTGCAGTCTTGGCACTCCGAAATAGATAACTAGGTATGTAGCAGAGCTAATCCTGATCGGCCTTGTAATAGTATTTGTGGACTACACGGCACCCAATTAGGGCATAATGTGTTATTTTTGTTTCTGCTAAGTTGGATTAAATATGAAAATGTGGTTGTTTTTCCTCTCTCTTGGAGAATGTTTACTTTTTAATCTGCATATTTATTTTTCCCGCTCAGCCCCCACCCCTTCCGTCCTCTTTTTCCATTTGCGGCCAAATTGGGGGAAGCTGCATTCAGCTAGCAGTCAGCCGAGTGTCAATCGAGATGGCATAAGTGGGAAAGCAAAAGAGGAAGAAGAAAATGTTTGCGTACACAATAGCATAATTCTCCGTTACTCTAGGTTGGCGTGATGAGTGCAGGTTTAGTGGAAGCAGAAAGAGAAAAGGGGTAGATGGCTCATAAGAGGGATAAACCTGGAGAGTCATGCTGCAAATGTGTTTTACAGAAACACAATGAAAAGAGGGGACAAAGCCATTGTGCCAAACTCCTTTGGAAAATGGCAAAGCAGCTCTCCAAGGTCCAGGACCATGGAGAAGCCGGATGAGCCTTCGGAAGCAGCAGAGGAGACGAGGCTTTCCAACTACACCTGCCCAAGAAAGGCAAGGAGTGACCGCCGTAACCCACCGTCTCCCGTGTCTACCTGCCATTTTTGACCGTGACATGTTTTTTGGATGCGTTCGAAGAACTGTTTCTCCTAGTAAACAGCATTGTTAGCGGCGAGAATTCCTTTTGAAAGAAAGTGTTTCCCTAATGATAGGGCCCTGCCAAAAAAAAAACAGAGAGAGAGAGATACAAAGCCAAAAAAAAAATGTGAAAGCACAAAAACAGTCACAGGTGCTTGGGAAAAGAGAAAACATAGTGAATGGTCACTGAAGTCCCCCAGGAGGCCTTTCAGCGGAAGCCAGTGCGGTGGGTGGACTTTGTGACAAGGACGTTTGTCGCGAGCCAGGTGGAGCAGTGTAGCACGCGTGCTTCTGTAAGCTGCATTCACATGTTAATGCAGCTGCGATGTAACTTTTATTTGTCTCAGCCTGGTGCCGAGAGCAATAATTATAGAGCACTTTTGCCAGCGTTAAGACTGACAACAGAGGATCAAGCGAATGTATCATTTCCAAATGGATGAATATGGATGTTATGAATATAAGAGCGTGCTTGCTGTTGATGATATATTTTAGAGCTGTTTATGAGGAAACATTTATTCAGTCAGCACCGCTGTTTACCTCTTTGCCTTCATCTGAGTAGTATTGTATTAACGTCGGCTAGCAATGCGTTAATGTCAGCTCAAATGCCAGTTGGCAGGGGTTTCAAATAATTTAGCATTTGCTAAAGCTAACAATGAGAGTGTGCATGTGTACCGATCAAATCAGTGGATACACCTTGCAAAAACACCTGGCAAAATATGTGTTTTGTTATAATGGATGAATAGACATTTACTTGTAATGGTCCTAAAGTCATATAATTGTATTGCACATGCAATTTTTTTGAAAGCATTTGTTACCCTGGAACACAAAACTAGTCTTAAGTGACAATTTTTTTTATTATATATGTATAAATTAAGACATGAAAGCTGAAAGAATAAGCTTTCCATTGATGTATGGTTTATTAGGATCTGACCATATTTGGCCGAGATACCACTATTTGAAAATCTGGAATCTGAGGGTGCAAAAAAATAGAAATATTGAGAAAATCACCTTTGAAGTTGTCCAAATGAAGTTATTAGCAATGCATCAAAAATTGAGTTTTGGTATATTTACGGTAGGAAATGTACTAAATATCTTCATGGAACATGATCTTAACTTAATATCCTAATGATTTTTGGCATGAATGAAAAATCTATCATTTTGACCCATACAAAGTTTTTTTTGGCAATTGCTACAAATATACCCCAGCGACTTAAGACTGCTTTTGTGGTTCAGGGTCACATTTAGATTTAATCATGGATAAATCTTGAATATTTGGTTGAGGTTTGGTTTCTCTTTAGACTAAATTAAGATTTAATGCACGCTGCTATAAAGATTACCGGTACGCTTAGGGAAAACTATTCACTATTAACTAGTTGCTTATTAGCATGCATATTACAAGCATATTGGCTATTTATTAGTATTGATAAAGCACATATACATGCCTTATTCTGCATGACCATATTCTAGCTCCCTACCCAAAACCAAAACTACTAGTACAACTACCTTACTATCAATATGCAGCAAATTTATTTTTAGTTTATTGAGGCAAAACTCTTAGTTAATATTGAATATGTGTTCCATGATGTAAAGTGTTACCAAATAACCTTTAAAGTGCAGTATTAGAGGTGGCACAGAACTATACACCCACTTTTTATATGTGGGGTTTTATATGTGATAGCTGATATGCAGAAATGATTTAACATGTTTTATGTCCGAATGAAATGCCATTGCTTCTGAGGAACAGTTTCAGAAAAACGCCTGAAGAAGGGAGTCTTAACCACCATCCATGTCTTTTTTTTTTGTCAGTTGTACTTTAAAGTCAAACTTTCTTTGTCTTCCATTCTGAAGTGGCTGGATCCACCGCAGCATATGTCCCTCCTATCACCTGGTTTGTATGTTTCTCAGAGGTCTTTTCTGGTGGCTCTGGGGAGGCCTGATTCAATGCCCGGCTATCTGCTCTGCATAAATAGCAACAAAGCCATTGTCATCTGCACCTTTTGGATTGCCTTTCCGAGCCTATTGAAACTGGCTGTCCCCTGAGATAATGCTCCAGTCATTGCCATAACCCTGCATTACCAATTGTTCTGTGCTTTCAGGAGAGTTGCCTGGCTAAATCCAGGAATGGATGGCAAAAAAGTGAACTGGGACCAAACAAACCTTGTTCTGTGAGGAAAAGATAATGCCTGAGGATTTAATAAACTGGACTATGTGTGGACTTTATACAAGAAAATGCATTGTTTAAATAACGTATCTCGTTATTGCGACATAATTGAGTGGAAAAAAATAATGCTAAACAAATTTCAAAAATAAGGATTTTCTGATGATGTTTCTAAACACATAACTGAACACTCATCCCATCTACCATTGGTTGGACAAACATATAGTCCCATCCCAAAGTCACGCCATTTGTTGAATCAGTGATTCTTAAGGTAGAGCCGCAGTGTTTTTGCTTTTTGGGGAAATATGAATTACTAAATTTGTAACTGAGATAGAACTTTCTGAAGAATTCTGAAAGATAGAATTTCCAGAATCTAAGAAAATGTACTCATTTCATTTATTTATTTATTTTTAATAATTCTTCATGTCGTTGGGCCTTTGCAGTTTTTTGTAATATTATGACCAATGCCAAATCTGGCTTGTGAAGCAAAACCACTTTAGAAGCATTGATCACAAATTGAAACAATCTTTAACCCAATTCTTGCTGGGTTTCTATTGGGCTTCTTGTCGGCTTGATCAGCTTCTCTGATTTGTTGACTGCTATATTGTTGTGATGTGCTCTACAAAGCGTACACAATCCATTTCGCCAACTCAAAAGTTACTTGCCTGACATCTTTTAGAATGGAATATTTACAAAACTGGAAAAAAGTGATGCCCTATAGTGTTCCTCCAGTTTTAAGCCTGTTTGGGAGACGCGATTGAACCATCCAGCAGTGTGAAATCGTATCCGGTCCTGGTTCTGTAATCATTCTCTTAGACTCTTGTTAAATGGTTTACTTGCCACTTTTGGCGGCATTTGCTGAAGATAGCAAAGGCATAAAGACTGGCCTTGATCGGATTAACCATGCAATAGCATGATGTAACTCTTTGTTTTTGTGCTATGTGTTCTATGTATGTAGCATACGCACTTAACTCATGTTGCTTTATGCCGCTTATGACAAGTGCGTGAAAAGCCAGAGAGTTGCTTATAGCATATACAGTGTTTTTTCATGGATCTCTGAGCTCGGGATTAGTGATATTATCCCAATATATGACTAGTCATAGTCAAAGAGAAGGTTGTTGATTAATGCATTCAGAATGCATTTCGAAGACATTTATATATTTTATAATTTGAATACCGAATTTTATAGAACCAATCTGGACTGTATGGCACACATGAATTGGTATTATGTCAGTATTATTTATATATGATGACAGATTTTATTAATATTTTGAATTAGCTTTTTTCATATTTTCTATTGTTTTATATATATATATATATTTATATTTAAAATTTTCATTTGTTTAATTGTTTATAAATTTGTAATGTGCTTTTGTCATTTATATTATTTATAATATTTATATTTAATTTGAAACCAGGTTTTTTCAATTAACAAAATGCTTCCAATAGTTTTATTTTTAGTTTTGCTTAACAAACAACAATAATAACCCTGATATGAACCACAAATGACTTCCTGCAATGCTCAAAAATGCTCAACATCCGGCACAGAAACTTTCCGGCTGAAGGTTGCGTGTGCATGCAGCACTTATCTGTGCAAGATGTTTCAGTTTACATTTCACGTTGTTGTGGGTTGACAGCTGTGACCATAGCAAGCCCTATTTCGCCTCTGTGTTCGAAAGAAGAAGAAATGTCTGCATTTTACTGGAGGTTTAGATGCTTGTTTATCACTTTTAAATACCATCATCTTTGCCGAAATCCCCTCTCAAAAGAACCTTTCACTTGCTGGAATAAATTCAAATTAAAATTTAAATCCCTCTTTGCATTCCTTCAGCCTCTTTTAAAATAGCTGGCTCCTTTTAGAAAGCTGTTTATGTAGTGATCTCTTCATAATCCAGTTTGTTTCTCAACAGCAAAAAAAGAAAAAAGAAACACTAAAATCGTATTATCAGTGTCTTGGAGAGATGATGCGAGAAAGTCAGTGAGACTCCGTATCTGGTGGGGTTGAGTTTTCAAAGTACTAAATCTGAGAAACGTCACAAATGCTCTTTGATGGAGTACTTTTATGGAACACGTGCATTTGACTTGCAAATGCTAATAGTACATTGTATCGGCCCAACTCTGATATATCCAATGCCGCAAAAGAACGTGACAATGCCAAGCCTTAACAAATAGGTGAAATATATACCTGTACGCTGGGATCTGAACATTATGTCATTTATGATTCAAACATCTCGCCGTTCATCTTTTCAGTCTAGTTTTCCTGTATTAGGCTCCATTCTGTTTGGAAATACTGTCAAAGCGTATTTCAAACAAACAAATCAACACTGTCGGGAGCCCGACCTGTTTTCCCCCCACTCTCTTCAGAGGTATTCAGTTGGCTGTTGAAAGGACAAATAACATGGAAGACCTTATTAAGGTTTTCTTTGAGCACGCTAGATTGGATTTATTGTTAGCGAACAAATTATAATTGTATCTCCTGAAAAGTTAGCAAAGATCTAAACAAAGGGAAATCAATGGCACAGGCCGATTAATCACACCAAGCGGGCTACTTGTGCCGAAGAAACTTACCTCATAATCAATGTCTTTGTTTTGCTCAAAGGGCATTTGCATGCTGATTCAGTGTGCCATATTGGATGCAATCAAAACATTGTCATCCACATTAATAAGAGGGTTATTTGGACTCTCAAGTATGCCACTGAATAGCACAGACACGTTGTAGCGCTCCAGTATTAAAGAGCAATCTAAATGTGATAGAGAGATTCAGTTTGTTAGAAGAGTTTCAGGCTTTCAGTATGTTCGTTTTAATATTAAGAATGTATTGCGCATGTAAAATGCTGTACAATACATTTAAGACAGATTAACCTCTGCAATTCCAAAATTGAGGAATCAGTAAAGAAAATCCCACAGTAAAGAAAATCTTATCCCATCCCACACAGCCAACATCAAAGTGCACTCATTTACATGTGTTAATCCTTGACGTCCATGTGCTAACATACACTTGTGTTATTTATTTATTGTTTTAAATAGTTGTGGTAAATACCATTGCAATGAAGGCAATTTCATAATGCATTGTAGGAAATTTGGTGAACAATTAACCCAATATGTCAGTGTGTATAGTGAAATTTGCTTTTGTGGAGTAGAGATTTGGTAACACCTTACTTGAAGCCTCTAAATATACTCTGGTGTTAATAATAATATGTTAATTCAAATCAGTACATTAGAATGATTTCTGAAGGATCACGTGACACTGGAGACTGGAGGAATGATGCTGAAAACTATCTTTTCATCACTGGAGTAAAATACATTTTTTACACTCATCTTTGCATTGTAAAAATATTTCACAATGTTACAGTATACAGCCTTGGTGAGCAGAATAGGTTTCTTTTAAAAAACATAAAAGTAATGTTTTTTGTGTAATTCATTATTAAAGTATTTTTAGTGAAATAATTAAGCCTTGTAATGCACTCTATAATGCTTCTGTTCATTGCTATACTTTTAGAAAGTATAGTGCATTAAATCCTGACAAACCAGTTTCGGATGTAACTAGGAATCTGCAAAAATTATAACGCATTTTAACTTTGGTCACGATTATGAAAAAATGTAATGTATTCTGTATTACAAACATACATTATGGCTATAGCTTCAAAATGTATTAGATTATATATGAACACTTTAAGTAAACTTTAAGTGACTTTTGCTGTATGATTAGTCAAGTTAGGGTTAGGGTTAGGTTTTTAGGTTTTTTTTATCTTAACACAAGTAACATATTTTTTAGTTTATTTTTTTTTTACATATAATAGTATAATATAATTTTACTATAATACTGTTTTAGCCAATATTTGTGTACACTTTAATAATTATAATAATAATTATTTTATTACTTTAATATTATTTAATAATAAAAATAATAATATTTCTTTCTGCTTCACAATTTCACTTTAATTCATTATTACTTACCATTTATTTGTAATTATTTGTGAAATTTGGTAGCAATTTCTGTGTGTTTCTACACCATTTATTTTCAGTGTATGTTGTGTATTTTTGGTCTATTTGAGCAGGGCTCTACTAGATTAGCAGCATACTGCCATTGAAAGTTAATTTTGAAATTAATTGAGATTTTGTAACAGAACTACATATCATGATCATGAAATTATGATTCATTTATTATCTGCATGACAAGTCTTAATGGATCAGTCTTTCCAAAAACACATGACAATTTTTTTTCAGAGGTCCATAACAGTTGTCCATATGAAATTCTTCTGATGCCTTACTCATAGTTCTGTGTGAGAAATAGACTGACATTGATGTTGTTATTCACTGATTATCATTCCCGGCATATAAAAAATATTAGTGTTATTAATAAAAATTCTTCTTTGTGTTCCATTCACAGAAGTAATCCGTGTTTGGAATGACATGAGGGTGAGTAAATAATGACAGTTTACATTTTTGGGTGAACTTATTTTTTACTCTTCCATGATATTGGTTATTTTGCACAGATGGGTCACACAATGGAGCGATCCTGCATTGCATCTACTGTAGAGTGACCTTGAATTTGGGTTACCCAATTTGACCACCTTGTTATCAAGAACAACAGCAGCACATCCCTGGAGGATTTAAGGCTTTTGCACCTGAGTCCTATAGTTTCCAAACATTATAGATTCCAAGAGACAAACCTTGATTCCAAAACGCAGAAGCCAGTGTCACTGACATTTTCATACATATCTGCTGATCTGAGAATTATTTTAATCTGATCAAGCTGTTCTCTAGATATTGGTTGGCATTATATAATTAGAAGCTCTTATTTAATTGAGAGAGCAGACATGGACAGGTGAGTCTCTCTCACAGGTCTTTTTAAACCATTTGACACACTATCAGTGGACACAGATGGAGCCCATTCCACTTATTAAGCGCCTTGTTAAGACAATTTGCTGCACCTGAACTAAGCGGAGTTTGTCATGAAAACAGAGCTAAGCTTGATACAGTTCTTTTTAGGCCTTTATAGTTCACCAAAAATCTAAATTCTGGTATCATTTACAAACCCTCTTATTGTTTCAGAATTCAAATACAGAGTTCTGGCATGAAACTGTAGATGGCGCAGTCCGATAGGCCTATCTCAATCTGACCGAATGACATCATTACATGGCACAGCTGATTGGTTCTCTCCTGTATCGGTAGCCAATGAGCTCGCTACTCAGCACTCAAATATATGACTAGGGCTTACCGTAGCAGTTGCAGCTTGCTTCAGAAACCCTCCACCTTCCCCAGCTCCACCTGTATAGATCTGCTAGGAAGTGATCCTTAAATGGGGTTATTTCATGTATGTTACAAGTGCAGCAGCAATATTTCTTACGTGCTCAGGTGTTGTGGATGTATTGGGAGCAGTCTCTGTACTTTTTCTGCTGTAGTAGCAGCGTAGCAGATCTGTTTTGCCAAGACCAAATACATAAACATTGTCATGTACATTACCATGCCAATCCCCTCAGAGAGTTGTCATAACAGAACTTTGTTTCTTGCGTAGAACTGAAAAGGACATATTTTGAAGAATGTACACGCTGTTCAAGCGATCAGAAAATAAAGATTTACTGTTCAAAAGTCGGTAAGATTTTTTCAATGTTTTTAAAAGAAGTTACAATCACCAAGGTTGAATTAATTTGATCAAAATATTATGAAATGTTATTACAATTAAAAATGATTTATTTCAGTATTTTTAAAAATGTAATTTACTCCTCTGATGCGCAGCTGAATTTTTAGCATCATTACTCCAGTCTTCAGTGTCACATGGTCATTCAGAAATCATTCTAATATGATTATTTAGTGCTCAAGAAACATTTCTGATTATTATCAATGTTGATAACAATGCTGCTTAATACTTTTGTGAAATAAAAGTAATAAAACTTTATAAACTTTAATAAAACAAAGTTCAACAGAACAGCATTTACATTTACAGTACATTTTGTCATTTAGCAGACGCTTTTATCCAAAGCGACTTACAGATGAGGACAGTGGAAGCAATCAAAAACAACAAAAAGAGCAATGATATATAAGTGCTATAACAAGTCTCAGTTAGCTTAAACGCAGTACACGTTGCAAGGGCTTTTAAATAATATAATAAATAAAAAGAAAAGAGATAGAGAATTTATGCAAAAAAGAAATGTTTCGTAACATTATAAATGTCTTTGCTGTCACCTTTGATCAATTTAATGCAGCCTTGATGAATAAAAGTACAATTTTCTTACTGATCCTAAACTTATAAACATTACTTTAATACAAAGTCAGTATTTTCCAGATATTTTAAGTCCAATATCTGGAAATATCAGTATCAATATCCAATATTCCAATATTTTAATAAGTTGCTTGGGCTTCATTACAGCGACAAAAATAAAAGCAACTAATTTTAGTCTGCAAACAACATGTTGTCTTTATAATATCAAGCTTTTCTCACTCATTATAAACTGGTCTTTATGAACGAGGAGGTGAATTATTTGAGGTTTTCAAGGAGATCATTATTTGAGGATCCTTATCATCAAAAAGTTTGAGAATCTCAGATCTATATTCAAAATCTTTTGAAACTATACGTTAGCTGTTGTTTAGAACAGACTTAAATATAAAGGTTGATTGACTTTTATACTTTTATATGTTAAAAAAAACTTCACTGTAGTGCTCTTAAACTTGTGTGTATGAGTATTAAGTATTTGTTCATTAAATGTAGGTTTGACATAAATGAAGTCATTGGATCTTACGTGTCTTGTAGCCAATCACAACTCACCAAATATAAATATGCTAAAGTTTGAACGACTAAAGATGGGTGACTATGGTGGACTATGGTGGAGGTAAAGGTTTCCATTTTCATTTGTATCTCAAACCAAGCTATTATATGATTTGAAGTGATATGAAATACAATTCTTTAGTCATATATACTACTTTTATTGTGCAGCTGTGTTGTCATTTTTTTGGGCACTTGACAGCCTCTGGTCACTGTATGCTTAGGTTGTATGCAACAAAGCATATTGGACGTCATGCACAACACAAGAAAGTAAGTCACACTGATTTTGAAAATTTTCAGTTTTTGTGAACTATTAGGGGCTAATAGCCTACAAGAAATATGTGCACATCATTGTCACATTGTGTGTGTTTTTTCCAGCACATTGGATTCAAGCACTGTAACTGAGCTCTTAAAATGTTTGGACCGGTCTTACTGCAGTAAATGTGGCACTGTAAGCATTTATGTTTAAAGTATAGAGTTATCCGTCATAGCTTGTGTAGGACTGACTAAGGCACATAAACAACAGGGTCCAGATGCATTTAACTTTGCTTACATAATTGGCGGACTAATGCAAAAAGCTTTTAGACATTATGTGTGACCCAGTGTGATACTTTTATAAACGCAATCAAACATTTTCTCCAAACATGCAGTGTACTTTGAAAAACGCAGACCTTTGTGTGACATGTCATTTCATTTCGCCCACTTTAGCTCTAATTTTCCCTTTAATATACACCTATTGTTGCATGTTTTTATTTATATATATATATATATATATATATATATATATATATATATATATATATATATATAAAACCCTAAATCAAGCATCCATAATGCACTTTTTTTCACTTCCTGATGCTCCGCACATCCTCGATGGAAGAGCATGTGTTTACATCTCATATTCTACTTTCAACAACACAATATTCAAGTGCAAGGATTTTCTTTGTTTCATTTCCACTGATTCATCAAAGACTGTTGTAACAAAGTTGACCCATTTGAAAAGTTATTTATGTGTCGTGTTCTTTTCTTTCAACAGCTGTCTCTGCAAATTATGACAGATCAGCGATGTCTTGACCGAATGCACTCGGAATCAGATTGTGCAGTCTTTGGATCTTCAAGACAGGTTTTTCATTAAATAAGACGCTTGTAGCGACAACTCCTCACTTGTGTCGCGGGAGATTACGGAAGAAAGGAACATGTAGTTTTATGTAGCAAGGGCATCCAATCTGTCCCCTCACACATATAGAAGTGACCAACCTCCTGAAAGCAGTTACGGAATTAGACTTTCAAATGAAAACTACAACAAGATCAACCGCCAAACCTTTTGTAATGACTTGCCCTTCTGTCTCTGTTCCTCAAAATTCACGCTCGGCTGATGAAAAAATCGCTGGTTATTGTGCTTGCACCTTATCCTCTGGAGAAAAGAACAAAACTGATATGAGCTTTCGCTGAACCCAAGCAAGGGAAGGGGGTGTTGAATGGGTCTTGGCAGACACACACACACACACACACACACACACATGCTAAGACACATCAGATGGGAGCATCTTGTGGGTCCCTCGTGCGTTTTCACTCATTTTGAACACTTGGTCATGAGCGCCCCCCCCCCCCCCTCAAACCTTCTCCTCGCCCTCCAGAAGTGTGGCGCTCTTTGTCATTGTAATCCCGACTCTATTTGTTAAAGACTCACTCACTGTTTGCTCTCGCTGATGGGTGTGCGTTTGCATGTGTGTGTGTTTGCAAAAGTCAGTGTGCTGAAGGAGTGCTGTGACATAATTGCCGCTGGGTTTTTTGTCACAGCCTGTAAACACGATATCGTCCAGACGGGCCCCCACACCCAGCATTTCCCAAAAGTGACAGTCTACAGGGAGGAATTACACCTCATCACTCCCGTAATTACTAGTCCTGCTTCTCTAAGTCACCAAACAGCATCAAACCCACAGACAGGGTCATTCTACAAAACGGCTGCCATTTGTGTCTCTCATGTACATGGTTTAGTGGATTTCAGGATAGCTGATGCAAAATAAGTAAAGCTTTACTATATGTGTTAATAATATCGACGTTTTCCTAAACATATCAGCAAAAAATCTTTAATAATAATTTTTGTTTTAGTGTTTTTTTTTGTTTTTTTAATTTTTTTATTTAAACAATATTTATTTATTTTTGGTCAGAAGTGGCCTGCCCCACATGTCTTAATATATAAAATGTTTTAATTTTTAATGAAAACTGTTTGATTTTAGATTTTAGATAATATATAACATACGTAATATAGAACATATTATATTATTAAAACTATTTTTTTTTTTTAAGTGATGCACTCCTGCAAATTTTTTTATAGATTTTGAAGTTATAAATATTTGTGGAAATACCAAATTCAAATTAAACTACAAAACTGTCAACCACCTCTTTAAAGGCATAATTATGTAAATTTTTAAAGAACATAATTAACATGAAAAAAAGTTTGATGATTTTTTTATTAAGAATTAATTTATTTTAGTAATTCATATCCATTTCATGTAATATCTGTCGAATGATAATATAATTTCAACTATGCGAATATTTTTAATTCATATTTAATATGAAAAAAAATGAAAGTGATAATTGGTTTTTATTGATAATATTTAAAAAAAAAAAAAAAAAAAAAAAAAATATATATATATATATATATATATATATATATATATATATATATATATTTTATATAAGTTTATATAAGTTTATGATAAAATAGGTGCACTTTTCCAGTTTGGAATTTACCCAAAAAAAAAAAAAAAAAAAAAAAAAAATATATATATATATATATATATATTTTTTTTTTTTTTTTTGGTAAATTCCAAACTGGAAAAGTGCACCTATTTTATCATAAACTTTAGTATCTGATCTTAAAATGTCAATCATGTTCCTAATATTTGTATTTTTAATTCAGAATTTATATTATTATTTATATATATATATATATATATATATATATATATATATATATATATATATATATATAAAACATTAATTTGTATATTAATGTTTTTTTTTTTCATTTACAAATGTTAAGTCTTTATGGTTAGGTTACGTTTAGGTTTAGCTCAAACATTTTGCATGGATTAATTTGCATGATTTCTTAGAATTTTGGCATCTTTTGTAAATCATTTTCATAAAGCTGATATTTCCCCGGCTTGGAAATATCAGCTTTAGATATTAATTATAACAAGAACAACCTTGTTGCAAAAAGCATGTAAAGTCAAATTAAACTGTAAAGATGCGAAGTATGTTTCTATCAACCTTTCTGAAAGCATAATCATGCCAAAATATATATTATATAATTGTCTCGATGGCAATTTATTAACACTAAAACACTTTTATCTGATTGAGTTAAAAAAAAAAAAAAATCTCATAAAACTTAAGTTATAAATCATCTCATCAAACAGCATCCATTTCATAGAATGACCCGGCAGCACTTGCAATACATAATAGCATAAAACCAGTAAAGACTCATTTCAAAAAGGGCACGGAGTGCAAATAATAAATAAATAAAAAACATTCACCAGGCCGACCTCTCATTACATATACTTCTGCTTGTTGTTTCCGTAGCAATAAAGTGGCAGACACTGGAACTGTTCTGTTGAGCCATTGTTATCATCTCTGACCATCTGCTACTGAAGGCTGACATTCCATCTCATTTGCATGGTAACTGATATGGGGGGAGGAGAGATTGTGGGTGGAGTGGGATGGGGTAAAGGGGTGTGTGTGTGGGGCGGGTGATTGGGTTTGGAAGGACATATGCCCAAACACCCATCACAACAATATATGAGTGAAAGTTGAGTTTTTTTAAGGATGCAATTCCACACACATTCATGCACATGTTGGAAAAAGCAAGATAAATCAGTATGTGCATGTGGAGAGTGATGGAAGAAGGAAAAAAAACGGTCTGTTCCACCCCTCTGTGTGCTGGTTTTTATGTTTTGCGGATGTGGGAGTGGAAGTGAGTGAAGTGTGTGTGTGTGTGTGTGTGTGTGTGTGTGTATGTGTGTGTGGTAGTGGAGGGGTAGCTGTTGATGTGCAAATGTGCATCATATTGAGAGCTTATGAATAGGGAGGTGTGACGTAGAAAGAGAGCAGAACGCAGGTGCTTATCTCGGGGCTGTCACAGACCTAGTGTGTCATATTCCTGGGGACTACCTTTCAAAAGCTACCGGCTCCAGTGCTAGAGCATCAGCCGAGCAGGGACCACAGAATCCGCAGCTAACTTTCAGCATCAGTCAAGAAGGTTGGTGTTCTGCTTGTTTTTTGATGTGACAGTAGCTGAAGCCGTCTGTGCTCAGTGTTTGAGTAGCAAATCACGACGTTTGTGTTTGAACTGAGAGGATGCGATGCTGTGACAGTGCGAAAAAAGTTTGGAATGAGAATTAGAATTTAGAATGTTCATTGTAACAATTTACTTCCTGTTTAAAGAACTCATTTTAATATATTTCTTTATAAATACAGAATTTTTGAATTCAAATTTTAATTTTTTTCAAACGCTGTTTGTTCACCAAAAATGACTTTTGTTTAATTCCAGAATTATCTAGGATCTATAGAGTTCAAGGTCAGATTAGACAGCTCAAACTATGTATTTAAAGAAGAATGACCTATTTTTTAATCACACAGATAACTGTAGATGTTGTCTACCTAAATTAAAGTCCCTGTGCGTGTGCCGGAGGGTTTAAGCGAGTCTTAGACATGTTAGCATTGTGTGTTAGCACAAAGCTTGGGCTTTCGGTACAGCAGCTGAGCACACACAGCCTTTCCTGTCTTTCATCTCAAACTTTCAGGCTGCATTAGCGCTGCCTTCAGTCTGCTGTCTTTAGGTCAGATGCTGTTTGGTTTCTGTTTAGTTTCGCAGTTGCAACCTGAAAAGCATGGAGTCATGGATAAAACAGACTTTAGTGTTGGGTTTTTGTCTGAGAGTTATATGTTAGATAAGCTGAAACTTTGTTTTGACTTGCTAAAACAGAGGAATCTGTACGTGTGCATGAGGATCTTCTTTCATGATTTAGAAATTAATAACATAAAAGCAGATTACATTATTGCACAATCATTATTGAGATGTCATTGCAAACTGTACTGAATAGTGTTTTTAAAGCAGTTATTTTAGTACACATAAGTTTGCGTGTGAGCTGAATTTTTCAAAATAGAATTTTGAGTCATTGCAATGTCAACAAATTATTTTTTATTGATATTTTAGGTTGTTGTTGAATCCAAAAATTCAGTACTAGTACTTACATTTTTTTCCAGGCCCAAAATATCTATTACAAAGAAGAAAAAAAAAAATTATTAAATAGCGACATCTTTTTAGTTAAGTGAATGTTCTAAGATGTATTTTTAGAAAATTAATCGTTATATTATCCCGCTCTAGTTAGTACATTGACTTTAAACATTGATTTAATAAAATATTTTATGAGTGCATTTGTTGTGAAAATGCTATGTCCATATTTTGTTAATTTAATTTTGTTAATTTAACTAATGTTTTATCAAAATGTACAGTAGTTTTGTCTGCTTCAAGCCAAAATCTCCATGTAGACACTTAAAACTGTTAGCAATAAAAACAGTTAATATATTTCTTGGACAAAGTTACTTCTAATCAAGTCCAGATTATTTGTTTCACATCATTTTGTTTTGTCGTTTTGATGCTACTAAGTAAAAGTCAACAGAATTGCGAGTCGCTTAAGCAAACTGAAGGATGTTTTATACTCTTCTGTCCTGTTCCATTCAAATGTTAGGATTGGAGATGCATTAAAGGAGCGCAACAGTTTCAGCCTGTGGTGTGGTGAGAGTTTAGGGAACTGTCCATGGTGCTGCTTTGCAAAATGAGTGCTGAAAAGCCTCTCTTCCTCAAAAACACAGGCCTCAGCTTTGATGAAGGTCATCTGAGTTTGGCTGTAACCTTCATGTCCTTTTGACCCGCTCATTTACACCCATTCAGCAGGGTAAAACTAGAAGTACGATACAAATTAACATTTAGGTTCAACTTTGTAATGCTGAACAACATGCTTCTCAATAAATCAAGACACGACACCAAAATGTTCATGTCGTAATTGGGAATCCGTGTAACATCTTGTTACCTGTTTTTTTTTTCTCATCCCCCTTTCCACAAAGCCATCCATGCACAAACTTCACTTGGTTAATCCAGGCAAATGAATTTTGTGGGTTTAATTCAACAAGGTTTTAAAAATGTTCCATCTGCTGTGGAGCAGCTGGTGATAGACTGAATGTAATTAATTACTTAACTTTTGAACAGTAGTCCAGGAAAACAGAGCGCCGTGTGTGTGTGTGTGTGTGTGTGTGTGTGTGACTGTGTGTGTTGGAGAAATGCAAGTGAAATCAAAAGCATGGCATGAAGATTACACACAATAGAGCCATGTTTGATATTTAACGGCGAGCATTTGATGCAATGACTCCAGAATTATATTTGCAATTAACCGAAAACGTGTAAATGAAAACAAAAGGCACTGAATCCTCTCCATCTGATTGGCTTTAAGAGATTTAAGCGATGCATCAAATGTTTTTTTGAGCAGATATCTTTCATATAACAGATCGAACGCGATTGTGTGAATTGAAAAAAAATCCAGCATGAAGATCAGGCAAAAATAGTAGTAAATAAAAAAGAAGTAAGGCACGAAAAGGCAACAAGCCACGTTGTGTAATTAAAATTACATGGGACTTTTTTGACACTTTTTCTCCCTCTGAATATATTTCAGCATCTACCTTGATAGCAGTGTTTGTTGGCCTAACTATAAAGGATCTGCCTGCACCCTTGTGGGCTGGGAAGAATTAGGATTTATGAATTTATTTCCTCTGTTGTATTGTTTAAACGGCTTTGGTTCAGTTTTGATCCTTTCCTGTGCCTTTGAGGCTGTTCCATGGTGTCAGCTGTTGACTGATAGTAAGAGAACTGCCGCACAGTATGAATGAAAGAGAAGTAGCGGTTGGTAAACACTGATAAGGGATAAATAGAAAGCGGTCAGGCAGAGATAGTTCAGTGGGAGCCCAGATTGTGTGCGGTCTGGTAAAATGAGATTCTAAGCCTGTCCTTTTTTATTCTTTCCACACCCCCACCCACCTCCTCTTTTTAACCACACCATCCACCACTCCTTCACCACACACACACACCATCCAGCACCCCTCCGGATTGCGTTTGTCTGGAAGATCTCCAGTGACCTCGCTCGGCAAGTCCTGGGCTTTAGAAATCCTTTTTTTCTTTTTTTTTTTATAATGGTGTGTGTGTGTGTGTGTGTGTGTGTGTGTCTGTTTGTTTTGTCTACTGACATGGGTCAAGTTAGCCAATAGACATGTCCCAGCTGATAATGGACAGCTGCCACTGGTGTGAGTCCCACCTTAATGTATTTTACATGGAATTATGAGAAGAAAGACAATATGGAGTCAGAAGGACCAAACTCAGATTTTAAAACATTTCTATAACACTCTTTATATCTCTTTATCATTTTTGACCCTCAAAACTCTGGAGTAAATGAAGTTAATTATAATAAAAAGTGTCTTACAGTTTTAGTTGTGGTCATGGTAAAAATATTAAGGAATTAAAATTAAATAATTTCATTAATAGTTTGCTGTGTTTTATATTGACATTGCTTTGACTGTAAAACATGTTTAATAAAACGAAGTAATAATGATAAATATTATATGTATAGTTATGGTGAAAGTAGACAAAAATTAAGGAATAATAATAATAAATAAATAATTAAAGTTTTTTACATTTATGGTAACATTAGAAAAATGAAGGGAAAATAATACTAATAATACATTGTTTTGTTTTTGTTTTAGTAATGGTCACAGTAGAAAAATTAAGGCAATAGTAAATTAAATAAAAATATATTAATTTGAATGTTTAATTTTTCGTTAATAGTTGGCTATTATATATATATATATATATATATATATATATATATATATGTATGTGTGTGTGTGTGTGTGTGTGTGTTTATATATATATTAACATTTTATATTTAATTAATAGTTTGATGTGCTTTATGTACTGCTTTTTTTTACAATTTCTATTTATATTTTAATAGCATTTTTATATATTACTTGTATTCATCTTAATTTTACACTTTACATATTATACAAATGTTGCATCTTGTGGACCATTTCTGAAATTTTTATAACATTACTTCTATGTACTATATTAATTTAGTAGATTATGACTGAATATTTTAAGCCACAAAAAGTGAGGTTTTATTTAAGTTCATATATATATATATATATATATATATATATATATATATATATATATATATAAAAGCATTCTCTTCCTTATTCATTTATTTAGTGACCTTTGCTTGAACACCACTGAACCCTTTTTTTATCCATCTTTTATGAGATTAGACAGCCCTTCATAAGTTATACCTTGAGGGTCACCATGTGGTATGTCTATACTGAAAATAGTTCAGCCTATTGTGCATCGCTGCCTAATGAGATTGGTCGTTAAATGAATGACACAAAGGCTGAAGGGGGGCAAACGGGGGGATAGAGACCCAAAGCACTCGCTTAACCCTCTCGCCACACGACAACAGAAAGATACAGCATAACCCGACCTCACCTCCTCTGCTCTCCACTAACAACATCTTTCATGTCTCTGTGGAAAGCTAGTGTGGACTTGGTAAGTCAGGTGGTCATTCACTGCCCTGCTGACCGTGTTTGTGTCTGTCTGTGCGTCTGTGTTTGTTAAGAGAGAGAGAGGGAGAAGCCGAGAGGTTGGTAGAGGATGGAGGGTTTGATCTGTGAAATGCATCAAGACAAGTGCAGTGCTTTTTGTAAGCTGTCATTTCCAGGGTCGTGTTTGAGAGGGGTGATGCTCCCGTAAGCATGTTTCAGAGTCAGAGTTGAGACACTCTTCTTTGGATAAAACTCTTCACTGTAATTAAGGCATTGTTTGTCTTTCCGTATGTACTGTACACTTTACTTTTGTGTTCACCACGTAGTTCTTAAATTCCGCTGTGAGGCTTGTTCCTTTGAGGACTTGTAGTTTTTGTTTAGTTATGCATTGGGAAGCATGGTGTTTGGATTATGGCATAGCAAGTTGACATACATATATTGCAGTGAAAACTTAAGTAAGTTCTTCAAAAGATGCAGATCAAGAGCTAGTGTCTGCTTATTTAGTGGACTTTATTCTACACAGTTCACTAATTGTTTCAGGACTTTTGAATCAGAGGATGTTAACTGATGTTTTGGGATTTCTTCAAAGTTTGATTCTACACAGTTGCTTTTAAACAAATGTGGGGAAAAGAAGTAAAAAAGATATTTGCTTAAAACATTGAAATGATATTCCATGCCTAAAAACTTTGGAATTTTTTTCTTTTTTGTAACTTAGTTATTTTTAAATTGTCATTTGGTTATTTCAAATTTATATTTTTATTATAATATAAAATATAGATTTTGGTTTTGCACAAATTTGGCATAACATTTTGAGATAACATAAATGCATAAATATTGTAAATGTTTTATATTTTTAGATATTTAATATTTTTATTACATGGCTAGTTATTTTATTATTTGTGTGATTCAGATGTGATTTTGTGCTTTGTGTTTTTTTTTTTTTTTTTTTTTTGGTAATTTAGTTATTTTGAAGTTATATTGTTATTCTGATAGAAAATATTGACTTTGTTTCCCCACAAACTTAGAAATAGAAATAGCATAAATGCATAATTTTTGGCATTTAATATTTCATAGATTGCAACATGGCTAGTTATTTTTTAGTTATTTGTGTGGTTCATATGTGATGCACACAGTTTTGAAATTGTGGTCAAACTGATGAATGCAAATGATCCCAGATAGTTTGAAATCTGGAGACCTTAAATGATTTCAATTTCTAAAGTACTACTTTATCAAACATTTGGTCCTTTGACAGATGTGCATATCTTTTTTTTTTTCTCCCCGGCTATGAGAATATGGGTTAAGAGTGTTCAGAATCCATCCTCTTTATTAAATCCTGGGGTTAAGTCAAATTTACATTTCGTTAAAGATTATTCATTTTATTGATGGATATAATCATGTTCAAGTTCCATCTGCCAGTCTGGGCTCATTTTAAACTCGTAATGTGCCTTTTTTCGACATTTTAAGTAGAAAATAGTGTGACCTCACTGTAGGGTCACAAGTGAGTGTGTGTGTGTGTGTTTTGCTTAGCTTGTCCATAATAGTGAGTGAATTTCCCTTTAAGGACTTTTTGGGATGTATTTATTTGATGAATTGAAATGTCATGCATAAAATATATAGAAAGAATATTTTTTATGCTAATTTCTTGGTTTATTTATTTATAATTAGCTTTATAGGCTATAGAAGTATTGTGTGTGTGTGTGTGTGTGTGTGTGTGTGTATGTGTTTGCTTTCTGTCTGTCTGTTTTGTTTTATATTTTTGCTTACACAAGTATTGTAGTTATTATTAGCATAAAATAAGGCAATTATTTTTTTAGCAAGTTTATTTCTTACACTAGACATTATTTATTGTAAGCACCTTAAAAGCCAGTTGTTAAAACAAGTTTATGACGAAAGTGTGCATGCATCCATTCTATTTATTAGAAGATTACAGAATGAGACTTCATAAATCCGTGATCCTGATCCCTCAGCTCTTTTGGGCATTTTAGTTAAATCAGAATTCCCCACTAGTCCTCTTTTTTAAGCATAAAATACTTAGGCGCAACTCTTTCCAAACAAAGCTTACTCTGACTGGGAATTCCTATGCCAGAGGTAAATCCGAGTTAACATGGATTTAGACTGGCATGAGTTAAAGGACTAGAGTTTGTAATCCAGGTGGCCGGGGATTTCGCCACACACTGGCAAAAATCACTTAAAGCTCCCCGAACAGCCTGAGCGGCAGTATCCGGCCTGCTCCGCATCTTCCTCGATTGATGACAGCACAGCCGGAGATGTGCTGAAGCAGAGGTCTGTGCTGCTTGTGTTTGTTTAGATGCCAAACAGGGCTTTCCACTGTGTTATATACCGGCTCGTTTTGGTTTATTTAGGGATTTGACGCGTTTGAGTTGAATATGTCAGCTTGTGTAAAGTTTCATGTATTACAGTGTTTCCCAACCTTTTTTTGTCACATGTACCCCAATAACCCCATTAATTAAGCTCAAGTATCCCTCATATTCACTGCTCTTATGGTATTTATATTAACTTATGTTATTATACGGCTAATTTACGATCAATATTTCATTTTAATTCTGAATATCTAGCATTATTGATAATTTACTGTAATATTATTAAAGTTACTATTAAAAAACTATTGTGGGTGAATAATTTTCTCAATAAGTAACACATATATTCTATACTTTGAGTGTAAAACTATAGATTACACATGATTATATTTTTGTCTTTATAAAGGAACTGAAATAATGACATTAATCGCAATTAGTTGTTGTTTTCATTTATATATATATATAGTATTATTATTACTGTCATTTATAATTTTATTCATTTTTTTATTATATTAATATTATTTTATTATTATTTATTATAAGTAGGACATATATTCTATTTGAGGGTGACATTATAGATTACATTATACATTATTTTTTATATTTTTGTGCATTTAAAGGAACTGAAATAATGACATTTAGTTGTAGTTTTCGTCTTTTATATATTTTATATTATTATTTTTATTATTATAAATATATTATAAATAGCAAATATTCTACTTCAAATGTAAAACTGATTAAACATTGTTTTTTTCCTTATAAAGGAACTGAAATAATGCCAATAATCACAATTTATTGGTTTTAATTGAAAAAAGTGCATATACAGTATTCTATTTTGAGTGTAAAACTTTACAGATTACACATTAATAGTTTTTTGTCCTTATAAAGGAATGACATTAGTCATAATAAGTTGTTATTTTATATATATATATATATATATATATATATATATATATATATATATATATATATATATATAAAATTGTTTTATTTATTTATTTTTTAATTGACATTATCATCATTATTATTATTTTAAGCATTTTTAAAAGTTGTTTCATACTGCAAGTTTCACAAAGCAAAATTGAAACAGCATAATTTCTCAGGTTGGAAATCAATGGCATGTTGAGGAAAATTTTGTTTTTGAAGTAATATTTCCCTCAAATTGTTAATTTTGAAGATGCTATGTATGAGTGAATCTGAAATTCAAGTGTAATTCACCCTCACTTGTGTTGCCAGGTTATTTTAGGGTTTGATTTCACAATCGGAGCTCAACACTGTCAGTGCCCTCCAGTTTCCAAACATATGCCCAGCTGGAACAAGTGAGCAAACAGGAGGGACAGTGTTTGTGGAGGATGAAGAAGCCATGGTGAAGTGGAGTTGTTTAATGACAGGAACAGCTGACTCATTAGGCAAGTGCAGTGAAAGGTAATTAACCCTGGGAAAAGTACAGCTGCCATGCGAGCTGTTCATTTCAATCTTATTAGGAATCAGGAGTTTAAAGGGTCTTCTCCTTTCAAACCCTGCCCGCGATATACTTTCCTTCCCTCTTGCTTTCCATTTTATTTCATTTTTTGAACCCAGGGGCTTCAGAGCCTGGAGACCTGCCTTTTGTACTCTAGGATTTAGCTCGAATGGTAGCCACGGCTTCAGCAAATTGCCGAGCACCTGTTAGTACTCATACGCCCTGTCTATTGAGATACCTTCCCGTCCTGAAATAATGGACCGGATCAGTGTGTGCTGATAACAGAGAACAGGCGTGGAAGTTGTGCCTGCTAACACCTGGCCATTTCATTTTGGTTTCAGATGCCCTTTTATACTTCACCCAAACCACAAAAGGGACACGAGCCTTTGGATGGAAGGTTTAGAGACAGTGCAATGTAATAATATATATAGCATAAATAAATGTGTGTGTGTGTGACATTACTAAAAATGTACAATTTGGACTGAACTGACACAGTAATGATAAATATTTAATAATGTGTATGTTTATATATATATATATATATTATATATATATATATATATGGATTAATTATGATGGCCTTTTGTTTATTTATTTATAAACTATAACTATACAAAATATTATTTTTAATTAATTTTTTTGTAGAATCTCCATTCCAAAGCTTATTATAAAAAACTATTATAAAAAAATATATATTTTATATATATATATATATTTATTATGATTTTAATTTAATCATGAGATGAAGTTTCCTTTTATTTAAAATTATTATTTTTTTTCATAATTTAGCTGCTATTTTCAAAAGTTTTCAAAATGTGCATGATAATTTATAATATCTTTCTCTGTTTCTCCCCATTTTTCTTTCTTTTTTTTTATTATAATGAGTCATCTAAACTCAAAATCTTAACTCGTCAACATTAAAGTTGTATTTAGTCATGGGAGTGTTTATCTATTTTTGTGCTCCTCTAAATGACTATTTTATTTGTGCATTTATTTTATTTGGTCACTCTTGCAGAATTGTTTGCACAAGCTTTAACTCTGGATGTCTGCGTGCACCCGTTTCCATCAGACAAACAACTGTTTTTTATCATCTGCTTTTGCTGGCAGATTTCTCCTAGAATAATTTATCAGATGAGAAATGCTTTAAACAGTTGGAAACAAGTGTATCTTTGAAGGTACTCCCACATTAGACCTAGGGACAGATGATGCACTTTAAGGTAATTATACTGAAACTAATTATGCTTGCCCTAGAAAGAAAACATAGCCTCCTATTCCAGGAGCTAACAGAAGTTAAAATAGCAGCTTTTGAGTTCTCAGATTTCACAGTTTAAAGTCTCTGGCATGAACTACATGGAGACTGATATCTTGCGGTTACACACACCCGCCCCTTCTAATCTCTAGCGCCTCTTTTCTTCCCATCTTTCCGTCATTGTTTTCATGCAGAAGGCCCTAAATAGTGAGCTTTTTATAATTGTGTATATCTGTATGTGTTTTAGATTCGATCAGTCTGATTTTGACCGAATCTTTAATGTGCATTTAATTAATTTTCACTGATAAAACGTAATCGATTGTGCTCAACTCCACCCCGTTCAAACTTAGCTACATCAATGTGTTTGTTTCACACCTCCGCTTGCTTTAAATTTCAAAGAGCATGTAAACAAAACCCCCAACCGCCTTTTCCCATTTGCATTCAGTCACAATTATTTTTTTCCTTTCTTCTTCTTTCCCCCCTTTTTTTGGGTTAAAGTAAGACATTCAGCGCAGGGGGAAAATGAAAGTAAAATGCCACTATCTTTCGCTTTGTGCTTTATTATGCCGCAACAGAAAAACACTTAGCATGTAAAATGAATGTGGAAATTATTCCTGGGGTAAACTATAAACACACAAGTTACCCCTCCTGCCCCCCACCACCACCCTCCTAGATCAGAGTGTAATTGCCAGTAATCAGGTCTGTTTGCAGCTGATAAAACCTCTCTGAATGCGTGGAACCCTCATTGTATGATGACTCAATTACGCCCGAAGTGGCTCATCAAACCTGGACCATCAGCAGCTTTAATAAATAAGGAGGAACAAACTTGCTGCAGGCGCATTGTGATTCCATTCATTCCATAATTAAATCCATTCCTGGCTTAACCCTTCTCCAGCCAGACGCTTCAGACTAACAAAAAGCGGGAGAGGGAGAGAGATAGAAAGAGAGCGGGTGACCTTGCAGTGAGACCCTGTGTCTTCATACTCTCGATACGAGCACAGACAGGTGATATGGAGAGAGAGATAGGAGAAGAAAACGCGGAAAGGTGATTGGAAGGAGAGAAGGAGGGAGAGAGGGAGGTGTCTGGATGGAGATAGAGCTGGAAGTCTTTATTTATTCATTGTTTAGTGCCACATAGTGCTTATTTCGTAATTACACTGAAAGTACAATCTAATCATAACAGTCATTCAGGAAGGACAAGGGCACTGAGTGCTCTTCCAATGTTTGCTACGTTTATTCTTTCTGGTTTTTGTTTACTCTCTATCAGAGTCTGGATACAAAGACAACTCTTAATGCAAGTAAAAGAGGACTTTTAATAAAAAAGAAAGAATGAAAGAAAGAAAAACTCATGCATGTTTAATAAAAATTCACCTGAAACGTTTAAAGGCATATTCCTTATTATGCAACTTATTTCTGAATTAAATACACCTTAAATACAAGAAACAAAGTCTATAGGGCAACTGTTAGAAGTCAGGGTTATTATACTAAGCTAAAAAAAGAAAAGAATTACTTGAAATAAAAAAAATTATTTGAAGCACCATACAGTAAAATAAAAAAATAACTTAAAATGAAATAAATATTAATAAAAGCTATATAAAACTTTTAAATTTAAATTTTTTTAAAAAAATTTAAAAATATTTTATTTTTAATTCTTGATAAAATATAAGTTGTAACTCAATTTGTATTTGAGTTACTCTTGCCCCATAGACTTCAATTGTAAGTGCATAAATGTCAATGCATGTATTGTTTTTTTTTCTAAAAATAATGATCTATTCAACAGGATGCGACAAATATTGTCTCTAAACTTTAACCCATTTCTCTGCATGCCGTTATGAAGATAAAGATGATGTGAGGTTTGATTACTAGCAGTCATCCCTTGAGCAGTTAAATCAGATGCTGATAACAAACATAATTACCATATGCACTGTGCACTTGTCTGTTTGTTTGTCTTATTGTCGGTGATGTTAGCATTCATGTGTTAAAGTGTAGAAATGCTCTGTCTTAATCATAGCGTGTGTGTTTTTGTTTTGACCACAAAATGTCATTCTTTTTTTTTTTCAACTAAGAAACTGTGCATGTTAACACTAATCTTCTTTGTATGTGTGTTTTTAAGGGTGGCCGTGTCGTTTATTTGAAACGAATCCCGCCCATTGATGCTTAGAGGCTGTAAAGTGCAACTCTCTCGTTCGGCTCAGACAGGGCTTTGAGAAAAAGAGCAGATGGGTTAGGGCAAAGTGCACTGGCCGCTTACACACACGCAGACACACGCACGCCAAATCAGGAAGCGCTTTCTCCTTGGAGACCGCGAGGCCATGCACATTAGCAGCCCGGCCCTCAGTGGGATGCTGCCTGCATGCAGAAGGGGCCGAGAGAAACCCACTTTTAATGATTCAGCAGATGACGGGCCACTCAAGGAGAGGGCCGTCTTTCTTCTTATGCTAATGAGTGGCCCCCTCCTCTTCCCGGGCCCCGTGTGTGGGGGGGGGGGGGGTTGAGCAAAAGATGCTGGGAGTTTTTAGCCATAATTAACACAAAGCTCTTTCTCTCTCTCAAAGCCAACAGGCATGAATGGCTCACCAATAGCGGAGCTCAGGCGTTCTGTAGCGCAGCGTTTAAATTGTCCCGATGCGCACAAACACACAAAACTCTTCCCGGATTAGCCATATTAATTACACACAAGCTATTTGATTTGTGTCAAGCAATCAATTTGCATCTTGTTAAGAAAGCCACATGAGGTCTTGTCTGTTAATTCGCTCCCAGGTTTCTCAACGCCGCCGTTTGAAACGTTCACAGTTAGTGTTTCTATCCGAACAACTCCTGCATGTAGTCATCCAAGCGGAAGTGAATAAAAAAATGAACTGTGTGTCTTTTAAACAGAGTGAACTATAACCTTAAAATATCAAAGGAACTAAAGCAACCTGACTGTAGTTTTTTTGAGGGGGTTTTATTTTTATAGTAAGTCAAATCAGGCAGAAATAGCATTTTAGAGTAAAAACGGTATGTTTTAATGTTTCACAGCATGTTATTAAACATGTTATTTAATATAACTAAAGCATCCTGAGTGCAATAAGTTATAGTATTTTTTTTACAGATAGAAATCTATTTTTAGCCTAAAAACTGCACATTTTCATGTTTTACAGTGTGTTGACTAAAGCAACCTGTGTGCAATGTTACAGTGATTTTTAACAACTTTTAGACTAAAACAGCATGCAGTCTTTCATCATATAATTTTATTAGACTAAATCAATCTGAGTGTATTGTGCTAGTGATTTTAAACATGTAGAAATAACGTTTTATAGTAAAAATTGTGTTTTAATGTTTTACAGTGTGTTACTAATTTTAATTAATATGACTAAAGCAACTTGAATGCATTAAGTTATAGAGATTTTTTAACAGGTAGAAATTGCTTTTAGAGTTGAAACAGCATTTTTTTTTTTACAGTGTATTATTAGTCATATCATTTAAGTTGACTAAAGCAACCTGACTGCATTGATTTGATAGCTTTTTATAGTAAAAAATGCACATTTGAATGTTTACAGTGTGTCAGTAATGTCCATATAATATGTTTTTTGCAAACATGTTTTGACTTAAGGGCACATTTGTGATGTAAAAATTGATTTCACACTAGCGATAAACAAATACTCTGTAAACACCTCAAGCGTAATTCAAGTTGTCACTGACATCTTTTGACATTTTTTGTCCTCAGAGCATGAAAGTCACACTCACATCTTAGAACAGCTGAAGAAACGTGTGTGTAGTAACCAGAGCGGCCCGTGGGGATCTCGCAGAACATCTTAATCATTACAGACCAAACCGCCTGAGGTAAAATTAGTTATTGTTTCTGTAGAGTATATATGTTGGCCATTGATTCAGTAAAGAGTATCTCACACATGCATGTGTAGTTTAAACATTCTTGTTTGTATGTTACATATCATTCTGAGGACTTACAAATGAAATCACCTATATTTTTCATGTTTGTGTGTATTTATATGCTGCATAATCATTTAATGAAAGTATAAAAGTATTGCACGAAAACAGGTAAACACATTGGGTGCAACATCTATTTTTTTAAAACTGGCAGTTTTTGAATGCATAAACACGTATAGTAAATTTGTCTGGTGGATTTAATTATTAATTATTAATTATTAATTATTAATTATTAATTATTAATTATTAATTATCAATTATCAATTATTAATTATTAATTATTAATTATTAATTATTAATTATTAATTATTAATTGTTTTATTTTATTTTATTTTATTTTACTTTATTTTATTTTTGGGCAATTTGATTTCCATTTGGGCTTAACTATCAAAATATTAGTATAAAATATTTTGTGTGTGTGTGTGTGTGTATTTTTCATATTTATATGATGCATAAACATAAATAAAAAAAAGTACTTGTACAACACTGCCAGAAACGTTTTGTTCAGAAACCTATGTGTTCCATTTTAAATTAACTGGTTTTATTCACATCAAATATATATTTAATATGAATAAACTTGATTATTCTCGTTTTCTGACAATGTTCTAAAAAGTTGAGCTTGTGCAGAAGTAATAATTCTAGTATATTAAAACTCAAAAGTGAAAAAGTGAAAGTGACGTGACATTCAGCCAAGTATGGTGACCCATACTCAGAATTTGTGCTCTGCATTTAACCCATCCGAAATGCACACACACAGAGCAGTGAACACACACACACTGTGAGCACACACCCGGAGCAGTGGGCAGCCATTTATGCTGCGGCGCCCGGGGAGCAGTTGGGGGTTCAGTGCCTTGCTCAAGGGCACCTAAGTCGAGGTATTGGAGGTGGAGAGAGAACTGTACATGCACTCCCCCCACCCACAATTCCTGCCGGCCCGGGACTCGAACTCACAACCTTTCGATTGGGAGTCCAACTCTCTAACCATTAGGCCACGACTTCCCTCAAATTTTGTAAGTCATGTGAAGCTAGTTTGTGATTGGCCTTGGAACCACTGTTTTGGTTGAAACTGACTTGTTACCTGAGGTTCTCGGTGCTTGTGGACATTTGTGACCCTGGAGCACAAAACCAGTCTTAAGTCGCTGGGCTATATTTTTTAGCAATAGTCCAAAAAAACATTGTATGGGTCAAAATTATAGATTTTTCTTTTATGCCAAAAATCATTAGGATATTAAATAAAGATCATGTTCCATGATGATATTTTGTAAATATCCTACTGTAAATATATAAAAACTTAATTTTTGATAAGTAATATGCATTGCTAAGATTTCATTTGGAAAAATTTAAAGGCGATTTTCTCAATATTTAGATTTTTATTTTTTCACCGTCAGATTCCAGATTTTCATTTAGTTGTATCTCGGCCAAATATTTTCCCTTCCTAATAAACCACACATCAATGAAAAGTTTATTTTTCAACTGGTTTTGTGCTCCATATGGTTTGTTTTTGCAAGTTGGTGATGGTGTAATTTAAGGGATTGTGGGTAGCCAGCTGTTGTCCTAATCGCTCTCTCCTCCTCATGTCAAAGTTACCATGTTTAGAATATCCAAAATATCAAATTACGTAAGCCTGGAAATCTGCGTACCCTTTGTTACAATAAACCCCAGTGCTTGTCGGGCTAATAAAAGATTTATTTTCTCTCTCACAACGAAACAATACTGAGAACACCAAACAAAACCCGGCTCTCGCGGTTTTTAATAGTTTGGGCTTTCAAGAGGTGTACAGAAAAGCCCATCTGGAAGCGACGGGCCACTTCTGGTGTGGCGTGTGTTAGCGTGCGTCTATGTGTACACGAGCGAGCGAGTGTAATGAACTAATCAGGTACATTAGTTTTTACAGAATGTAATCTATAGTGTTTGGGAGTTGTTTGTCTCAATAGGGGCTCCCAGTAATCAAAAGTAATGAAGCTATTACGCGTCGGGAGCCGAGAGAGGGCTGGCGTGGCATTAAGAGTGGGCCACATAAAAGGTTTATTAAAGGAAATTAAGGTCCATCAGTGCCACACCTGCTCCCCCTATTATAAATGTATGACAGGTCAGTGGCTTCAATCACAACAGCCAAGCCGAGAGAAGGGGAGATAGGAGTCATGTTTCCCATTATAAGCGAAGTAACAGCCCAGCCAGTGACTCACCGAGCTCACCAGACCCTCCGACCGCTATAGAGCGCCATCAGCCCAGAATAATTACATTTAATAGGTTTTATTTGGGATCAGCAAGGCACTGCTGGCAGAGAGAAACCGAGAGAGAGAGGGAAAGTGAGTAGGTGCTGCAGTATTAACAACTCTTTTTGTCTAAACACACACACATTACTACTTTTGTTTGTCACTGGTTTTTGCATTATTATATTTGCGCTCGCCCCTGTGTCACCCTCTTAAAAGTGAAGGCCGGTTTGGCTGTTCTCTGTGTGCTGGCAGTTTGTTGCTGTAGTTTCTAAGTCAATTAAAAAATCAAACCAAAATATGAAGCATGCCACGCAGTGCATGTAATGAACCTGATCTACTGAAATTTCATTGTCATAAAGTTCACTTACATTTCATTTCTCATGTTGACACGTCATCGCACGCTTCAGGAGCCACAGAATTGATTAGGTTTTTACTACTGTCATTTACTGTAATCCTATCATTTGTTTTAAAATCTGAAGTTGTGACTCCGTGCAGGTGTGCTGTTTGTGAAATAACATCGCAAATAAAATGCGTGCAATGCAATAAACTCGTTGCATGCCACTAATCTGGCTTACTTATTAATAGCCTAAACTGACAGGAACATAGCCATCAATCTAATGATGAGATCCTGTTGAGATGAATTATTAAACAGGATTATAAATCTCTGAAATTGGAAATTGCTATTTGTTATTAACTTTTTTTTTTTCCTTTCTTTTTTTTTTCTTTCCAGATGGAGTCTGACAGTGAAGAGAATCGCAGTGAAACATGTGATGGTAAGTGTTTTGACATGAGTACAAAAAATACACTAAATATATATTTTATATAATTTTTAGATATTTTTATATATAGTTTTTTTATCTAAAATGTATTAAAGTAAAAAATATTTATTATGACACAATCTGTCTATATTAGGCAACATTGTGAAGTAAAAAAAAAAATTATTTTGACCAAATCAATCTGTCTGATACATTAAATATTACTTTTTTAGGAAGGTAGCTATATTTGATTAGGTTTTTTTTACATTTTACTTTTGTAATTATCAAAAGATCAGTATATTCAATATTGAGTGTACATGTATACATTGTTTTTGTGTGTATGCGTTTCATATTCATATTTTAATGAACATTAACTACTAATCTGTTTTGCATTATATAAAGTTGTGTATAAAGTGATGTAATAAGTGTTTCATATCATTGTAAAGTTGTATAACCCATTACCTCTGCAACGCAATATTTATTTTATGTAGTTTTTACAAAACAAAATCTCATAACACTCTTTAGAGTGCATTATTAGTTTGTATAAACATGCAGGGATGCATTATATTTGCCCCGTACAAATTTCACATAAAAACATTTGAACACATTTCCCATAATGCCTCAGCGACGGCCTTCTGAATGGCTTATTTCCTCACGTGTGTGCACACCCCCTTTTCCTACGCACATTTGATCTGAAGTGTTAGTTTAACGGTCTCACATCAGATCTGTCAATTTTAATATTAATCCTCTTTAGCTTGGGAAAAAACGGGGCATTGAATTATGCAGAGACAGTGACTTCATTATGTGGCAATATTCTTTCAAACGAGTTAAGGAGGGTATCCTGAATGGAAAGAGTGGCTAAAGCATGACAGGGGACATCATTATTCAAGTGTTTAGAGCCGTGTACTGTACCTCTCATGAGCGCCTGGCCCTTTAATGTGCTGGTAAAAATTCATGATGGTGTTTTATTGAGTCTTCACCATGAGATTGAGGTGAAGCTGTGAATGAGACATTCTCTCCCACTGACACATTTTCCTTCTCTCTCTGTCTGTCTGTACATCTAATGAGATAGGTTCACAGTGAGGGTTTGAGGAAATATCTTGTTGTCAGAGCTGTGATTATTAAACACTGTTAAGCAAAGTGAACCAGCATTTTCACCATGCAAATCCAGATATGCGCATTCTCTTACACTGTGTAATTTGTTGCAAATTTTGCCCCAAGAGGAAGTATTGTGCATCCTAAACATGCTTTATGAAATATATAACAATTCATTCCTGTCAGAGAGATTTAATTTTACCTTACCTTTTATTTAGTCTACAAGACTGTGAAAATGTACAGAGCCCCTGAATAGACATGGTGATGGGAGGAAAGATTATATTTCAATGCTTTTGTGTTTGCTTGCAAAACTTTTGCTTTCTCTTGCAAATACATTGCATTGTTTTGCATTCACTTGCCAAACTTTTGGGAAAACTTTTCGGGGGAACACACCACTTTTGAGAGAAAAGCTAATGTTTCATGAGAGAACACAAATGTTTTGAGAGAGAATGTGAAGTTTATTGGGAGAACGGAAAAATTTGGCTAGAAAACACAATTGTTTCGCGAGAGAGCGCAGATGTTTCGCAAAAGATTGCATATGTTTCACAAGAGAACTCAAAGTTTCTTAGGGTCCACAAAAAATTGGCTAGGAAATGGAAATGTTGTGTTAGTGAATGGAAATGTTTTGTGAAAGATCGTAAATGTTTCACAAGAGAATGCAAAGTTTCTTAGGGACCGCAAAAATTTAACTAGAAAAAAACAACTGTGTTAGAGAATGGAAATGTTTCGCGAAAGATTACAAATGTTTTACGGGAGAATGCAAAGTTTCTTGGTGGAACGCAAACATTTTTGTGAGAAACACAAAGAGAATGTAAAGTTTCTTGGTGGAGCGCAAAAAAAATGTCTAGAAAGTGCAAATGTTTTGCGAAAGATCACAAATGTTTTACAAAAGAATGCAAATATTATACGAGAGAATGCAGTTTTGTGAGGAAATGCAAAATCATTGAAATATAAATCAATACGTCTATTTTCAATCCATCTCGTATTTTTTTCACCACATCCATACAAATTTGACCTAAAAATGGTCTTTATTCAAGTCAAAAATATGTAAATTATAAATAAAAATTATATTTCATGAATAAATAGATACAGTACATGCATACAATTACACAGAATTGCTTTGTGTTGCACCAAGAAAAGTCATATAATAAAATATCTCCTGCAGGTAACTGGTGTGTACTAAACATTTTTACGTCTTCGTCCTTTTTCAGTGTTTGAAAAACTTCCTAAGAGAGACGTTACCCAGAATGCTTTAAATTTTTTTAAACTTTAAAGGGACAATTCACTCAAAAGTGAAGATTTTGTCATTATTTTTGCCTTTGTGTTCGCAGATCAGCATGACTGCATGTATCTCTCATCTGAGTGATTTACTGAGTTTGTTGGGCTGGTTTCACCCATCAACAGTACTCAAATCTTAGCTAAATTGGGTCTACTGATACTGCATAAGGCAAGATCCTTTCATGCAATTTAAAACTACCTGAAACCTTATTTGCATCTCTGTGTTTTGTATGGATTTGCATCTTTCTTACCACTATCCATAGCTAGACTTTCAGATCACAAGAAGGATGTTTATTTATGATGTGTTGTGTGCCACACGAGCTGTATCCTCAACATAAGCGTCTATCACCGACTCAGCAGGAGCCTTCATCATTGTGTCCGTCTGAGTGTGACATTAAAGTGAAAGGTGTGTGAAGGATCACAGGCAGGTGCTGGAGGGGCCGGTCTCGCTGGTGGAAATGTAAACACATGTGTTTACTCTTTCTCTCTCTTTTTCTGTTTGCAGTTCTGCCTGACTGCATTGCTGAGGTGCCCAGGTAAGCCAGAGTTCACTACCTGCTTCCGAGTGTCAGTTTATGGCTTTTCTGACAGCTTTTACAGCATACATGCAGTTGTCAAAGTTGCATTTAAGAATCAGTATTTGGACACTTAAGTCACACTTAAAAAATAAATGAACTGCATTGGATGTAAACAATTAAAGTCGTGTTTGCACACAAATCCAGAGTTTTTCTCTTCTAATTTTTGCTCAGTGTCTTTTAATCTGGTGTCTTGGTGTTTTTTAGTTGTTGAATGAAGTCAATTAGTTCATCTCATTAACTATGAACGTGATTAACTAACATATGAAACAGATTTTAAATCATGTGTGAACTATTTTGTTTGAAAAAGTGAACTTGTGTGTCTTTCTTTAGAATAAATGTTTTAAGTAAATGTTGGGTGCTTTATAAATTTTTTCTACAATATAATAAATACAAAATATACAAAGTGTTTGAGGTCTGGAAGATTTTTTATGTTTTTGAGAGAAGTAACCTATTTTAAAAAATCTACGGTAAAATGTTGTAAAATATTATCACAATTACTGTCACTTTTGATCAAATACTTTCAAAAATAAAAAATATTATACTCATTCCAAACTTATGAACTGTAGTTGTAAAAATAATATAATATAATATAATATAATATAATATAATATAATATAATATAATATAATATAATATAATATAATATAATATAATATAATATAATATAATATAATATAATATAATATAATATAATATAATATAATATAATTTTAATTAAAACTTACTTTTATTTAATATTTTATAGCTGTGTTCTCATACATTAAGTGTGACTTAAGTATTCAAATAGATTTTGGGGCAACTGTAGTTTTGTAATTTTTTTGCATGCACCTTATTATTAAACGGTGTTAAAATGTATTTATTTTTAATTCAGTGAAAGTTGCTTCATGCACTTCACTGTGCATTTTGTGTCAAACGCCACTCTAACCTTTTTCATGATATCAGCCTACAGCAAACATTTGATTCTCTGTATCATTGCTTATTATGCAGCGTGATAGCTGATAATAGCAACAGATTTCTCATTGAAAATAATGAGCCAGTTCATGCTTGAGTGTTTTGGACTCTGTGTTCACACATAAGTTCACACATGAGGATCTGCGATTCTGATTTTCTTAGTCACATCTTGCAGGGAATTTCAGATGCTGCCCTGATGAGTTTTGAAACAAACTCGCTGCCCCAAAGAGTATGAAATGCATTTCGCCACCCATTCTACTTCTTTGACATATTTTTTAGTGTGAAACAGGATGTTCAGTGAGACAAAATCCTGGGCGAGGCTTGATTTGATCCATCGGGAATTGATTGGATGGTGAAAAGTGGTTTCTTATAAGTGGTTGGAGGACAGGGATTGAAAAATAAGAAGGCCAAAATGGAAAGTCGGTTCAGAGGTGGAATTATTAGTGATTACATTTTTGTCTTTAGTCTAATGTGTCCCAACTAATCATATGGAAATCAGACTAGAAATGTGAATTAAGAAACATCATTATTAATCCGATTCAAATTTGTTCACCATTCAGAAGTTTGGGGTCTGTAATATTTTTAATGTTTTTGAAAGAAGTCTATTATCTTAAATTCTTAAAAATGATAAAATACAGTAACTGTGAAATATTATCACAATTTACAATAACTGATATGCTGATTTGCTGCTCAAGAAACATTTATTTTTTTATCATTATTAATTTTGAAAACACTTGTGCAGCTTAATATTTTTGTTGAAACTATAATGTTTTTTTCTTTTTTTTTTCGGGATTCTTAGAATTATTCAGAATTCTTAGATCAATAGAAAGTTCATAAGAACAGCACTTACTTGAAATAGAATTTTGTAACAACTTTTTACTGTCACTTTTCATCAATTTAATGCATAAAAATACTATTAAAATACAATAATAATAAATTATACTGATCCAGAACTTTTTTTTACCAAAACACTGATCTGAGGAACATCAGAACATCATTTTTTTTAACTCTTTAAAGCATCATAACTCAAGGACCTTATACCAAGAGTTTTCTTTGCTAAATCTTGTGCTAAATTTGGCACAACCTTCAAGACTTCTAAAGTGTCTAAACAAAGCTTTGACCTCTGAAAGAACCAAAACCTGCAGTCCACCACCTCACGGGTCAGATTCATCACATCTCTGTACCTCAACCAATCACGTGCCAATCTCAGTTGATTTGTGCCATGACACGCATCTATTAAATGACCCTTGTGTTCTGCTTTCAGCTTGCATCTCGGAGCGGGTAAAAGGCGGGTGTCTGCAGAAGGGGCCCGCGGGGCGCCAGTCAACAAGAGGAAATCACTCCTGATGAAACCCCGACACTACAGTCCCAGTCCCTGTCCCAGTGAGGGGGCCAGCGAAGACCTGGCAAGCGCTCAGGACAAAGACGAGCCCAGGAACACTGACACTCCAGCAGGTAGACAGATGTCCTGTTGTTTTGTCTGTTTTGATGAACAATTGACGCTGAATTTGAATAAACTACCATCTGTTGCATTCATATATTTGTTTCCCTCCTCCTCCTTCATCTCCTCTCCCCCTCCCTCACTGCATCCATCTATTCGTCCATCACGTTCGTCTATCACGCCGTCCCAGGGAAGTTATTTCATGTTTTTTCATGCATCCGTTGTCCAGATTAAGGCGATTTCCTTCGCTCGACATCTTTGAAACCCCGGATTAAAAACTCTGGGTTGATTATGCAGCCTGGAAAAGTGTTTTTTTTTTTATAAGCAAGTGTGGTTGCTTGCATAATTATGCAAATAGGGTAACTGAGAATAGAATGCACCAAATTATATTGTGCCTCGTTTGACAAAAGAATGTGATCATACACTCCAACAACAAAACATATTTGGAAACGAAGGCACGAAACGTTAAAGTCGATATTACGTTTTAAAACAGTCTCCTTTCTAGAAACAAAATAGTGCCATTTCCTAATGAATCAAATTATGAGCATGTTGGCAACAATACCCATGCTTTACATGTGTACCTCCACACCCCTATAATCTGCACTTATTTGGTATATTTTTAACGATGTAACCAAGCAACAAACGTAATTGTCCCTTTCGAAAGCTTTTGTTAGACCATCGAACGCAGCCCAAATATACATAATTAGGCATAATGTGTGCGGCTCATTATTGGACACATGTGGGTTGTTAAATGGACAACAAAATAGCTCAATAAATTGAACAGCATCATTGGAAATGGAATTTATTTGTTTCTCTGATTTCATATTATCCACAATAATCATAACCTTTTTTTCCCCCACCCTTCTCCTCCTTCAAATTTATAGTATAATTTTCTGAAGTTGCAGTAGGAAAATCTCGTTTGTCATATTTCCCTGCTGTCTTGCAACATGTTTGCTCTGCGTTTTGCCAAAGTGCACTACTGAACAAGTGCTGGTGGAAAAGAAAAAAATTCAAATTCAAAGACATAATGCGCCGGGTGTGACTGGGAGTGGATGGCTACTGGGACCGTAGCGAAATTAATGGATCTGTAGGGGGACGAGAGGGGTATGTGAATGTCATGAGGAAAAAAGGGGAAAAGGAAAGGCAGGGGAGAAATTAAAGGGGTGTAAGGCTTCTATTGGGTGCTGTTATGTGTGTGTGTGTGTGTGTGTGTGTGTGTGTGTGTGTGTGTGTGTGTGTGTGTGTGTGTGTGTGTGTGTGTGTGTGACTCCAGCCAAGCTTCTGGTCTCCATACACACAATGGTAATGGTTATTCTGGAGTATAAACCATTCACCTGTTCCAAAACACAAGCCACTCTCTGCATCCAAGCATTTTTCGCCCTTGTTCGCTCCAGTCTTTTTTTTTTTTGGTCAGGGCTGTATCTCCATCTGGATGGCAGAGAACTCCTAATCATCTGCTCTGTTAATTGTGTCTTAGCATAACTGGCGAACTTTTCATCTGCGCTGGACCGCTTTGGGTTTTCACACCTCAAACTGCAGACAAAAGCGTCAAAATCAGGAAAATCGGACGCTTTTAAGTGCATTCGCTGTGGAATCCATTGGGTTTCGGCACCAGATGCTTTGTGTTCCTGCTTGATTCTTGAGATGAGAAATTTAAAATATTACATTTTAAAGTTAAATCTGTTCAATATGTTCCTGTTTTGGTGCCACCCTTTTACAAAAAATATATATTAATTTCCTTCCCTATCACCCTGTACAGTTCAATACCATCAGATACATACAAAATAAATAATGTCATATATTGGATATTTTTAATAAATGGAGCATTCAACTATGATTAAGAGTATATTGAGACTACAGGATAGTTTAAAACAGATTTTCAGCTCCGTCTTTTGAAATATCAGCGTCATCTTATCGACAATCTGATGGTGTTGACAAAATAATCACATTTAGTCAGATGTTTTGGAGCAGTTTTGTCTTTCTGGAGTTGCTATAATAGCATATGGAAAATTAAAACATTCAGGATGAAGACTAGCCTGATTTCATTCATATTGTATAGCTGTGTGGTCAAGAAGTTGTATTTTAAGGTGTATAAAATATAAAAATCTTGTGTTGTTTTTTTTTTTGTCTGTTTTTCAGTACAAATATCTAAAAATACTTTTTTTCAGAAAACAATACTTAATATCCTAAGTCATTTCGCCTTTAAGTAAATGGATCTTGATTTAAGAATGTTAAAATATTTGCACTGAAAAACAAGAAAAACAATTTTCAGTGTATGTGTATTTTTTAATGAACATATAAATGTTTTAAACATATTTACATGTTGTTTATATGTTTTTAATGTATATGATAAGTACTGAGGGGTTTGTTAACAAAACTAAGATGAAATGGATCATTTATGTAAAGAACATTTATTGAACACTGATTAATATCAATCTTGACTTAAAAGTGTGGGACACGTTTCATCTCTCAAGAATCAGCGCTGTAACATTCGACACATACAATTGGATGCAATTCCAAAAATAAAAACGAACGAGATTAACTACCCTTTCCTCAAGAAGCATGCATAAAACTATAATTATCTGCACAAACAGAATCAAAATTTAGGTTGTGCGTTAGCATTATGCCTCCACATTCGTGCAGCGCCAAAGTAGACCTCTGTGACATTATGCCAGAGTTTGGCATGGTATAAACGAATCGGCAAGCACACTCTTACCCCTCAAAGCCTGGTTT
Source organism: Carassius carassius (assembly GCF_963082965.1). Classification (NCBI taxonomy): domain Eukaryota; kingdom Metazoa; phylum Chordata; class Actinopteri; order Cypriniformes; family Cyprinidae; genus Carassius; species Carassius carassius. Next base: position 23,971,781 of record NC_081796.1, read on the forward strand.
CCATTTTTGGCAAGAGACGGGTGAGATTGTAAATGCCACTGAGCTCTCTATCCCCCATTTAGGGATGTTTTTTGGGGGGATTAAAAGCAGGACTACTTTATATGCTCTTTAAGACTAGCAACTGTTTGTTAAGGCAGTATGATCCCATTAGAAGCCACTGAAACCGCATGTGGTGGCAGCTAAAATGCTCTAATATCTAATCAACTCAGTGATTGCATATGGTTTGGAGGGTGGCATAAGGCTCTCTTAGAGGATAGATGCATCTCATGCTTACACTGTATTTTGAACTTTAAGCCCTACAGTACCCAAAGAGCTTTAACCTCGGCGGGTAAGTTTCAGAGAGATCAGTAGTGGATTGTAAATAAGTCCAGCTGATAGATTCTTTTGTTAATCATTGACTCGATTATTTAATATAATCGGGTCCGTTGAGATTCCAAAGAGTCCTTTAAAGGTGATTTTAAGGGATAAAAGGACTGAGATTTGTCAAAATAGGACTTATTCACCCTATAAACCCTTGTCAAATAGGCTTTATGGATTTATCAGAAGTAGTACAGTAGTATAGTAAATCATGCTTCTTTCTGATTAGCGTTTACAGCTTTATATCATGTAGACTTATCCTTTGTGGATGTGGAAACAATATATATATATTTTTTTGCATATGTATCTTTTTAGCGAGTTGCACTTTAATAAAAACAGTTACGTAAATCGAACAGATGTAAGATTAATTTAGAAGGGGAAATGTTTATTTATTTATAACCATGTATACATTTTATGTTATTTGTTTTTTTAGGTTAAGTTATGTATATATTTCAGTTAATATTCTGACGTTTGGATGCAGACTAGATGGCATTTTTAAACTTAAGTATTTCTTATGCACTTGGGACTCTCACAGTGTTTTCTTAACAAAATGCACAAAGTTCTATTATTTATTTTTTAAATTTTCGCATTTGTATGATTTTTAAAATATCTTTCTCTTATTTATTAAGGTTTGTTACATTTTGTGCTTCCCTTTACATTTTTTAAGTCTTAATGTTTTAGTGACAATATTTTTCATTGTAAATTTTCACATTTATATCATTTGTTCTATTAATTTAATAATTTTACTGAATTCGTTTTTTTCATTTGACCAAAGAAACATATTTGAAATGTGATAAAGCCAGTATTTAGTTACTTCTTAAGGTTTATTATATTGTTTCCCTTCATGTTTTTCTCAAGTTGTCATGTTTGTCAAAACCTGTGATTTTGAAAGCTCTGAAAACCATCTTGTTAGTAGCTTTCCTGCAAACACAATCATGTAATGAGCTCTTGTTGATGAACCATCAATTAAAACCCAGTCCGTTCTTCTGTGTCTCAGATGAGGACCTCAGCAGTGGTGATGTTCTAGCAGACACTATTTATCACAACACAAAGTCTCACCACTTGTTGTCATGGTCAGAACAAACGAGTAAATGTTCGCCAAACCTGGATGAGCAAGAGGAGGAGGAGGAACACAACCAGGACTTTGAAGACAAAAGCCAGGAGGAGATCAGATCTAGTTATCACCTGTCTCCAGACGCAGAGGCAGATGAAGAAGAATGGAGCACTCCTCCGTCTCTAACGAAGGTCAACGGGATCCATCACAGCCCCAGTCCACCTGCAGACGATACTCTTATGAAGAGACTCCGAATTGGACAGCAGTTGCACGAAGATGCCCTCTCTGCTTACATGAACAGAAACAGTGCAGGGATCTTGATGGAGGAGTATGGCTATGCAAGAGAGTTCAGCGACAGTGAGGAGGAGCTCCAGACGCCCAGGATAGAGGAGCGAGGAGGTGTTTGGGGCCCAGGTCTGGTGGCCAGACGTCTGGAGCTGGACAGGGCGCGACTAAACCTCAGTCTTCTAGAGCAGGCCATGGTGCTGCAGTCTGAACATAGACAGGTCCTTCACAGTGCCTACAAAGACATGGACCGCTTCCTCCTGGAGCAGATGAACCATGAACGGAGACAGCAGAGGATGCTGGAGATAGATGCTCGAGCCATGTACCACAGCAGCAAAGGTGAGATTTTCATTGATTTTTAATAGTTTAAATTCAGTAAAAATTCTGGTTCCTCAATGGTTTCATTTACAATTCTTTTAGTACTAAGGGAAAATTATATTTAGAATAAAGAAATGCAATTCCATTGCCAAATGAAGGGATGATCCCATAAAAAATCTTTTAAAACATAGAATTAGACTTTAGAGGCATAAATGAAGTCTAATAAAGGCAATCCAATAACAATACAACAATGCTTAACAAAGACAATTTGGTAATGTTTTTCGTTTATTAACTTAATTGAATTATCTTTAAATACGTGTTGTCATATGAAAAAGCAATGAGTAACTCACAGTTAGTTCCATGTGCTTGATTCACTAAAAGAACTAGCTTCTAAGAGTCATTTGTTTGAGAATCGGACTACAGTGGTTGCACTGTATGCTTTTGGTTCACTAAAATGAGTCATTCAAAAAGGATTCGCACTATGCTGACCGTGCTGAACGTGTTTGATTAACTAAAATAGAACCGGAGTCATTCATTCTGGAATTGGACTATACTGGTCGCGTTGTTTTTAAGATTCGCTAAAAAGAACAGACTCAGAGTAATTCAGACAAGCTGTAGGCCTAAATGTTTATTAGAGTAAATTCATTAAGCGGATGTACTTTAATATTTGCACGGTACATGTTTCTGACCAAAAAGAACCGGCTCATTAGAGTCATTCATTTGACAGTCAGATGTAACTAGTTGAACTGTATGTTATATGTTTAAGATTCTCTAAAGAACAGACTAATTTCAATTCATTCAGTGGTCGGACTTCACTAGTCGTGCTTTTATATTATATTATATTTCTATTATATTATATTTCTGATTCGCTAATTATTTGCGCTGTATTTTTTTTGTAGTCTTTTGCTCCCTTATAGTAGGCCATATTGCAGGAAACTGTCAGTGTGTTGTAGTGGTTTTAGCACAATATTTCGTCCACATTCGTAGTGCAGTGTTTCACTAATTCACTAAGAACAGCAAATATGGCGTTCTTAATGCTAATCAAAAATTGGTATTTACTCCAAAAGAAAGTAACGTTAGCCTATTCTGTCAACAACTTACTTTCTTTGGTAACACTTTACAGTAAGGTTCCATTTGTTATAGTTGCAGCCTATCTGGTCTGTAAAAACATCTTTAGATCCAGGGTGCCAATTAAGTAGCCTATGCATAATTAAAGCTTTACTTGTAAATATTAAGATGCATTTCTGTTGCTCTGACTCATAAAAAAAAAAAAAAAAAAAAACTGGCAGCCCCTGAAATAGTTTATATTCATTTGACTTGAGAAGTTGAAGAATAGGAATGAATCGAATGAGCCAATGATTCAGTGAGCCATTCACTTTTCTTCTTTTCTGAATCAATCAGTCGTTTGAATGAATCGGTTGAATGAATGACTCAATGACTCACTCACAGCATTTGCCGTCACCTACTGGCGCTTTTAGTTTCATATTTTGAGTATAGTTTCTTTCTTTCTTTTAAATCATTATTCAGAAAATCTTATTTCAATATTTAAAAACATTTTTACGTTGAATGAAAAATATTTCTTTCTAAAGCGTAAATGGAACACTGTTGAGATCTATATGTGTCGGTGGTACGCTTTATATTACATGCGTTTTTGCAATAATGTTACAGTATCAACACATAAAAAGAAAGATACATAGAGAGATTATTGCCCAGAGGGATAGATAAATAAAATCCTCTTAGGTGCTAAAAACAATTTGCCAACCAAATATTAAATAGTAAATAACCAACATGTTTTATAGAAAAAGAAAAAAACACAAGTAGGCCTATAAGAAGAAAAAAAATTCTGATGACATATCTGTAAAACGAGACTCAGACAGATATTTTACCATGAGCATAAATTAAGTCATAAATCCTAGTAAAGTATCTCTGATGTGAGCTTTGAGCACTTTGATTCTTGCGTTGACTGCTGTTTAATGGGTAATCTCTTAAAATAATCTCTTTATGGATCAGCGCTAAGAAACCACAGCCTTAACTAATGTCACGGATGAATACATACATACTCAACATGCTGTTAAAGGACACGCTTCAGCTTACAAGAAGAGGAGCATGACAGGATGGGATCACCTATAACTATACGTTCTTGAAGAGCACTGTTTGTTTGTGTGTGTGTTATAGATTCCCCTCGGACAGAAAAGAAAGACATCAAATGTCCGACACCGGGCTGTGATGGGACGGGTCATGTGACAGGCCTCTACCCTCATCACCGGAGTCTATCAGGATGTCCCCACAAAGTCAGAGTGCCCCCAGAGAGTGAGTCTGTTCTCATGTTACGCATCACTTCCCGAGGACATTAGACACATTTCCTCCCTTCACAGCAGTACAATACAAACAGAACAAATACAATTAGTGATAACAGCACTGTGATCATTTTCAGCCTATAAATATTCATGCCATATTAATGATGGAGGTTTAGTTGTACAGATACTGTGGGACATGGCGATTGCTTAACTATCCAGCCTCTGTTATATTCAGTGAATATTAGAGACATTACATGACGTGTATTCAATTTAAATGCATGCTACAACAATATCAAACTGTTATTTCTGTGATAGAAAATGCAAGATTCGTACATTTTAAAACATTATATTGAAATATTTTTGCTTTAATTTTCCTCCAAAAAATAAAAAAAAAATAAAAGTTACCATTGTTTATAACAGCAGATGTGATAAAATGATGACAATATTGATTAAATAAATAATTAAATTGATTAAATACGATAAACATAGATCAAACTTTTTTTTTAATTTTCGAGATTTCAATTAGTCAAAAATGTCTCTTATAAAAAACAACACAAAATTTCACAAATGTGAGGCATGTAATATGTCATTTACATGGATGCATTTCATGTATTTATTCCTTATCTTGAGCTTTCCAGTAGAAACCACGTGATGTTGCACCAAGCTTAAAGTTTGAAAAATGCTTCTTCTTTTTTTCTCAAAGACATTTTTTTGTCATCAAAACAAGTGAGGTTTGATTTCCTGCGGTAGGCGAATTAAAAATGCATTCTGGAAACAACTTTCCACTTGCTGTTTTCTCCATTTGAGAGAAGCACAACAAACATTCGCCATTAAACAGTGATGTGACAAAAGAAACAGAAAATGTAATTAAGTTTTTTTCTCTTTTTTCCTCCAATATGAAAGCATGTACTCATAAACCAGAGGCAGCATTCTGCAAATCAAAGGACCTGCGCATGCAGCCTAGAAATACGGGCACATCTTTCAAACTAATTATGAACAGACTAAAAACTTATTAAGGATAGTGCTTCAACAATATGTGTGTGTCTCTTAAATGGTAATCAAAATGCATTTGTAGTCATGATGTTTTTGCATGTTCATATTTGAAGGGAGAGACAATTTTTAAGTTGTAAAAAAATGGCATCAGAAAATTTATTTAGCATGAAAAGTTGAAAAAGCTGCAATAAAAGTGAATACCAAAAAATGCCGAATTACTGGTTATTTAAGGAAACATCTATTCTTATTTTACAGCTGTTCTTTTGATAAATATTATTCTCTTGTTTCTTACAGTCCTCGCCATGCATGAAAACGTCCTCAAGTGTCCGACCCCTGGCTGTACAGGAAGAGGTCATGTCAACAGTAACCGTAGCACGCACAGAAGGTCAGCACAATGACAACATCTGGTTATTTTAGTATCATTAAAATATTATTAGAGTTTTTAATAATATTGTGAATAATTTATATATATATATGAGTGAGTGAGTGAGTGAAGTGACATTCAGCCAAGTATGGTGACCCATACTCGGAATTTGTGCTCTGCGTTTAACCCATCCAAAGTGCACACACACAGAGCAGTGAACACACACACACACTGTGAGCACACACCCGGAGCAGTGGGCAGCCATTTATGCTGCGGCGCCCGGGGAGCAGTTGGGGGTTCGATGCCTTGCTCAAGGGCACCTAAGTCGTGGTATTGAAGGTGGAGAGAGAACTGTACATGCACTCCCCCCACCCACAATTCCTGCCGGCCCGGGACTCGAACTCACAACCTTTCGATTGGGAGTCCGATTCTCTAACCATTAGGCCACGACTTCCCACATATATATGTAGTGTTTAGATTTTTATTTAAAGTTTTAGTAATTTTGCTATGTGTAATTGTCATTTTTATTTTTATTTTATTTTTTTATTATTATTAACAAAAATATGATTTTATAGTTCTTTATGGATGCCCGTTTTTGAAAAAAAAAAAAAAGTTAGTTGCGAAAATTCTGAAAAAAATCAATATATACAGTATGTATATATAAACATGACCTTTTTTTTTACCTCCAATTGCAAGAAGCAAAGTCTGAATTGTGAGATATATATATATGAAGTATGTATTTTTTATATTTTATTGCAGTAAAAGTTCAAGTAACAAGTAACAAAAGCTTTTTTATGGATTTTCTCAACAATAAATTAAATTACATTATTAATTTCTTTACAATCCTCCTTGCTCATTATAAGCACATTTGCATAGAAGCGGGGAGGTGAAATTTGGTAAAATGAAATGATGAGTGGTTTAAAATAACATTAGCAGTTGACAACATCTGCAATTTGACCCAAAGAAAATGCATTGTTACTATATTTTGCACTGATTTAAACCACCTTAAAGCATCAGACATGTTCATTTACCCAAAAAAGAGCTGCGCTTGCATTGAAACCTGTAATGATATTTGCATAAAAAGAATCATGAAGTTTCTCTTTATCAGGAAAAATCCAATGACACGTAACAAGTCTATAAAACACTGCCATGTTTATTGCATAGGAACTATTGGATTCTTTTTAATTGTACAATTACTTCAATGCACTCAAATTCAATTAAAATAAAGTTATCAACCCAGAGGAGACTAACTTCTGATGTCTGTTTTCACAGTCTCTCAGGCTGCCCGATAGCTGCTGCAGAAAAGATCTCCAAACCGCAGGAGGATCCTGTAAAGTGCAGACAGATGGCAGAGAGGATGACGAGGTAAGAAACTTTCATCTAGAAGCAGTCTTACGGTGCTCTTGATTCCTTTACAATCAAGCAGGTTGAAAATAAGTTCATACGTATTCTTTCAGAAAGATAATAATAGACATCTGACATTTTAGAGCTTTAGATTATATAGATATATAATTTAATTTGGTTGGGAATGGTTTATTAAAGATGTAGTGTGTCTTTTCTTATGCTAAAGAATAAGAAGCAATAGAAACATGTTTTAAAAACATTCATGCAATTCTGAAGCCTTGATGTTTTTCTTCTATTCTATTCAGACCTTTAGGAAACATGAAGAAGTTTGACTTCACGTACAGATTTGCACATCCTATGGCAGCGTTGCAGGCCAGCATGGCCAAAGACATGGACAGGTACACTAAAGGCCACTTCGACTACGCCAGTTTTGACGCTCAGGTCTTTGGCAAGCAGGCTCAGATGGCATCTGACCAGAGTCACGAATCTTCATGCTTTCCTGACAGTGAGTCTCAGTGTCAGTCAAGCACTCTGCTATCTATCTATCTATCTATCTATCTATCTATCTATCTATCTATCTATCTATCTATCTATCTATCTATCTATCTATCTATCTATCTATCTATCTATCTATCTATCTATCTATCTATCCATCCATCCATCCATCCATCCATCCATCCATCCATCCATCCATCCATCCATCCATCTATAATGTCTTAATTCATATTTATATTCATAATTCATAAGCCTATTTATATATATATATATATATATATATGCATTTATATGCATTTTCATCTAGATTTATCATCTTTTATGTTATTGAACTGTTGTTTTGTATTGTTTTTTGTTGTTGTTGATTTTTCTGCTTATGCTCTTGTTTTGTTTCGTTTGTCTTTTGTTTTTGTTTTTTTGTTTTTTTTTTGAGTGTTTAGTCTGCATGTCTCATGAGTTAATATGAGCAGGAGTGGAACTCTGTACAAGCCTAGAGTGGCTTCGTTCCCTCCTTGCATAGTTTTGTACTTGTACTAAACGTGCTAAACAAATAAACTAAACTAAACTAAACATATGTATACATTGTTATACCTTAAATGAATAAATATATAATTAATATTAATAACATTCATTTAAATCATATTATGCATAAATTTTTGTTTAAATGTAATTTGTTTTATGTAATTTATTACATTTATATAAATATATAATCAATAAATACATATAAAATATACATATATAACTAATAATTACATGATATATCATTTTACATTTTCTTTATGATTTCAAAAATATAGTTTATGAAGTATAACATTATTATTTATTCATCGAAGTTACATATGCATTATTCAAATTAAACATGTATATTATAAAATTAATCTATAACTAAATCTATAATAAAAATTATTATAGATGTAAATTATATTAATAATAATGATTTTATATATTTAGAGAGAGAGAGAGAGAGAGAGAGAGAGAGAGAATCTTTTTTTCATCTTTTTGTGTAATTAATAGTTAAAACACAGTGTAGAAAGCATTTGCTTATTAATAAGAAGTTCAATATATGTATATATATATATATATATATATATATATATATATATATATGTATATATATATATATATATATATATATATATATATATATATATATATATATATATATATATATATATATATATATATATATATATATATATATATATATATATATATATATGTATATATATATATATATAAATTTTTTTTATTTTTTTTTTTATTTATTTTTTTATCTACTTTCATGGATGTGGGGTAGTAGTTCCTCAGTCTGTCTATCCACAATCACTCTCCCTCGATTCCCCTTTTTCTGAGCATTAACTGTACCTACCCTTTCCAGCCGCTCAGTTCCCCTGTTTTCTGGGTCTCGGAGGTCAAGTGATCATGGCCGGAGACAACAGCCCCAGTCGCCATAAAGCCCAAAGCAACGCCCTCCAGTCCAACATGGCATCCGCTGCCATCCTCAACCTCTCCACCCGCTGCCGAGACAACAGCGAGGCCACGCCCCCCAGCCGGCCCCTGGCATCAGCCACAAAGGTAATCAAATTAGAGCACTCAGAAAAAGGTATTTAATGTGGTCATTCTGAAACAACTGTGATTTGTGTATGAAAAAGAGGAGTAACATCAAAAGACACTTTTTGGCACAGAGAACTGTGTTGCCTCTGGTGGCACAACAACAAGAGTTTTTTCTTGTTCCACACTGCCCCTAAAGCTTTAATGTACACAAAGGAGAATTTGTGTAATCACATCAAAAAGAGTTAGGAGGAATACAATCACAGCTTCCTCCTCTATGACAATTATAAGGCTTTCGGTCAAACATGTGGCCGTGCATTTGATTTCTGCTTGTGCTAATGGTAATGTTGGGTCTTTCTCTTGTTTGCATGAGAGAGAGTGTGTGTGTATTTTTTATTTTTTTTTTTCAGTGCAGATGGTCGAAGACATTTTGCTAAGTAATATATTATCCTAGATAAGCTTGCACAGATCCTTTGGCGTTGATCTGTAACAGACGATCTATGAGAAGTTGGATTATATCAATCGGTTGTGGATTATTAGACATCACTCTTTATTTCAATTAAATAAGGAAAGTCTACACAGTCTGCCAGATTATGTATGTTGCAGTGTAAAAATGTTTTTTTTGTTTCTTTTATTGAGCCTTGTTTTTAATAGAAAAACAACCAATTGATACGCATATATAAATGAATAAAATGGAAAAATCACGCAAAGCATGTTCGAGTCCAGTTTATGACATTTCCTGTATACTTATTTTCTCTCAGACAAAAGTGAAATGATGCCAAAAAAGTGAGCTATTATAATCATAAATACACATTCCTCAAACTATACAAGCTTCTACAAAATGCATTTTATAAGAAAACATTATTAAAATAAAATAAAAACAGTACAGGATCCTAATGCTGTGTATTTTAGTAATAATTAGAAACATAACATATTGTTTGATCAATCCAGTATGATACATTTGATGTGCTGTACATTATATATTTTTGAATTTTTAATAGAAAAACAAACTGTTGATACACATATATTAATAAGAATAGTTAAAACAGTCAAGAATATATTTAAAAAGCATGCTGGAGTCATGGCTTAGTGGTTTTGGGCAAAGCAAGTTTGAATCTGGCCTGCAACATTTCCTGTATTATTTTTTCTTTTCTCTCAGAAAAAAAAATTGCAAAGTGCTATAAACTTGAGTTATTACATATTAAATATTACATAAAATGTAAAAGTCTTCTGGCTTCATCTCTTTGTAAAACTATACAAATCTTTATTTATTTATTTATTTATTTATTTCTAAATGCTCATTCAATTATTATTTAAATAAAATATATGATATTTTCTAAAAAAAAAATACATAAACATTATTTATTAATAATAATTGAACATAGAAATTCTTATAAAAACTCTTATAAAAAATACTGTAATTAATGTGAATAATGTAAACTCGTCTTATATGTTAACATAATAAAACGACTATATTTTAGTAATAATTAGGTACATATCACACAGTTTGATAACTTCAATTATAGCAGGGCTTCCTCTTTGACATGGAGAGATAAAACTGAGAGAATCTCGCAGAAGTATGGGATGAAATGCTCCATACACCTACACAGCACACAGATCGCTCGTAGTCCCAGCACTCAGTGGGCAGAGAGCAGGTATACTGTACAAACTGAGCCAATGAATAAAACAGTGTTAGTCGATCTGTCATCTGCTGATGTCTGCGTCGAAATGTCTTTATGCATGTTAAGTATCTCGATTTCCCTGTTTGTGCCAAGTCGCTTGTTTTTTTTCCTAAGAATACGGCTTATCGTCTTGCAGTGTTTCATAGAAGTGTGGGAGAAAGATGTCACCTCACTGGTTTCTGAGGCTGGAGAGAATGTCATCAGATGAGAAAAACTCACATCGTGCGCAGGGATGAACTGGATAGGTGTGCTGTCGGTCGGTTCTAGCTGGTTCGAGAAAGAGCCATATTTGGTTTGTAATCTGAATTATCACGATTAGAGCACTCCTTTGTTTGCTGCTGTGCAAAATGTGTGTGGAATAATTGGTGTGTCACGTTTTTAAGCAGTTAACGAGTTCTATAAAACGTATCGCCTTAACACAAATTCATACACCAGCACATATGTTGGAGATAAAAGTTATGATATTAAGCAACGAAGAGCTTTTAAACTCACCATTAATGATTGTGTCCTAAAACCATTTTGGCTGAGAGCTAGAAACCACCTGGCACTGGGGAAAAAATGGAAGAAAAAGGAATAAATAAATAACCATATCGATGTCCGTTAACTAGAAAACCTACATATATTTAATAGAAATTGACATTATTAATCATCTGAAAATAAGAAAATAAGAACTTAATTTACTCATACACAGTAAAAAAAGAAAAACATGTTTGGGAAGATTTTTTTTATGTTTTTAACATTAGGCTCTAATGTATGAAAATACACACACACAAAAAACTGTAATATTATTATTATAAATTAAAATAACTTTTTTCTTTTTGAATACATTTAATTGTTTAATTTATTCCTGTGATCAAAGCTGTATTTTCAGCATCATTCCTACAGTCTTCAGTGTCACATGATCTTCAGAAATCATTCTAATATGATCTATATTCTTATTAATATCAATGTTGTGCTGCTTAAAACTTTTGTAGAAACCATGATTCATTTTTCTTTTCAGAATTCTTTGATGAATAAAATGTTCAAAAGAACAACATTTATTTGAAAATAGTCATATTTTTTTATCCATTTAATGCCCTTGCTGAATAATAGTATTTATTTCTTAAAAAAAAAAGAAAAAACTCCATCCAAAGTCCCTTTGATATTCTCTTCTATTTGAGATTGGGGTTTTTTATCCATTTTATTGTCTGCAACAAAAAATTGAAAAATAAAAACTCGGCACACTAACAATCTACACATTTTGAGGTATCATTTATGTCCGTAACACATAAGGTTGGACACGTTATGCACATAATTGTGACATTCACAGTTAGGAATTCGTTCAAGTCTCTAAACCCGACTATGCTAGCAGTGTAGATTTTCTAGGTTTTGAATCAGAAAACAAGTTCAAACCACTGTTTTCTATGGAAAAAGTGCTCTGGTTATCAAAGGTTGGTTATCAACAAGGCTTTTATGTTCCTTTTCCATTCAGGATTTGCTGATAGAAGTAGACGAGAATGGAACGCTGGATTTAAGTATGAAGAAAAAGAGAGAAAAGGCGAGGGACTCTCCTGTCATGCTGACATTAGGAGATGCCCTTTTCACCCAACCTGAGCCTTCTCTAGCCAAAGCGGCGGGTCTCCAGATCTCCCCGGCCATCTACCGCGTCCTCTACGAACAGGACGCCTGGGACACGCCGCTGAACTACAGCAAAACACCTGTGCAACAAGACAAAGAGGTGAGATAGAGGCACTTAATGCACCTTATACTATCATTCAGAAGAATGGGTCGATCAGATTTTTTTATGTTTTTGATAGACATCTTTAATGTTCACCAAGGCTGCATTTATTTGATCAAAAACACAGTAAAAATGAACTGCTTTAAATAACTGGTTTCTATTTGAAAATATTTTTAAATGTAATTTATTCCTGTGATGCGCAGCTGAATTTCCAGCATCATTCCTCCAGTCTTCAGTGTCACATGATCTTTCAGAAATCATTCTCATATTACGATTTACTGCTAAAGAAACACTTATTATTATTATCGATGTTGAAAACAGTTGAAATAAGTTGCTTAATTTTTTTGTGGAAACTGTCATGCATTTTACAATTTTTAGGATTCTTTGATGAATAGATAATACATTTTGTAATATTATAAATGTTGTTTAATGCATCCTTGCTGTATTAAAGTATCCTTTGTTTTCTTTAAATCTTGAGCGACACTGTATGAAACTAATAGAATTGGGAGGAAAATTAATAACATATAATTATAATAATGTCCTGAGAAAACCAAATTCAGTGTCTTAAATGCTCTTTGAATTTGTTGTATGCTGCATTAAGAACATATGTGACCCCTGGACCACAAAACCAGTCTTAAGTGTCACTTTTTAGCAATTGGGCAATTTATACATAATCAGAAAGCTGAATAAATAATCTTTCCATTGATGCATGGTTTATTAGGATCGGACAATATTTGGCTGAGATACAACTATTTGAAAATCTGGAATCTGAGAGTGCCAAAAAATCTAAATATTGAGAAAATCACCTTTAAGTTTTCTTTTCTTAGCAAAGCATATCAAATATTAAGTTTTGATATATTTAAGGTAGAAAATTTACCAAATATCTTCATGGAACATGATCTTTACTTAACATCCTAATGATTTTTGTCATAAAAGAAAAATCAGTCATTTTGACCCATACAATGTTTTTTTGACTATTGCTACAAATAAACCCCAGCAACTTAAGACTGCTTTTGTGCTCCATGGGTTACATATTTAACTTAAAACCCTTAACTTTCTATGTATTCATCTAAATGATCTCGGGTTAGTCGTGGCTTTAGGCACACTGTCTCTTCTGATGTGCTGCTATGACATGAAAGCAAAATTAAAAAGAAATTGCAGAAGAATGTTCCTGAAAAGCCGAGCATTTTTCATCGTGTTTGGCGTCAAAGAACAAACCCAGACAGCTGTATGTTTGTCTGATTCTCTATCTGACATCTGGTGCTCAAAGATACTTACCTTACTCAAAAAATGGGTAAATCCAAAGGTTTTACATTCATCATAAATACTATGAGGGATTATACTGGAGTTTAAATGGATATATGTTTTACTAAGTATACCTGAGCAGCATCAAACCTCTCACAGACTGTTAGTGTGCGTGTGCTTACAGAATGCCATTTTTTTAATGTGACCATCGTGACATCTCTTAGAAAATTGCACAGTGATTTGGCATTTTGTCCCGTGTCTTTTAGATGGATCACTTGGATAAGGCATCCCTCGAGGATAAAACGTACAACGGAGATGCAAACATGGCAAGTGCAAAAAACAAGATGCTCATAAGAGACAACAAGAAAGAGCTGATGAGGTAAAAACATTATATGGACGGCTGTTTTTATATCTCCATTCTCTTTCAGGGTTTCTGGGTCCCACATTAGCATGCAAAAGTCACTGTTACTAGTTAGAGCATGTATAGTAGATCAAGAAATCATCTGCTCTTTTTCACTTTGCAGTTGTCCAACACCAGGTTGTGATGGTAGTGGTCATGTGACAGGAAATTATGCGTCACATAGAAGGTAAAAAGCCCAGCCCATATTTTTCACTCTCTTTATTTTTCAAGCAGCAAAATAATCTTAATAAAATCTACATTAATATACAAAATAATACACATTATGTCTACGGTATTTTTATTTAATTTCTTTCATTTTTGTAGTGTATCCGGTTGCCCATTGGCCGATAAGACCCTGAAATCACTAATGGCTGCTAATTCTCAAGAGCTCAAGTAAGAATTAGCTTGAATTAAAGTTTCGATTAAATACAAATAATAAATGCTTTTAAAGTTACAGAGAATTATATATATATATATATATATATATATATATATATATATATATATATATATATATATATATATATATATATATATATATATATATATATATATTTGTATATCTATATATGTATGTATTTATTTATTTTATGAATTATAACTAATAACTATAATTTTAATTTTATAATGATTTTAAATTTTTATTATTTTTGGAGTAAATATTATTATTATTATTATTATTATTATTATTATTATTATTATATACATTTATTATGAATTGTATTGTGAAAATATATATTTAATGAATTAGTATAACTAGTACAACAATGAATTAGTACAACTATTATTATAATTGTATTATAATTACAAATAGTTATTATTATTGGTGTTGTTATTGTTATTATATTAATTTGTTATGAATAGTTATGTACACATACATATAACTAATATAATTAATATTTATAATATTAATCTAATATGCATTTTCTCAATATTTTGATTTTCTTGCACCCTCGGATTCCAGATTTATCAAATAGTTGTATCTCAGCCATTCCTAACCAACCATACATTAATGGAAAGCTTACTTATTCAGCTTTTAGATGATGTATAATTTTTTTTTTTTTTTTTAATTTACACTTTTGAATGGTTTTGTGGTCCAGGGTCACACGCACACACACACACACACACACACACACATACATAGAAATTACTTATTCATCTAATATTTATCATAGTAATTTGTATCATTGACATAAATCTCTATCTATTTTAAAGGTGCCCAACTCCTGGCTGTGATGGCTCAGGTCATGTGACTGGAAACTATGCATCTCATAGGAGGTAAGCTTCATTAAATAGGAAATCTCTACTAATTAATCTTAGACTTCAATGAAAGATAAAAATGTAGTGATTATTTTTGACGTTTCTGCATAAATGGTCATGCTTTTCATTATAACACAATATCTCATTTTCAACATGTTATACTTTGATAGATTTTAGACATCAGGCCACACAAAGGCACTCAGTGGGT
Organism: Carassius carassius; assembly: GCF_963082965.1. NCBI lineage: Eukaryota > Metazoa > Chordata > Actinopteri > Cypriniformes > Cyprinidae > Carassius > Carassius carassius. The sequence continues at coordinate 23,987,351 of NC_081796.1, forward strand.
TAAATCATTTGCTTTTAAAACTGGGTAATCGCCAAAGAGTAAATACTTTGTGGCACTGTTGAGGTAATGACCCCTGTTCAATGGCTACACGGCAGGTGTCAAAGCTTGTAAACGCAGCGGCTGTATCTTTCCCACACACACGTCTGCACGCTTGAACTTCTGAAGGGTTCGTCACATATGTCATGTTCCTTCCCAGTCTGTCAGGATGCCCTCGTGCCAGGAAAGGAAGCTTGAAGCTCACGCCAAGCAAAGAGGACAAAGAAGAGCCAGAGATGAAGTAAGACACCACCAGAACAATGACAAGCAAATCTTTGTATTTAGATTGAACAAAAAGGTTTTAATTTATACTTAAATGCATCAACGCTTTACACAAAATCTCTTTTTTTATTTCATTAAATAATAGAGTCAATAGAAATCTAGTATGCCCTTTCCATAAATAGGGTACACTTGTATTTTTTTTCTAAAGCATTACATGCACAAGTCACTTATTTTTTTTTTTTGTGATAACTATTAGATAACTTTGAAAACTGTTATAAAATAATTGAAATTCACTAAACCTAGCATGAAATATAGCTTGGTTTAAGCATATCAAATGTCTGTGCCTTTACTATTAAATGGTGATTTGTTAAGATATCTAAAACTGTTATAATATTTTATACTATTTCAAATTAAAAACATTATTTCAATGTATCCCACAATTTTTCTCTTATACAATTAAGGGTAAAAATATTTTTGGAAGCTTGCGCACCTGCTTTCACCGATCATTTGTTGAAAAAAATGACTTGATATTTGTGACCCTGGACCACAAAACCAGTCTTAAGTGTAATTTTTTTCAAATTGAGATTTATACATCATCTGAAAGCTGAATAAAAATTTTTTAGGATCTGACAATATTTGGCTGAGATACAACTATTTGAAAATCTGGAATCTGAGGATGCATTAAATCTAAACACTGACCTTTAAAGTTATTTAAATTAATTCTTAGCAATGCATATTACTAATCAAAAATTACGTTTTGATATATTTACGGTAGGAAATTAACAAAATATCTTCATGGAACGTTATCTTTACTGAATATCCTAATGATTATTTGCATAAAATAAAAATGTATAATTTTGATCGATACAATGTATTTTTGGCTATTGCTATAAATATACCCCAGAGACTTAAGACTCTAGAAATATTAGAAAGTGAATACAGTACATATTCATCAGGTTTTCGTAATCAAAACAAACTGTACAACTAGCCTTTAAAACAGTTATTTCCACAGTAAAACACATGTAAATAAGACACAAGTGTCGTTTTAGGAAATACTGTATGCCAGAAAGCTAGATTAAAAAATTATTTATATGAATCAATTTTGTTTTAATAAAAATAGAAGGATAGTTCGTGTTTGCAGAACTGCATTTCCTAGAAAAATACCATTCCAAAATATCATCCATTTAATTAAGAGAGCTCAAAACTCTTTCCTCTTTCCCGTAAGATCTCATTTAATTACAATTAATGCAGCAGTTTGCTCTTTAAAAGCATAATACTATGGAGGGGGAAAATATTAATTTAATTGATTCCAGCCTTAAATCCGAAGTCTAACCCAGAGTGACGGGGCTTTCCTACTTTTGCATCTGGGCTAGTATTTCATTTTTAATTACTAATGCAAAGACGAAAGCTTAGGAATTAGTCCCTAGCAGCTCCACACACACTAAAGAAGAACCAGAGAGGCAGAGAAACAGAAAGTACATCTGTAATATCACTAGATTATTGTAAATTGTCAGCCATATGCTCCATCTCTGTTGTCCCCTCGGTCAGAAACGCCATTCCCGGAGCCGGACGTGACGGCCAGTGTTGGAGTCGTAATGTTGTCTTGTTTTAGTCAGTGTATTAGAGCCAAAACTGCCATAACAACCTTTCCCATATAGGCCTGCAGACAAGCTATTTGTACTATCCCAGATAACCTCTCACCTCTTTCAATATGGGCTATCACGGAAAGGGTCAGCCACCTCCAAATCATGTGCTTTTTCCCCCCTGTGGAGGACGCACAACAATTATGTGCAATTTATGTCATTCCATTACTGACCTAGGGGGAAAGTGAGTAGCAAAATAAATTGGCCTACTCCTCACCACTCTAGTCTTCAACTTGGTAGGGCTTATGTTTTCCATCGGCTGCACATTAACCTCCCCGCCTGTAATTATTTACTGAAGTCCGCGTGTGCCGATAGAATTATTCCAGCCCTTTTTTCTGCTTTGAATACATTTTTAATCAGCATTTCACAGGATTAATCTTCTTAATGGTATTTGAAAAGTCTTCCATCTCAGCAAATTGGGGGTGGGGGTGTTTATGGACATGCCAAATGACAAACACGGCAAGGCGGTGGTTTGGGCCGTCGGACGTTTTTTGCCATCAAATTATCGAGTGAATGTATACGGGCTCGTTTGTGTTTATATTGTAAGCTCTGAAACTAGTTCAGACTCAAATAAGGGATTATCTTTGACAATCTCTGTTACTCTGTTGAGTTTAGGACAACAGAAGAAGGCTGTGCAAGGGGTTTAATTTAAGCATGCCGAGGGGTAAGGGTCACATCTGTGTAGGTTTTGGCATGGTGACCCAGAAATCAACACCAAACAACCTTTGTGATGCAGATTATGACCTTGTGCCCCCCAACTAGTATTGTTTTAACATCGCTGATATACAATTAAAAGGTTTTTATTATTATTTTAATTTGATTTTATATTTTGAGCGTTTATGCAATTTTATATATATAACCCACAATAAAATCACTTACATTAAATAAAAAATGTAAATATAACAATTAAAATATTTAATTGTAATAAGTCATAAAAGGTTTTAGTGATTTTGTTATATATATATATATATATATATATATATATATATATATATATATATATATATAAACAACTAAAATATAATACAAAAACAGAAAATATAAAATATAATTAAGAATAATAATAATTATATAATTATAATAATTTCTAATTAAAATCATAAAAGGTTTTAGTGAATTTGTGATTTTTTTTTAATCACTTTTAATAGTTCTTTCAGAATTCTGAGTCAGAAATCTAATTCAGAAATCTGTATACGTGCACTGCATAACTTCAGTCTAAAAAGTTGACTAGTGGCTGCTTTAACTGTTAACTGAGAAATATTTTATGTTTTTATCAGATTTTATAATAGTTATAAGTGCTAAAAGCCTAATTGCTTTATATTTATAAATTTAGCTAAATTTAGCATAAAATGAATAAGAAAAAAATATATATTTAGTTAGACCTCCTGATGTTGATGATCCTACTTTCACTGATCTTTTATTAAAAAAAAGGTCTTAATTGATGTACTATATTCATGGACAGTAACAATATCTTCTCCAGGATGCACATAAATTGTTAGTGAAATCAGTGTACATTCTCCTGTTGTGAATGCTACAAATCATATATATAAAATAAAAAGATGTATTTCCTTTCTCGTGCACCAGGTGCCCAGTAGCAGGTTGTGACAGTCAGGGCCACGTTTCGGGTAAATACACGTCTCATCGCAGCGCAGGAAGTTGCCCCATCGCCACCAAGCGGCAGAAGGAGAGCTCGGTGAACGGATCGGCCTTCTCCTGGAAGCTCTGTAAACAGGAGCTTCCGCAGTGCCCTCTGCCCGGCTGCAACGGCTTGGGTCACGCCAACAACGTCTTTGTCACCCACAGGAGGTGAGGAAACTATAACCTGAACTTTAAACTTATATACTGTATCATGTCAACACATTCATTCTGAACTTTCTGAGCTGTTATCAGGGTTGTTTAGTACTTACTACATTATATTGACATATATATTAAGTTAATTAATTATATTGTTATATTTAATGTAATAATAGTATATATTATAAAATATAAAGATGTTAACATAAATATACAAAACAAATATTAAATATACACATATATACAAGTTGACTTCAGAAATAAGATAACAGTAGTTATGATCTAAAATATGTATTTTGTTCAGTAATTATATATAAACACACATACTGTATATATATATATATATATATATATATATATATATAATGCATATTACAGAACTATGTTATTATTATAAATTTCCAATATTATATTTTATTTCCAGTCGAGCTAGCATATCTGGATAATTAATGTTGCTTATTTTTTCACAGAAATATACAAAATGAAGATTTAAATGCACGAATATATACAGTTTGATTTTAGAGATAAGATTCATGTGATTTATGTATATATATATACATCAATTGGTCATAAATATGGTCATATATTATACTCATGATTTCTGAAACTAGATTATAATTTGTGTAGTAAAACCAAAAATTGCTAGTACTGACTGTAGATTTTGTGTTTGGTCCCTTCGTAGTTTGTCAGGATGTCCACTAAACGCTCAGAGTATCAAGAAGAAACTCTCTGATGAAGACATGATGACCATCAAACTCCAAACTAGCAGCGGTGAGTATTTTAAGTGCTTAAATGATTAATGTTTGACCCGCTTATATTACAATTGTAGTATGCAATAACAAAAAAAAGAGCCTCAAAAGCTGCTGCAGCTTCTCAAGTAATGTCGTTGAGATTATCATAGTCTGGTTTGTCTTCTGTCCATCAGGTATTGAAAACAATGAAGACATGCAGCACTTGGATCACAAAATAAAGGAGCTAAATGAATCCAATCTGAAGATAGAAGCAGATATGATGCAGCTCCAGACTCAGGTAAATAACTTTCTCGTGTGCTGAGCATTATGGGTAATGTAGTTTCAGAGCTAAAGACCTTGTTTTGTCCTGTTTTAAAACAGATTTCATCTATGGAGTGCAACCTGAAGACTATTGAGGAGGAGAATAAAATAATCGAGCAGCACAACGACAGTCTGTTGAAGGAGTTAGCACGTCTCAGTCAAGCACTCATCAGCAGTCTCACTGATATCCAGCTGCCGCAAATGGTGAGACGGATATCTACACATAAAACATAACCTGATCTCTGTCAACAAATATTATTACAGTTTTAATCCCTCACACAATTTTATTATGGTAACTGACTACACTGTAAAAACTAAAGCAGATTTTCAAGAAACATAATACTTTATAAATAGGGTAATAGTATGGTAATACTCTACTTTTAAGGTTTCGTTTTATGAAGGCCAATTTAAGACTTTTTAAAGATATTTTAAGACGATGTAAAGAAAATTATAGTTTTCATACCATACTGAGAGATATTTTGTATTGTTTAAAGCATACAATCACTTAAATGTGTTCAATTTCTCAGAAAACAAGACTTCAGCTGTCTTCACATTGCATTACAAGTAAACGTAGCACAACATTATGTATGCATTTTTTATTATTATTATTAAGTGCAGTGCATAGAACATATAATTGACTTCATAAGGCCTTAATTTGTGATTGAAATGCAAAAACCCTGTGTTAATATTAGTTAACTACATTAGTTACCATGAACTATCAATAAAAAATACTTCTAAAGCAGTTAATAATCTAATCTAATGTTAATTTCAAAATTCACAACATTAAACAAAATTATGGCTTTAACAAAACTCGATGAATACTGTAACAAATGCTCATTGTTAACGTTAATGCATTAACAAAAATAATAATATTTAATATTAAAACGATTATTTAATACAACCAAATCAAACTGAATAAATTAGATACACTAATGAAAGTTATTTTTTGTCATATATAAATATTTCCTTTAAGGAACCAACTGAACGGTTTATATTTTACAGTGTATTTTCTAAAGAAAAGTACCATATTAACACAGTTAATGGTAACTTGATATTAGCCACTAATGTCATTAAAACAAGATAATTTAATAGCCACTTGAGTCTTAATACTTGTTTGTAGGTTAATTTCAGTTAATTTGATTCTACTGTAGCAACAGTAACTGGAGGGATTATGGTATGTGCATGTTTGTAAGGGTTATTGTATTTTAAAGACATTATGAAACATGCATTTCAGAGTTAATGAATGCTGTGTTCTTTAATGTTTTTCAGGGTCCGATAAATGAACAGAACTTCGAAACATATGTGAACACGTTGATGGATATGTACAATAATTCAGAGCACGAGTATTCACCAGAATGCAAAGCCTTACTGGACAGCATCAGACAGGCCATCAAGAGCATTCACGTATAAAGCCAAACTCTCGTTCACAAGCATTTGATTGTCCGCAGAGGGCTGGCTTTATCATCTGTGCAAGATATGTCTAGACAAAAAAAGAAAGAAAGAAAGAAAAAAAAAGTAACTCCATTCCATGACAAATTCATTGCACTGAAAAATACCAGCCACATTTTTACAGCTCAATGTTCCTTTCAGTGAGATTTGACCTACATTTGCACTTATTTATTTCCTATGGTTTGCTTGACTTTATTTCATATTGTTCTTTTGTGTGTTGTTATATTATTGCTACATATTATCTTTATTCATCGGTACTATTTATCTCACAGTAATCTTATTTATTTATTTATTGCTATCATTTTTGCTGCAACTCCAAAATGCAAGGCCAGTCTTACATATTGTGAATTTAATTTTGCATTTGTTGTACAATAACTGGGAGTTTTAGTCGTTCGGCATTTGTGATGACTTTTTCTTCATGACTGATGTCAAATGTAAGAATAGACCACTTGCGCCACCTGTTGGTGAGCAGCTGTTATTGGTCTATCAGAGCTGTGTGCATCCCTAAGTTAATGTATTAAGGTTAATGTATGTCACTGAAATGACATCATTTGTTTTCATGCATAAATTCTAATAGGTGAGCAAAGATAAAGCATTTTATCCGATTAACTCTCCAAACAGAGTGACTGTACAGTGAGCAAAAATCTAATCATCCAGACGCACACACGAAAAATGATTTCCGTTTCTGTTCATATGAACTGCCTTTGGTGTGCACATCTGTGTGTGCATAAATGTGCCTAAATGTAAATGAGTACATGGATTATGATATGTTTTGTGGTAGAGCAGTATTACGTGAACGGTGATTCATTTTATTCTGCAGTATATTTATTTTCCCAATGAAAAGCCTCTAAACTCTGTTTACCTACTGTTTATACACCATTTCAAGTATGTAATGATATTCTTGTAAAAAAAAAAACAGATCAGGCACAATACATTTTTTATTATTTTCTGTGAGACTGAACTCCTCAAACTTCGGCTTCTTTTGTATAACAAACAGTGGGCTCTCAAATAGGTTTATGGAAGATATTTTCTCATAGCACTTCATGTCTTCAAGCCACTAAAATATAAAAATTGATGATTTGCAGCAAAATAACGGCAATAGAGAGTAATCTTTCCATTATGACTGGATCTGTACCACTTGACGGCCGAGGTCACCTCAGCGGATCTGAGTGCTGTTATTGCTGTGTTACGATCACAGACAGCCTCGTCACAGCACTTTTAAAGCTTTCTCTAACACTAAACCTACCCTTTTGCACTTTGATTCTGTTATTTAGTGTTTATTTTGAGCGGGTCACAAATGCATGATCATTGCAGGTTAATTAAAACATTAGTTTTAACTTAGTTTTACGTTGTCCATTGATGATGTCAAAATGTTTTAGTTTTTGCAGGTCATTCAGAGGGAATAAAACATTATATGATCTGACCAAATGAGCATAATGAATTGTATTCTCAATAAAACAAATCATTTTTTTTATCCTAAATCCTAGATTAATTCTGTTTAAATTATTTGTAATTCTTAATTTTTTTTAATTTATAAACCACAGATTGTTTGCTCAGGAAGTTTTGTGAGGAATATTTATTTTTTCCTTTTTGTATTTGATGTTTTGTAATGTGATATGGATTTTTTTGTGTAAAAAAAAAAAAATACTGTAATGCACTGTACTGTAAATGATTTTTTTTTTTTCAGTTCAAGTAGTTTGTATATCAGGATTTCCTTACACTTTTAAAGTTTCATAAGCAGTACTGCGCTGTACAGTGTGTGTATGGTAGAAATAAACTATTGAAATGATCTGCATATCACTTATTGTACAGTTGCTCATTTTAAAGTCCTATAAAATAATACAATTTATATTAAAGCTTTTTTTTAAATATTGACATATCTATATGCAGAGTTCATTTGGCATATATGTCTTTGAAAATATTTTAATTACCATTCACATTTTAGGTTCAAACTGATATAATTAATATATATAATTTGTGTGTGTGTGTGTGTGTGTGTGTGTGTGTGTGTGTGTGTAATTTTTACACAATTGGTGGTTTCACATGGTCACTACGTTTTTTTCTTCCTCAATTTGTATACTATTTTTCTTCACTATTTCATTTTAAATACTTGTTGTGATGTGAAAATTATAAAATATATAAAAAATATATAAATATATAAAATTATTAATATACTATAGCCTTCATATGTAATTAATAAAAGTGCAAAAATATACTGTAGAAATTGGAAAAAGAATTCTGAGATCTTCATGAAATCATAAGGAAACACTTTTGATGTGTTTTTAATTGATTTTAATTTATTTTTTATTGCAAGACAACAGAAATAAAAATACAAAATAGCACTGCATTGACATACAATGAAAAAAAGACAGGAAAATCATTCTTTAAGTATAATGTCAAAGATCCAAACCAAATCCAGAATCCTAAAAATGACTTATTTTGCAAATCAAATTTAAACGTTTCTGACTAATCAACATTAGTTTAACACTCAACTTTTCACTCAGTTCATTTTAAGTGCTTAGAACAAAGATAGAAAAAACATTTTTAAAAGTAGCCCATATAAAGGCTATTCCAAATTCGTTTTTAATTCATAAAAAATCACCGTCGAAACTAGAAAAAGAAATGTCTGAAAAGGTAGAATCTCCATGAAATTATTACAAAAAAATCTACCGAAGATTCTGAAACGTTGCTCTCGACACGTTCTAAAACGAACACAGCAATATATTCCAAAACAGTTCTCACGTTCACCAACAGATGGCGCATGGATGCAAATTTGAGGGACCGACGGTGTCTGGCCTTTATTCCTGGACTCAGGTGTATTAAATAAGAGAAACACTTTAAAATGTGCAGAGTGGTCGCTCCAAATCAACAGGATTGAAAACCACTGCAGTAAGTATCAAAAAGGGACACTGATTTCTGTTTTAGTGACTGCAAAACAAATAAACAGTAAGTTTTAACCATATTGACTGGTTAAATCACTAAACAATGAGGCCATTTAAGTGATTTTCCCACTATTTCCTCCTCAGACACCTCATGTGACACTGCAGCACTGATATGAAATCTGCGCCGTGTAAATACGGTGTTCGGTTTGTTACCCTTTGTAATTATCTTTTTATAATTAACAGAGTAATTTATCCTTGCTTTTGATGAGTTGATGCTGATGCAAATTACATCTAATTATCTTAAATGAGCCACAGCTTTCCTGTTACACGTCAGATAGAAACAAATCCAACAATTATTAAACGGTCCATGACAGACGTGCACAGCAGACATGTCTGATTTGTGCTGATTCACCTCAATCCCCAGGAAATGTCACAGTGGGAAATGCTAACATGCCACGCTTATGGCAATTCACAGAAATCTCAGGAAAATCTGAGAAAAAAAAACAATGCACAATATTTTGGTACATTTTATTTGACATAAAGTGGTGTTTTTATCTTAACTGAGTTTATCTTTAGGTCTATCTGATAGGAACCACTGATTTCTATACACAGAGACACCTGAAACTTCACTTGATGATATATAAAGCTAATTATTTCTACAGTCTAACCATAAATCTTTAAACCTTACCACGTAAAATTTAAAAAGCTTAAATTAAAAAACACACACAACCAGACATTATAGTTTATTATAGTAAATAAAAAATGTTTTATTATTGTATTAATATATAAAAAAGTAAAATAAATTATTACATGCATATAATACATTTTACACACATTTTATTATTTTATATTCTATTTATTATAGTATTTATTATATTAATTATATATATCAAATATTTAATGTAATAAATTATTAATAATAAAATAAATTATTATATTACATTGTATATTACATTAAGTATCTGTCATATACACACATAATAGTTTATTATATAAATAACATTTATACATATATACAATAATATATTTTTAAATATCAAAAAATATTATTCAGTACAATAAATTATTTATATTTATTAAACTAAAAAAAAGTCATATTTATCCCTTAAACTATAGATACACTTCTGCTTTCTTACACACACACAAACAACACATTAAATTGAAATATAAGCAAATAGCTTTATACAGAATTTGCATCTAATTCCTTGTGTCTTTTCTGATCTACATATGCATTGTATGAGGGAAAAGTGAGCTATACATTTTAGGGTTAAAGGGGAATTTATATAACCCTTCCTGGCTTTGAGAACATTTTACCCATAATTCTACAATAGATGAAATCCAGATGTATGAATGGACACTTATTAATTTTCATAATGATAATTTCCAAGTAGAGTTGGACTAGATGAATATTACAGGGTCATGAGGGGTCAGCAGGGTAAGGTGGCCTATGGAAAAATAAAAAGATGTATTTTTTTATTTTTTTATTTCAATTCACGTCCCACCTTCCTAATCGTTATTTGCTACGCTAGCTACGTTAATATGACCGACTCCTAAACTGTCCAATAGTTGAGCGCCTTTGTAGCCTACTAGCCAATCCTGGCTCAGGAGGCGGGGCGTGTGTGATACAGGTGGGGTGAAACAACCGCTGTCCACAGCCGATTAAAACAGAAGAACCGGGCGAAATAGAATTTAGACGATGGTGTGTGGCGTAGTGGCCTAAACATAATTAATACAATTAATATTTTACCTATTTAATATTCTCGCTCATTTTTTACAGTGTCCAGACCGCTATTGAACATGCGCATGACCGGTTTGTCACGTGGCAAGTGCTACTTTTATCAGCGTTGGATTAGCTGGACTAATCGAATTCTTTTGAGATGAATTGTTTGGTGAATGCAATTTAGTCCTTTTTTATATAAATGCATTAAATGTATTTTTAAACCTAACTCAAAAACAAACCCTTAGTATGAATAGATTCAAAGAATTGTAGTTTTACATTTACAGATTCCTCTTATATAGCATTAATCGAATTTATATTTGAATGCAGCTCAATGGGAGTTTCGCTTTTTGGGCCTCGAGAAGCCTCCTGGAGGACTGTAATAAGAACCAGTTATTAGCCAGCTCCATGTGCAGTCTGGTGTCCGCAGCCTCGTTTCTGTGAACCATGTGACGTGTGTTTACATCCTTTCAGCTGTTCCTCAAGAAAAACAGCGCTGGGTCTTCAACGCTACGAAAATCTATACATCTCACAACAACAACAGTGCGCTCAAAAACACAAGTCTGATGTGCATCCAGTGTGTTTAGCTCATGCAAACCCCGAGACTGATTCATGGCTTTACTAAGGTCAGTGAACATTGTTATTCCGCGGAGATGATGCCGACATTTTTGTTTTGTTGCTTTGCGTTGATCTGAGCAAGCCGAGGAAGATGTGCATGTGGCAGACATTTAAATGCAAACCTACTAACTTGGTTTAAAGCACGCGGAAAAGGCCGAAATGGCTGTTTTGAAGCATGCACATTGTGTTATTGTCTATTAAGTGGTTTGCTGTGCCAGGTCAAACACAATGCCAACGATTTACTGGTTTTCCCAGTCCTGCATTGCTTAAATGTCATCTAACATCATGGGTTTCTTTAGAAACCGAACCACTAGAGTTTTTTTTAATTTCTGTCTCTCCCATCTTATTTTAATCTGAATTACAGAATGGTTCAGAAATTTAAATATGTTTTAACCAGATGCTGCAAGTTAACCAATACTTAGCATATGAGAAAAATAATAACAATAGCAGTGTAACAACTGGCTCTGAAGATGTTTTGTTTAGATTTTTTATCGTTTATTACACCGCACTCATAATAGCAAAGACTAGATGCACGACTCATCGGGTATATTTGTTTATAAATATTTTAAATTTCTAACTTTATTGCATAACCCTATTAACCCTCTGGGCTTCTTCGTAAATGGGTCACACTTAGCTTCCTCCCGCCCGAAAACGGGCGAAGCCTTAAAATTGTACTTTACTTTTTCCCAGGATAACCAATCAAATATATTTTTGTTCTATAATGTTTTCTGATTATTATTTAGAATTTTTAGATTTTTTTATGATACTTTGCATTAATTATATAATTTTTATGAGCTATTTTTTCCATTAGAATTAATATATCATTTTTTTTTTATATTTATTTAAAAAAAAAAAAAATTCAATAAATGCAGCATTTCACATCAAAATAGAGTGCCAGCCTAAAAAAAAAAATGTTCCAGGAGAAGAACTTCATCTAGTGGCTTTAAAAAATAGCCACTTTTGTGTAATGTCCTGTACCAGCCTGTAGGCTGTCTATAGCTTCCTATATATCCTATGTAGAAAGGCTATTTGATTCCTTTTGTTGTTTTAGACATGATTTCTCTATCTTATTCGTTTTTTTTTATTTAGATATACATTTAGATATTCTAAAAGATGATTACTTTATTTTCTTAACAAAAATGTTTAGATAAGTATCAGGTTTTGCATTATGATTACAATCAAACTATAGCATTTGGTTAGAAAGGGAACACAATGTGTGTGTGTGTGTGTGTGTGTGTGTGTATGTGTTAGTGAATGTGTGTGTGTGTGTGTGTGTGTGTGTGTGTGTTGCATTTGAGCGAGAGTCTCTTTTTGTATTTTTTATTTATTTATTTTTGCATATTCTCAAAATTTGCTGTTGCAGTCTTACCAGTCTCTCTCTTTCTCTCTCTCTCTCTCTCTCTCTCTCTCTCTCTCTTTCTCTCTCTCTCTCTCTCTCTCTCTCTCTCTCTCTCTCTCTCTCTGTGTGTGTGTGTGTGCATTTGAGCAAGTTTTTTTTTTCATTTATTGATTTTATGTGGAATATTCTGCAAATTTGCTGTTGCAGTCGCCAGTTTATCTGTGTATGTGTATGTGTGTGTGTGTTTGTGTGCGTGGGTGCGTGGGTGTGTGTGTGTGGGGGGGGGGTCTTATTTGCACTCTTGATGTTCTAGAGTGTCACCCCTTCATTGCTGTACACTTTTTTTCAGCACAGTTGCTGATCTGTAGCTTGTACCACCAAAAGTTTCTCTGAGTTTTCCTATTTTTTCGTATTTCCCATTCATTTCCTATGTCGCCCGTTTTCGGGCGGGAGGAAGCTAAGTGTGACTTTTTTTTTACGACCCTTTAACATATCAGAATCATCTCCTTGATTTTTTTGTGTGTTCATATAGGTAATACAACAAAAGTCACCAAGTTTCATACCCATCCGATGAAGCAAAAAAATTAAACATTTCAAAACGTTCAAGTTTTCGCCCGTTTTCGGGCAAAGAAGCTCAGAGGGTTAATTAGATATGTGGAGTTGTTGAATAAATGCATGCAAGTCCTGCTTGAGAGATTATGGCGGATATGAACACGCGAAATGCTTACATTTTCTCTCTCTCATTTTATTTTTATTTGACTACCACATTTTATTGTCTCGGATATAACATATAGATGTAATTATTAACACTGCACACGTCGCTTAACTCAGTTTTGTTTTCACGCAGTGCAGATATGTGCTTTATAAGTCCTTTAACTCGACTGCGTCGTAAACTGTAGATCTGTATGTATTTAAACAAATGACAGAAAGCATCGCAAATACGGGTTTTCTGTTCACTATCGACGAACACATCAGCCAGAATGCGAAATTTATTATTATATAGTGTTTTGTTTTCATATTTGTTTAGATATTTGTGTCGTTGTGATGTTATGGCAAGCTGTTTTAACACTTATTCCATTCAAACTAGCTATTTTTTGTTACTATCTATATTTCACGAATTCTGAGTATTGGTCACCATATTTTAAGTTTTACAATAACTGCTCATTAAATACATTTATTAATGAAGACTGCTAGCAGGCCACATATTTTTTGCTGTTTAGCACAACACAATTCCTTTTTATTTGCCATTGAGCTCTATTTACAGAATGAAATGGCTACTTTATAGTACAATAAAAAATCTTACCAATCCGAATACACACATTTGTTAGCTCTCAGTCACCAAGAATATTGAATCCAGTCGGGCTGAACTTCGGTCTCCTCCACAATGTTGGTCTTGATATCCAAACCGTCAACAGAAAGTGAATTATTCTAAAAATTCTTCCATTCTACTATTGTAAAATAATTTAACACAGTATTGTATAATCTCATTTGCGTCTTTCTCTGTGCTTAGTCTTGGTTCATCTGATCAGCTCAAATGTTACCAAACTCCTTCAACCTCCCATGAAACCTTGATATGTAAGCATTCCTCCTTATCTCTAACTTGTGAAGACACAATCAGAAGATTAAACCGCAAGAGCAAGCATTGCAAGAGCATGGAAAATTATCAGTAATATTATTTAAAGAGTAACTAAACCCTAAACCAACTTTTTTTAGTTAAAGATCTATAAGAATGGGGCTTTATTAGTGCTGTTCATTGATTCGAGTAACTTTTTTGACATATGAGTATAAAGTGTTTTAATTCTACAATATATGGTGTAAAAACGTGTGAGTGCTGCCCTCTTCAGGTTGAACGGTGGCTATTGCAGTTGATTTTTCCTATTGGATGTTGCGGTGGCAAGTGACGTAAGCGGTGGCAGGTGACGTAAGCAGTTTCCAGCTCACCACGCCCCTTGGTACGAGCTACCACGCCCTTGGCAGTATAAAACCATCAAAATCACTGTAGTGAGTCAGGAGCTGGAATTGCGAGTATTGGTAACGAGTCAAGGATAGACTATTATAGCATCTATTTAGCATAGCAATTATATAGTTATTTAGATCTTCAAGTTAGCGTAGATTTATCTGTATTTAGTACAGTGGTCAGGATGGTACGGAGGTGTGTTGCTAGTTGTGACAGCACTGCTGGACTGCATAGTTTACCAGCAGACTTTAAAATTAGGAGCCAGTGGTTGCATGCACTTGGGCTGGAAGACCGCAAGTTCCCGCCTAGAGCTCGAGTGTGCAAACTGCATTTTACACGGGATTGCTTCTCCAACGCAATGGAGGTGGAAATGGGCTTGTCCATACAGCTCGCGCTGAAAAGCGACGCGGTGCGGGAGTTAAGACCGCAGTTTGAGCCAGCGGCTGGAATTAATATGAACAGACACCTCGACACCCTCCACTTCAGGTGAAAGTGGGGGAGAAAAGTCCTCTACTTCAAATGATCGCTCTGTTGCAAAGCTACTTGCGTCACTACAGTCACTGTCCATTTTAGCGTCTCTGACAGCAGCTGTCAATCAATCCGTCACTGCGAGTCTTAGGATCACGCCGCGCTCGCTCAGCCCCGCACTAGGTTCGTCCCCTCTATCTCCGCTGTGATCTGCCCACTTTTCAGCATTTTTCAAATATTGTCAGTGGGTGGAGTCAGGCTCTGAGCAGGGGTTTAGTTACACTTTAATCAATATTAATGACAATGAAATGATGGAATAAAATAAAAACAACAAATGTGTGTTTGCTCTCTTGAAGCTATACACACACAGGTTGCCCTTTATAATGCAAATCTTTCACACTATAGAGTCTTGACTAGTGTCTATTTGTTTGCTACTAGGAAAACTGGAATAAATATTAGTAACTATTTGAATAGTTATAATAATATAGTTTTAAATAAGTATATATAACAAAACTATATACTACTAAGTTTTAAGGAATACATATTAATATTAGGGCTGGGGAAGTTAACGCATTAATTGATTAATGCCGACAATTATTTTATTGCATATTGACGCAGTTTTTTATTATTATGAAAGTCTCTTGTTCACTGGCTCTGAATACACATACAGACAAACCATGTGTCACAGGAGGGGTGGGATGTTGATCAGTACTGGCTTGGGATGGGCGTCATCACACGTCTCAATCAATGAGAGCATTCGAGGTGGGCCTAAGACTGCAGCAGTGCTCCTCCACATGAATGCTCCCGATTAAATCATTTGGACTAAGCATCAGCATTCACAAATCACTGTTGCGTGCTCGTAATCAAGACTTCATAAGTGGGAAATAGGAAGCTTCCGATAGCACGTGAAGGCAGTGGAGTGCATCATTTTGTTAACTTTGTGGTTTATTATTTTTGAACCGTTTCGGATGCAGTAACACACAGCCCTCTCACAATATATTGCTTTACAGATCTATCACTTTAGCCGCTCCGAAATGTTCATGCAGTCATGCTGCACACGTGCTCCGCTCACACTACATGGGTACCATGCTCTGACCCACTTCTTCCAACCGAGCCAGGGATGGCTAAACAAACACACGAAGTGATCACACTAGTCAAACGAACCGTGCTTTGGTGGTCAAAACAACATTAATATTATAAGTTTGTTTAGTTGAAATTTACAATAAATATTTGAACTGCTACTATGTAAAAGGAATACTGCTGTAAAAAACACCTTATTTGTTTAAAGTGTTTGCAAACCAAATGTTACAGTATTGCACTTTTGTTCATATAGCAGTACTTTTAAATGAAAAAAATACACAATACATTACTTTTGAATGCATTATTGAACTTTGTGCATAACAATGCAGTTTAATCACTATTAATCGCAGACGATCATGTGATTAATCGCGATAAAAAAAAGTTATTGTTGCCCAGCACTTATTAATAGCTATATTTCGCCACCTGTAACTTGACTTTAACTTGCACTTAAAATTATGTCAGTTATTATCCTTATCCTTATTATTATTATTCTTTGAATCTCACAATCATGTAGGTCATTTTTTCACCACAAAATGTGCCCTGCAGGTCGGGTCATGCTTTATTGGTGTGTTGGGTTTCTCTCTGTGATGACACAGTTCTTCTTATTGAGGCCTGGAATAAATCCACTGAGAGCTTGTGGCTTCCGCTTTCTCTGGGTCAGACAAACGGTTCAGGAGTCAACATGAGGCCATCAGCTCCCATTTAAAATATAGACTATTTACACACATTACAGACTATTTATTGCCCAGATATTATTTGAAGTGAACTGGATGATAATATCACTGAATCAATGATGAACTGACTTTAACTGTTTACTATTCTCCTCTTGCATTATCAACACTATTTTCCTGTTTAATCTGTATTGTTTAAAAGCACTATATAAATAAAGATGAATTGACTTGACACATGTGCTGATGAAACACAACAGCCTGAGGACAGCTGTATATTATAATGGTAGCTGACATGAAGTTTCAGTTTTTTTCAGAAATCATGAAGACTATGTAAATCAGAAAAAGTAGGCCTACTTAAATTTAGGTTTTATATTCACTTGAAAAGTACAGAGGAATTGTAAACAGATTAGCTCTGGCTGACCATCAGCATTCTGTAATGGTGATGCAATTCTGCAACCAGCAAGTTTAAACATGTTAATGATGGATCAGCTCAGCTTTATAACAAACTGTTCCAGTATTAACTCCATAACAATCCAGCAGTTACTCAACTAAGCTACAAAACCAGTTAGCGATGAAATAAAAACCAGCATCCTATTTTTATATCCAGAATCGATGGCTTTATTAGTTTGTAGTGTCTGTTCTAAAGAATGAGCGCTCATGTGATATGTGCTGTTCTCTTTTGTAAGTTGTATACTGATGTGCAAAGAGTCTCTGTAGGGTTGCAATCAGGTCTTGTACAAAACAGAGTAGGAGGTTTGACCCAGATCCCTCCCTGCAGTATTTTTAGTGCAGGAGACTGAAAGGGCAGCGTTACTGGAAACGGCTGAAAAGGAAGACAAATGCAGAACAAAAAGAACAAGGAAATAATAGGGATGTAGACATAAATAAAGACATTTAAAACCATGTTTTGTGGCTTTTGATTAATGTCTGTTAGTGTTTAGGCCAGCAAAATAGGGACAAAATTAATTTTAATTAAAAATGTGCTTTTACAGTGTACAGTCTTTCTAGAGACGAAATACTGATGACATCATGTTGCACTCATGGGCGTGTCCACATTTTTTGTCCAATCAAACTTGATTAGTTGGATCAGGTGTGTTTGATTAGGGTTGAATCTAAACTCTGCAAGGCTTGACACCCCTGCTCTAGAATGTATGGAGACTTTCATAAATACTAGAAAAACTTTAAAAAAATACTAGAAAAACTAGTGCATCATACTAGGTACACCACTGGTCAAAAGTTTGGGATAATTAAGATGTTTTAATGTTTTTGAAATAAGTCCCTTATATGCTCACCAAGACTGCATAAAAAAAAAAAAAAAAAAAAATCAGTACAAACAGTAAAATTGTAAGATCTTATTTAAATGTTTAAAATGATGATCTTCTATTTGTTTATATTGGGCTGCTTAATATTTTTTTTATGGAAAACATAGATCATTTGTTTTTTTAGGATTATTTGATGAATAGAAAGTGCAAAAGAACAGCATTTATTTAAAACAAGTTTTGCAACATTATAAATGTCCTTACTGTCATTTTTTTATTAATTTAAGAAATCCTTGCTGAATAGCAGATTAAATAGTAATAATATATTTTTAACTATATTTTTGATCAAATGAATGCAGCCTGTGAGAATAAAAGACATTAAAAATTATTAAAATGTAAAAAAAAATTAATTATTCAGATTTTTTGCATAGGCGGAGTACTTTTGAAAAATGATCTTGTTTACATGTGAAAGTCTCTGGGTTTTCATGCAAATCTGCAAATTTGACGTGCAAATGTCACTTTGGGGGCTCTGGAAGAATGAGAACAACTCCTCCTAATCCTAGCTGTTTCTGACTAGTTGCAAGTAGAACATCATGATTTATTGGTCATAAACCAAAGCCTGTTTGCTTTTAAAACGATGTAAAATACATATTTAAAAAAGTGATGAGCTTTTCGATTTCAACAGGAAGTATGTCGACACAGAAAATGAAACCAATTTAATTGGTTCATTTTTAGATGGATGCTTCTTTGCAGAGCCGTCCGTAATTGGAGTGGAGAATGGAGACATTTCGATGTACAGTAATTGGGCTTTTCTTAAACTCACTGAACCATTGTTAAGTAAATAAGCCTCATGTTTGTTTGTTTAAATCCATATCTAGTTCAGGTCCATGAAAATCCTTGAGGTTAAAGCACGTAGCTTAACTCAATTACCAAACCAAATGTCCTGTCTGCAGCCCAAAGCCCACTTCAGAAAAAAGCCTGTTCAGTTGTTAAGTGCATAACATTTCTAGGAAGCAGACGTTCAGATGTCCTGATTAAATACTGATATTTAGCTTTTTCCATTTATTATATTATCACTTGAGACATTTAGCAAGACTTCAGGCTTAGACGTCTGCTGCTTTATGCACGATTAAAGCTGGTTACATCAGGCAGGTAACATCAATAGTAATTGAGTCATATCGAAGTAATTTATCTTTTATTTACATTACTATTATTATTCTTGCTCATATTTATGTTTAGAGATTACAATAGTTTTAAGCCATAAACACACACACACTCACACACACACACACACACACACAAGATTAACTGCGATTAATCCAAAATATGTATTTATTTGCGTAATATATGTGTGTGTACTGTGTATTATTATTATGTATATATAAATACACACACATGCATGTATATATTTCAGAAAAATATGCTATCTTTATATATTAAATATATTTATATATAATCTAAATGTCATGAATGTAAATATATAAATTAAAATACAAGTAAATATTTTCAAAGTATGCACTGTATGTGTCTTTATAATACACATAATTAATATACACAGGACACACACATGTATTATGCAAACAACATTTTTTTTATTTTGGATGTGATTAATCACGATTAATCATTTGAAAGCACTTATAGGAACTTAAAACTCTTTAAAGAAATCTCACATACCGCATTACCTTTTTTTTTTAACTTTGCGTCAGTGCTTTGTCTAAATGATTGTTTTGCCATTTTGTTTTAATAAGGCTCAGACTTGTGCCCTCAGTTGCTTTCTGCAATATTAAAGCCGCTTGCATCAGGCAGGTAACATCAGGTACATGTAACACCTAGCTGAAGAATCAAAGCCGGCGGGTATCAGGTGGCTCCTGTTGTCAGGAGAGAACGGTAAACTGAAGTGTGTGAAAGCTAGAGATCTAAACCGTCACCTTTTGTTTTTCAATCCTCAGATCTTGCTGTAGCTGAGAATGGTCTGAGGTGATTTGTGTGGGACACAGGCGTCACGACTGGGCATCCCTGCGGAGAATCGCTCCAGCACTTTCATCTGGATGTGAGGACCGGTCTAGTTATCCGTCTCTCACCTCCTCTGCATTTTTTTTTCTTGATTTGTTTCTTTTCTCGTTAGCTGTGAGGGGATCATGGGGGGAGCAGTCAGCGCTGGCGAGGACAACGATGATTTGATAGACAACCTGAAGGAAGCACAGTACATCCGCACAGACCGCGTGGAGCAGGCCTTTAGGGCCATAGACCGTGGAGATTATTACCTGGACCGCTACAGAGACAATGCCTACAAGGATCTGGCATGGAAGCACGGGAATATACACCTGTCAGCGCCGTGTATCTACTCTGAGGTGATGGAAGCCCTGAAACTCCAGCAGGGTTTGTCTTTCCTGAACCTCGGCAGCGGCACGGGATACCTGAGCACCATGGTGGGCCTGATCATAGGTGAGAACCACTCTGATCACATATAAAGGAAACAGCAGATATTGAAGATGCAATTGATTTATATTGTTTATTCTAATTATTGTTTAAAAAATGTATCAAAAGTAAAACAGAAAATTATTAGAAGAAGAAATAAGAAATTTGCACTCAAAAAATTCTGAGTATTTTCGGACCAATCGGAGGTTTGCATTTTACATGCAATTTATTTCATTTAAGTTGCATAAATCAGCTTTTTGGCCATCCACCTCTTGTCAAGTGAGTCCAGAGGAATCGTTTTTTTACTTAGTTTTTTGTTTGAACATTGTACCTAAAAGTCACTCCACATTTAAATCATAATTAGGTAATAACTCTTTATTTGCATTACTGTTATTATTATTATTGGTACATTTTAGGAATTTAAACAAACATACATTTTAGCACTGCATACATGAAGGACTGAAATCATGCAACATATAGATTAACGATGTGATATTACTCTTCTAAGTTATCAAAGTTATGATTTCTAGTTAGAGGAACATAAACATAATAGTTACAGAATCCCATATATTACATGAACATTTACAGTTTAGGGTCGGTAATGTTTTGAAAGAGGTCTCTCATGCTCACCAAGGCTGCATTTACTTGTAAATAATATACAGTAGTAAAATATTATTACAATTTAAAATAACTGTTTTCTGTTAAATGTTTTTAAAATGTAATTTATTCCTGTGATGCGCAGCTGAATTTTCAGTATCATTACTCCAGTCTGCAGAGTCGCATGATCTTCAGAAATCATTCTGATATGATCCGATGCTCAAGAAACACTTCTTATTATTATCAATGTTGAAAACGGTTGTGCTGCTTTATATATTTTTTGTGGAATCCATAATACATGTTTTATATGATTCTTTGATAAACAAAGTTCAATGAACAGCATTACTTACTGTCACTTTTAACCAATTTAATGCATCCTTAGTTATTGAAAATATTAATTTCTTTCAAAAACTATGCAAGAGACTGCATAGTAAAAGACTGGCAATTTTTGTACCCTTTTTCTCCAGAATCTTCAAGTTTTCAATCAATTTCAGTGTAATATCTTGGCATTTGACTGAAAATAAAAGTGTAGTATTATATCAGTGATTCTTTATTATTATAATTATTATTATTTTGCAGGTCCGTTTGGAGTCAATCATGGTGTTGAGCTACACAAGGATGTGGTGGAATATGCAAAAGAAAGACTTGATGAATTCATTAAAAACAGCGACAGCTTCGACAGGCATGTTCAACTCTTTTACATTCTTTCTCTAGATTTAAGTGCAAGTAAATAATCTATTTAAAAAAAGAGCTGTTTTTTTACACTCTAGATATAGAAATTGCTTGAAAGCATTTGTTTTAACTAGCAGCCGCCTCCAGGAAGGCAAACTGAGTTTGGAAAGAGCAACATGAGTCCTACCGCAGTTTTGTGGTTAACTTCAGAGATGGTTTTGATTCAAACTGAGTTACTCAGCCCTGCCCATTAATCTGCACAGAGAATGCATTAGCTAACCCTAAAGCACAGTCTCAGTGAATAAATACTTCAAGCGGCCGTCAGCACTGAGCGATTCGCACACCTGTGGGAACACCTGTCACAGCCAGAACCGCTAGCTCAACTGTCCACTTCAGCATTGAACACGCAACCGGCTTTCCCTGAACACCCTCCCCGGCATTCGCCACTTTCAAACATCTGTTTTCGTCATGCACCAGAGCGAGCAGTGTTACTGAGGTCAGGAGAGAGCCGTAATGATGTATCAGACAAAGCACTGACACTATTAAACAAGCCATAAAAGCGTGTTTCATAACAGAAGGCCATGTGACATAAGGTTGCTTAATCAATGTAGTTGAGCTCTGGGAGCTCGATATCTGTTACACGTCTTTTCGAGTCTATGACTACTCAATAAAACTGCTGCTAAGCAAAGAGAAACACATATGGACTAATGCTAATAATATGCTCACTATCACATTTCTCTTGGCATTATATCAGTTCTCTACCAGTTAAATAAGGAAATGGCTTTTATTCATTCATAAAAATAGATTTGTACATTTTCTGAAGGAAATGCGAATTTACTTGTGCATAATGCTAGGCTGTTGTCGGCACATTACTGTTTGGTTGCTCTGTGGTTCTTTCATTGTCACATTAATGATAACTTAAAATTATATAGCTTGTTGAAAAGAGGTGTGCTATTTCTTAGTGATTTGAAAAACAATTTTTTGCCTGGCTGACAATAAATCTTGCAAAACACCTGCATCTAGAGGCCAGAATATTGTAGAGATACAAGGTGGACTCTTTTATTAAAGTAATATTCTTTTATGTTAAAAATTTATTATATTATAATTTTTATCAAAATTATAATTTTTATTAAAAAATGCACTATTTTTAAATACAATACTGTTAATCTATTTTTTCCTTTCTATTTAAAAAGCTACTCTGTTAAAATTCAATAATTGTACACTTTTAATATAATTTTTTTTAAATTCAGAAAGTTACTATCATTTCATTGCATTCAAATGCATTTATTATGAACTTGTTTTAAATTAAAGAGAGTACAGTTCTTGAAATTTCTTGGAATCACAAGAATAATTGTGGCTAATTCAGTTAATATATTGAAACTCACTGATAAAAAAAAAATGAAAACAAGCAGTTTTATTAAAACTACAGCAGAACTCTAGCACAATCGGCTTGTTTTCATTTTTTTATTAACAGAAACTATTAATATTGTAAAATAGTGTGCTGTGACTTCAAGTCAAAGAAACCACATAGTAGCACTCTAACTGGAACATGATTTATGAAAGCAGACTGTAATATGTAGAAATTGTGGTGTAGATGTTTTAGAAATGGCTATCAGTGTTATACAGTAAACGTGTCCTCTCAGGTTTGAGTTCTGCGAACCACACTTTGTGGTGGGGAATTGTCTGGAGATTTCCTCAGACAGTCACCAGTACGACCGCATCTACTGCGGCGCTGGAGTTCAGAAGGACCACGAGAACTACATGAAGATCCTGCTGAAAGTCGGAGGAATTTTGGTCATGCCGATAGAAGATCAGGTAAAACAGTGGGTGATACATACAGGGGCTCTGAAATCACTTACTAATATCAGTAGATAACGAAATGAACCCTAATGTCTGCATGTTTCAAATGCTGCAGGGTCTTTTTTAAGCACTCATTTACTTTTCTTAATCTTTTTTGCTTAATGTTTTTTTAATTCCCTGGCATTTGGTGATTAAAAAAAACAACAAAAAAACAAATTGTGGATGTATTATGTCAGTTCTTTATGGAAGCCCGTTTCTGCCACTAAATAAAAAAATAAACAAGATAATTGTTTGATATACACTCGCAGTTCTTTTGTCTTTTTTTTTTCAGTTCTGACTTTAGAACTCACAATTGCGTGTTAAAGTCATAATTACAAAGTAAAAAGTCGCAATTAACTTGTTTTTTTATTCTGTGACTGAAACGGGTTTCCATAGTTTTTTTTCAGGTTCACACCAGTGTTGTTACGGTTAACTAAAACCATTAAAAAAAATGTTGTTAACTGAAATAAAGATGAAATAAGATATACAAAATAGATGAAAACTCAAACTTAGAATACACAAATTAATATTTGAAATGTTCCCTTGGCAGCTAACGGAAATAAAATAAGTTGAAGTACTAAAATTGTACAACTGAAGAAAAAAAAATCTAAACTAATAAAAAAATGACAAAATAAACAATTAAAATGTAAAATATGAAAAATTAATTTATATGGTTATAATATTAATAAATATTATAACTGTATATTAATAATACTAAAATAACACCTGTTCACACGTGTACTAGCAGAGTAAGCACAGTTCATCACATAAAATATCAACATGTTCCACTAATGACAAACAAACACAACGTCACAGTAATTTCTGTCTTCATTTTATACTTTATCATTTCAAGCCAAATGCCTTTTTTGTGAAATATTCTGCTTGACAAGTGTCCTTAATAATAAATGCCACTTCGGTCATGTTTAAGTGTATCTGTTATATTCAAATCAATTTGGTGTAGTAGAAATTGGCATTTAAATTCTACAAACGTCAGTCGAGTAGAATGATCTTTTGAAAGCCTTGACAAACCTATAGTAAATACAACTGCTTAAAAAATTGCAAAGTGCATCTTTTATTACCGGTACTCAATTTTGGCATCTAAGAAGTTATCATAATGAAACGATTGTTAAAAACGTCATGAATGCAATATTTATACTCCTATATAAATGCATGGTATTGTAGAACAGTATATCTGTAGCTTCATGAGCCTGTTGTGCCTCATGTCTTGCATCAAATGTTTGCGCTCGTTTTTAGCGTGGCGTCTCTCTCATTGAGTGTTTGTGTGTTGTCGCAGCTGACTCAGATCACTAGAACCGGTCAGAGCTCCTGGGAGAGTAAGAATATCCTGGCCGTGTCATTTGCTCCTCTTGTTCAGCAGAGCAGGACAGAAGGCTGCAAGCCTGAAGCTGTGGTGCTCCGTGAGTCTCCGCCTCTTTTATGACCTCAAACTTCTCTGGCCAATCAGCTACCACTAGCGTGGTTTACAAAGGGCAATGTTACAGACTGATTCATAGCAGATTTCATTAGCTGATTCATTCAGAACAGTAAACAACACTACAGGCAAAACCTGTAACCGTTTTTTTCACTGGTCAGTCTTGAGATTTTGTGCTTTTTTGCTTCTAAAACATGTTTTCTTTCAGACTAATGGATAGAAAACATCCCAAATACACATTATAAAGTGTTTATTTTATCACACCATAGGTGTCTTTAAAGGCAGTTTCCTCAAAATGGGTTTTTTCTCATGTAGTCAGAAATCTTCACATCAGTAACGCTTGCATAAACAAACTTTACAGTCTTGTATTCTGAAAAAGGATTTTTTCATATTTCATTCATCTGATTTACATTTTATTCTCAAAAACATTGTGATTTTTTTTTCTTCTTCCCTGGCTGTTGAGAGTATTTTCTGATATATGAAGTGATAACTGTTTTTACAGTGGGAATCTGGGAATTGAATTAATGAAGTACACTGTAAAAAAAAAAAAAAGCTTTTAACAATTTTTAAACAAAAAAACGAACTTCAAAATGTTATGATTAATTCAGTGTAACTTGCCATTTTTAGTAATTATTTGTAAATTTATAAATTTCTATGTGAATTTAGTTTTAAAGTAAATAAAGTTCCATTATTTTTCTCAGTCTATAAATCAAATGTTTTTAATTATTTTAACTTATTAATTGTTAAACAAACAACAGAAATCATTTTTTATTACAGTGTGGCTTTATCCAGTATTACGATTTCTGTTCTGGAAATATATCCAAATGAGTGCATATTCCGTTATATTATATTAAAACAACTCAACTCAATTCATCAAACTTTTAATGCACAACAGTTATCTAAAAGTACTGTGAATACTCAGCTGGTGCGGTCTAGTGATATCGATTAGTTTTTACCCATTTGCTCTGTAGTAGTGTCTTGCCTTCAGGTTTAAACTGATTAGTTGTGCACACAAATGAGACCATTAACCTGTATATTCTGTCTGTTCCTCAGCGCTGCTGTCTGTGAGGACTCTTCAAGACCTGGCACGAATCTACATCCGCCGGACCCTCCGAAACCTGACCAACGAGGAGCACCCGGCCCACACGAACACGCAGCGAGCGCCGCAGAAACGCAAACGCAGGCGCTGCCGCCGCCGCATCAACACCTACGTGTTCGTGGGGAACCAGCTGATTCCTCAACCCATGGACAGCGAGGAGGACGAATGCATCGAGGAGGAGAGCAAAGAGGAGGAGCAGGAGAAAGACATTGAGCCCGTCAAATCCGAGGAGCCGCGGGTCAATCATCTGAGAGACAAAATCCTGAGTCTGCCGCTGCCCGAGTCGCTGAAGGCGTACCTACTGTTCTACCGCGAGAAATAACACGCCGCGTTGAAGCATTATTCAACGGTGGTTGTTTCCTTCTCAGACTACTTCTGACCCTTGGTTTTTTTTTTTTGATAATGTAGCATAATTTTATGATTTAAAGCGGTGTTTGCGAGAGACGCTGGATTTGATTGTGCTTGCTGTGTTTGTTCTAATGACTCATAATGTTGTAATATTCACATTTTGATTGTGATTTTTCACTTCAGAGGGCCTTGGGGGTTTAGAAGCTTTGAGCTCACTTTGTTTGTATCGAGAAGAGTTCACTGAATGTGACGTCAGCTCTTTTTCACAGGCTTGTATTGTAAGACCAGCTAAACCAGTAATGACAGTTTTCTTTCTTTTTTTTATTGTAGGGAGATTGTAGGAAGGTTTTTTTTTTTTTGGCCTGCGTTTTGCATTTCTGTTTTTTTTCTAGTCACATTTGTAAGTACTGATATTGATTTGTCTCTTAATAGATGATGTCATTTTTTGCTTGTTCCTTTTGCCTTCGAGTCAACCTGAAGACCTAAAGCTCCACTTTTCTGCTTGCGATCATAAAGAGACGTCACTGTTTGTGTTGGTCTGTAATCGGTGATATCTCACTGTTGTAACAACTTGTTTGCAATATATTGTCCGCATAAAAATCTGTGGCTTAATTTTAGTTCTTCAGTTGTTTGTAGAAGATTTTGTTACACTGAAATGGAATATAATAGAATTTACATCTGTCATTTTTCTCACATTTCCCCAAAAATACACAGAGACGGATTGAGATATTAAAAAGTATGTTTACCCAAAGTATGTTTACATAGCACTCAAAATCTGCAATACCTATCATTTAAAAAAAATGATCAAAAACATATATTTGGATATAAACAGTACCAAATAACAGTACCTGCTGTAATGTTCTAAATAATGTGTACTGTCTCTTTAATTGTTCATTATTCTTTTGGGATGGTTGTGCATCTCTGGTTTGTCCAACAAAAGCCCTCCAGGTCCATTTGACCATTTCATCCTCACAGTGGCTAAAGGATGTCGAAAACCTGTTTAACCACTGAGGGACAGACAAAACCATCAGAAAAGACTTCAAACTGATGCTCAAGTAAACCACACATGATACAAAGAACCAAATATGTATATTGTTCAGCAAATTCAAGTTTGTGTTCTGAGATAAATGTACATATTAGTTGTGCAGTTTTTTCAGGGCAGTACTATAAATATATATATATATATATATACTGTATATATATATATATATAAATGTATTATTATGGCTAAAATGTTTCCATGAAATGTATTTCAATAAATTAGGGTTGGACATTCTTTTTAAAAAGGCGTAGTTATGCCACAGCTATGAACCATGATTTGGTTTAAAAAAAAAAAAAAGATGTAAATGTACATTTGCTAAAATTATTATTTTTTCTTTTTTTTGACTAGCACACAGGCTAAAAAGCCACACAGTTTCTTTGATTTTTCCATGACTTCGAACACCTCGAGTGAATTCCTATCCCCTGTTATTTATGAAATGATGCTGATAGGGAAACTAGAATGTAAAGATAAAAACCAAAATGATTTTTCATATTTTGCCTTACAGGTTAAGGTACAGTATCTCTAATAGATCCACACCAGCACAGTCTAGAAACAATGTTTAGATCTTTTTAAACCGTATTGCACCAGTATTGACTTTAAAACTCATAAAATAGAGAAATACATGTTTTATTGAGGAAGTAGGATGACACATTTAAGTGTAAGATTTTATTAAACAAACCTTAATAGGTTACATATCCCTCCTGAAAATGAAGACAATTTATGACTATTTCCAGTCAACTGAAAATGCTCAAAGTGTTTGCGATATTGAGAGAAGTTTAAGCTCTGAGAACATCTAATAATTTTCTAATAACATTCTTTTTATTATTGCTTATGGACTGTAAACCGGACTGTTTCTCAAGGTAAGAGCAGTTTGTCTGTTGAATTTTCATGAGATCTAATTCCACAGCATGACGTCCTACAGATGCTCAGTCTTCTTAAGTGTATCACTGACTGTAATTTGATGCTTTGTTTCTCAACCATCTTTTCATTAAATATATTTATAGCCAAGCTGGTGTTTGTCAAATGGGTTTTAGTTTTGTATGTGTGTGTGTGTGTGTGTGTATACACATTAAAAAATACAATATATATATATATTTATATAAAACACTATTATTTTTGACTGACAACAATATGCATTATTTTATTTTGACAAAATTAAGTTTTTATGCTTGTTTCATGTCTAAGTCTTTTTACATTTCTGAAAGTACATATGTACGTATATATATATATATATATATATATATATATATATATATAAGTGTAATGTTATTGGGTGATTGAGTAGAAACTAAAGTGTATAAAGCTATTAAAGTAAAAAAAAAATATTTTAGCTTGGACAACAATACAAACAGTAAGGTCACGTTATAAAATCTTTATTAACTATACATCTTTAATAAAACAAACCAGTTTGCTAAAAATAAAATAATTATTTTCAGCCTCTGCTTTTCCAGTCCCACCTTTATCCAAAAATATCCCAGCCTGGGGTAAATCACAAATCTCTCTTTTGCATAGACTAAACGCTTCAAAAATCAGTACAGAAATTAGGGTTATAACCAAAAAAAAATACATTTTGATTTAATGGCACAAAAGTGATTCTCAGTAAAACCACATTTACTATTCCATCCATAGGGTCCTACATTAACTTTGGGGTGGCAGCATGGTGGGCAATAAATGGTTAATATTTTCTAGAATATTACAAAATTTGGGGCGGTGGGCTTGACACTAGCATGAGTTAAATGACAGCATCATAACAGCAGCCTTAAATATGTAGAGAGAAATTTTAAAGTCAACACGAAATCACATAACCCACTTTACTTTCTATATACTGTATATTCAATTATCTTTTGGCAATATCCTTCATATCATCAATCTTAACTAACATTAAAATAAAATGTACTGTGTTAATAGCATAAACCTATAGTACAGAAAAAACAGTCTGGATGACAACAACAAAAAATAAAAGCAAAGTCGAGACTTTTGTTTTCTTTGCAGTAATGTGCACTGATGGATAATGCACAGGAACATTAGTTTTAATAGTAAGACTTTCTTATAAGGTTCCATTAGTTTACATGAATTAACAATGAAAAATAATTCTAAAGCATTTATTACTCTTACTTAATGGTAATTTCAACATTTACTAATTTATTAAAATCAAAAGTTGCGTCTGTCAATGTTTTCTATTATTTAACAAAGATTAATAAACACTGCTACAAAAAAATTGTTCATTGTTAGTTAATTTTCGTTAATGCATTAACTAATGTGACCTTATTGTAAAGTGTTACCACTTTCAGGGTCTGTTTTCATTTCGTGTTGACTTTCAGGGTAAAAGAATGGCATATTTTGTACTTTGCCAAGTTTATGCACTAATACATGTCTCTTATATATTGGCGAAAATAAAATAAAATACAAAATTAAGTCAATCACTCCATTGCTTAGAATGTACGTCGTTCCCTTGAGAAAATTTCATCATACAGTCACTTCATACAATTCCCGTTCATCTTCAACTTTAATAAAGTATCAAAATAGGTCAGATATGAAAATAACACCCACATTCTCCAGTCTGTTCTCTAGGCAGTCAGACAGGGCGCCATTTAAATAGAACTTTAATAGAACTAGAGTTTTTGTACAGATTTAAAAATTGATGTTCAGTTTATGTGGATTTGCATTGAATTTAAAAACATTTGGACCTAAATAACAGGTAACACATTGGATCTCTAACAGACCTTCAAAAGCTTTGTTTTACTGTAAATGTATATTTAAGATGGTTGGTTTTATTCTGGTGGACCATTCGAGAAAACGCATCAACAGAGGCTCAAGAACATGGCAGTTTCACAACAGGTCCATTCCAATCAACAATCAGATTAAATAATATTCTAAAAGTATACACAAAGAAGTGTTAATATCATTTGAATGCAAACAGATATATCGCAATTTCAAAGAAAAAGAGTCCATCTTTCTAGTGACCCACTAACTGCAGCTGAAGCATTTTCAGCTGAAAGCTTGATTCTTAAATGTTCGAAATTCATCCAGTTTGTTCGCATAATGGCGTACGTTTGAGTCTGTTTCCCATCTGGAGGATATAAGGAGGTTTTCAATGTTACATACTTGAATTGTCTGCTTTGAAGTGGACATCCACTCGTTTGTCAGGGTTGGTTCCTCTCGTCCTACGTGTTCAATGTCTGGAAGGAGAAGATACGACGCTGGAGTCTGTCAGCTCGTGTATTTCAGCTTGGATATCTGTGATGGGCCAGTTAAGGTGGAAGTGGCCGACACCACGGGGGCCATGGCGGCGTTTCGGCTGCTCACGAACATGGGATCCAGACAAGCCACTTTGGCAGCGAAGAAGGCATGGATGCAGTGGAGAACCGCAAAGAGGTTAGAGAACTCCAGCTCCTGGAAACATCAGAGAGAAAACACGATTTGCTGGAAAAAGGAGGAAGCCTCAAGGAGTAATTTTAGTCATGAAAGTAATCAAATAGGAAATTCATATCAGCATGCTTTATTTTTATCTGCTTCCTTAAGCTATTTCTTTTGCATTGGCAAGATTATGTATGATGGTTACCAAAAAGTGTATGATATGCTGATGATACCTGTTTCAGGTATATTAAAATTCTAAAGAGTGAGAAACATATTTTTCTTTCATAAACAGACTTTATGAAGCCAATAACAAAAACCGAAAGTGTACACTTACCTTTGCTTCAATAAGTTTAGTGTCTGGATTCTGGAACAGGAACTTGATTTTGCTCTTGCCGTCATCTGATGATCCTTTCAGCTGAGAGAATTTATATCTCCACAGCACTGCCTATAATCAAGGTTTAAATTATGCATTTTATTAACTTTATAGACATGAAAAAATATCTAAAATTTACTGGAGAATTGTGGAAAATTACTTTTTCTATTTCAAAAATATTTGCATTGATATTTCATATCCATTAAGCTGATTGACACAACAGAATACAGTATGCTTTAAACAACTATAGCAAAACTCTATTATAATAGACACATGTTTGTGACCCTGGACCACAAAACCAGTCTTAAGTGTCATTTTCCTTCTGAAAAAATTGAAAATGAATAAGCTTTCCATTGATGTATAGTTTATTAGGATCAGACAATATTTGGCTGAGATACAAGTATTTGAAAATCTGGAATCTGAGGGTGCAAAAAAATCTAAATAGTAAGAAAATCACCTTTAAAGTTGTCCAAATGAATTCTTAGCAATGCATATTACTAATCAAAAATTTAGTTTTGATATATTTACAATAGAAAATTTACAAAATATTTTTGGCATTAAATAAAAATGTATAATTTTGACCCATACAATAGGTTTTTACAAAACAATCCCCAGCGTCTTAAGACTGGTTTTGTGGGACAGGGTCACATATACTGTACTGTATGCTTACCTAACATACAGCTGACAGATGAAGAGTGTCATTAGCATGTTTCTATAAATGTTTGCTGTAATATACATACATGTGCATAGCAATAGAGTAACTCTAACTAGTGAAAACTCAATCAGAATTGAATAACCTGTGTTCATACATTTTATGACACCGAATCAACGGGGAAATCGCGCGGCGGCGGGACATGCTTTTACATCAACTAAAGGTGGTGTACAGATGTAACAGTGTTAAAGAAGATGTGTTGTTCGGATCTAGAAACACTCTTCATTAACTGCAAGCCGTTCTATTCGCTGCGGGAGTTTCACTCGTTCATTCTCGTGAATGTTTACATTCCTGCAAGTGCATGTGAGCCTGGCTTTACAGAAACTCGCTGATCAGATCACAGAGACAGAACAACAACACCCAGACTCTGTTTTAATCATTCTTGGGGACTTTAATAATGCAAATCCCTCCCGTGTACTGCCAAAATACAGACAGCACATCACAAGTCCCACCAGAGACAGTTATATATTGGATCACTGTTACACCACAATAAAGGATGCACATCACTCGGTTCCACGGGCAGCTTTGGGGCACTCTGATCACTGTTTGGTTCATCTTATACCAACCTACAGGGAGAAACTAAAATCAGTTAAACCTGTATTAAAGACTAAATAAAGATGGACTAATGAAGCAGAGCGTGATTTACAAGCTTGTTTTGACCTCACTGATCGGAGTGTTTTTGAAGGTGCTGCCACCAATCTGAACGAGCTCACATAGATTGTAACATCATATATCAGTTTTTGTAAAGATATGTGCATTACTACCAGGACTCATCTAACTTACAACAATGACAAACCATGGTTCACTGCAAAACTCTGTCAGGCCAAAGAAGGTGCTTACAGGAAGGGGGACAATGTCAATGTCCATATAAACATGCTAAATACACACTGGAAAAGGAGATCAGAGTGGCAAAGTGGAATTATTCTGAAAAAATAAGGACTCAGGAAAATAAGTTCATTTCCAGCGACTCCACCAACTACACCAACTATCACCAACTACAAGACACCATCCCCAAGCACTGTGGAGAATCAACAACTGGCAGACGATCTGAACGAGTTTTACTGCAGGTTTGAAAAAACACACCACACCCGCCCTGAACACCTCTCCACACAACCATTAACACCATTCACACCTCCTGCATCCCCCCTCTCCCCCACACCTGCAATTCAGAACAGTGAGGATGACTCTTCAACAGATCACTGGAGCTGTGCGAAGTCCCTTCATGCTTCAAACGCTCCATCATCATCCACATCCCAAAGAAATCCAAAATTACAGAACAAAATAACTACAGGCTTGAGGATCTAACATCTGTGGTCATGAAGTCATTTGAAAAACTGGTGCTGGCCCACTTCAAGGACATCACTGGACCCTTGCTGGATCCTCTTCAGTTTGCCTACAGAGCAAATAGATCTGTGAACGATGCAGTAAACATTGGACTGCATTATGTTCTGCAACATCTAGACAGACCAGGGACTTATGTGAGGATCCTGTTTGTGGACTTCAGCTCGGCCTTTAACACGATCATCCCAAACCTCCTCCTGCCCAAACTAACTTCGTGCCCACCTCCGTCTGTCAGTGGATCAACAGCTTCCTGACAGACAGGCAGCAGTTAGTGAGACTGGGAAAATACACATCCAGCACCGTACAATCAGCACCGGAGCTCCCCAGGGCTGCATTCTCTGCTCTTCTCTACACCAACGACTGCACATCTAAAGACCCTCTGTCAAGCAACCTAAAGTTTGCAGATGACACCACACTCATCGGCCTCATTCAGGACGGTGACGAGTCTGCTTACAGACAAGAGGTTAAAGAGCTGGCTGTCTGGTGCAGTCTCAACAACCTGGAGCTCAACACACTCAAAACAGTGGAGATGATCGTGGACTTCAGGAGAAACCCCCCTGCTCTCCCCCCACTCACCATCATGAACAGCACTGTGACTGCAGTGGAGTCATTCAGGTTCCTGGGCACCACAACCTCTCAGCACCTCTCTGCAGGAGCTGCTGAAACAGTTCTAGTCTGCGATCACTGAATCCGTCCATCACTTCAGTAACTGTCTGGTTCAGCTCAGCTACCGAATCTCCTCAGAAGACTACAGAGGGTAGATCGGAATAATGAGTGAATCATTGGTACAACCCTGCCTTCTATTCAAGAACTGTACTTATCCAGAGTGAGCAAAGGGGCTGGCAAAATCACTCTGGACCTCTCACATCCAGCATACTCCCTCTTTGAACTGTTGCCATCTGGTCGACGCTACAGAGCACTGAGCACCAGAACGACACTGGTCGTTGTACTTAAATGAAATTAACGCTGAAGGTTGCTTGTCTCACCTTTGTGGCGGCATCGAAGCAGACGAAGCCCATGCTGAAATCGACGGTGAGTCCCATGAGATGACTGTCCACAATGCAAGCGTATGTTTTACACTGAAACGGGAGACACTTGCCATTGTTAATCAGACACAAACATCTCCTCCAGATCTTAAATGTTTAATTAGGATGATAAGTGTGGTACATAATTATTTTGGGAGAAAAATAAACAGAAGCGATTTTTTGGCATGAGGCACGGTCAGGGTTTTGCTGCATTAGTTTGGTTTAGAGGGTTAATTTGGCACCGATTTTATTTGTGCCACCCTTGTTGTCCATTAATGTGAAACAGTTGCAGGAAACAGTCCTGCTATCATCTTGCTAGAAGACAGATATCATATTGCATCGAAGACAGATTTGCTTCAGTCCGAGACCACATGCTATACTTGCATATCGTTTGATGTACTTCAAATACACATAATTTGATCCTATACATGAATCTATGGGTGTTTCTTCAACTACGGCCAGTTTTGATTCAGTAAAAATTAAATCTTTTTATACTAATAATGTTTAATTTGTCTACTAATAATGTCTAAATGTCTGTTAATTAAGTATCACTGATATACTATTATAGTTTTTGTTAAAACCTACCCATAAATAACACCTGACAAGTAATGTAGCAAAAAATGTGCTTAAATACAACCTTCCTATATATATATATATATATATAAAAAAAAATAGATATCTGTTTTGTTACAAAAACAACAGCTGGCACATGAAAGTGTCTGTAGCTGAAGAAACACTCATTCTGCAGATTAGATTATATAAATGTCTCCAAACAAAATGTGTTTTCATAGTGTGTTTGTGACCAATGTGTTTCCTTCAAGTACTGAATCACATTTAATCTCTTGTTGGCAGAGCCTCAATCGCTCAGTTTGTTGTTCAACATTGTCTGGCAGGTGCAGTTTTATTCGCCGGGATCTGATCTCAGCTCTGCTGGGTTTGTTTATCATGCCAAGACGACATAACATCACAGCTGATACTCCCTCATTTCATTTCGCTCACATTCATTTCACTTCACAGAGTTTCATTTAGTCTGTCTGAGCAACTTCATTTGAGTTACATTACACTAAATTTGCAGGTTTAATACCTGTATTCGTTCCACTTCGAAGAAGGTGGCCATCTGAAAGGCTTTCTCCCACAGAAGCAGCTCACAATCCAGCTCCACGCTGAAGAAGATGTCCTCGCCGGAGTCCGTCTGAACGCTGAAGCAGTGATTCCGCTTGTCCACCAACTCGCTGCCCTAAAATAGTGAATTTAAAAAAAAATATTAAAACAAGATTCTCTATCTATCTATCTATCTATCTATCTATCTATCTATCTATCTATCTATCTATCTATCTATCTATCTATCTATCTATCTATCTGTCTGTCTGTCTGTCTATCTGTCTATCTGTCTGTCTGTCTGTCTGTCTATCTGTCTATCTGTATATATGTCTATCTATCTATCTATCTATCTATCTATCTATCTATCTATCTATCTATCTATCTATCTATCTATCTATCTATCTATCTATCTATCTATCTATCTATCTATCTATCTATCTATAATACTTTGGAAGCATTAAGATTTTCAGCATTCATAATATTCATTCAGTATATTAGAATGATTTCTGAAGATCATGTGACACTGAAGACTGGAGTAATGATGCTGAAAATTCAGCTGTGCATCACAGTAATAAAATTACATTTTAAAATATATATTCAAATAGGAATTAGTTATTTCAAATGGTAATATTTCACAATATTTAAATATTTACTGTATTCTTTATCACATAAATGCAGACTTCGTTGGCATGAGAGACTTCATTAAAAACATTTAAAAACCACAATGTTTCTAAACTTTTGACAATATATATACAGGTGTTTAGTTTAATAAATAAGTATATATTGTATATAGCTATTTATTTGTTTTAATAGCTATTTATTATTATCATTATTATTATTATTAAAAATATATATATTTTCCTGAGTTAAGCATTAGTCCAAGATCTGTGCAATGTAAATGGTAATAGTTTATTTTAGAAATTATTTTCCTGAAATGAAGTGTATGCATATGTGATGTTAAATGCAAATAACAATATCATATTACTATTTATCATATTACTAATATTGTCACTGGTGTTGCAACCTTTTCTCATTTGTAATATCAAAATAATGGAAATAAAGAACAAAAGTAATGTTGTCCTTTATAATCATTTATTATTTAATGATGTGAATTAATGCTTTCGGATGCCTTTATGGGAGATTATTACTGAACTAAATTCAAAACATACTGTGAGTCAGACAAACAATATTTTTTGAGAAAGAAAATTATAGATACAAAATTTTTTATAGTGACTAAGAAAAATGGAAGATTGTCAGTTATTTCTTTTTAAATATCTTTTGCAATTATGAATGGGATTGAAATAAAATGTGGCCTCTTCTTTTATAAAAAAACTAGTTCTAAGTATTACTCAATAAATATCCACAGATCAAGAACCAGCAGGAGGACACTGATTTATCACAGACTAAATATTTGATACCATCACAGTACATATTTGTAAAGCTTGACACAGGTTTCATATATAATGTGTGAAATCCCTAAGTACTTCAACTCATACCTTCAGTATCTTGAACATGATCTCGTAGACGGTGAAGCTTTTCTCGGCTCTGGTCCAGTCCCAGGTGGTGACCTAGAGGAGTTCAGATGGCTGTCAGTCTCCAGAAGTCTTCACAGACAGTGCGTTATTCAGATTAGCTCTGGCTCAGTCGCTCTCACTGCGGCCCTCGAGGGATGATTCAAATGCTACATGAAGTAAACAATGTCCTGCTCGCCGACAAAAGAGGGAAAAGCCCCTGCGATCTTGTGTACGAGAATGACTCACGCTGAGCATCTGCAGTAACCTCTGATACCCAAAGGCCAGTGGAGATGGATCATGACAGAACAGAGAACTCAGGAGTGTTTACTTCAGACTGAACTGGCTCAGAGCAGAGTTTTCAAATGTCAGAAAACCAGTCAAAAACACACTG
This sequence comes from Carassius carassius, assembly GCF_963082965.1. NCBI lineage: Eukaryota > Metazoa > Chordata > Actinopteri > Cypriniformes > Cyprinidae > Carassius > Carassius carassius. The sequence continues at coordinate 24,024,799 of NC_081796.1, forward strand.
CTTTAATAAACACAAAAACACACACACACCGCATTGACATAGACTTTCGGTGATCATTTAAAGACCTCCTTGATGGATGGAAAAAGTCATAATAAAACGGTCATATATGGCATTTGGATCTAGTGCATTAACTTGGTTTAGTTTGTTGATTAAGCTGTGCATTATTATCATATTACTATTAATATAATAATAATAATAATAATAAGACAATAAAACATTTGGATACATTTAATGAATGTAATATATAAATGTAAATCAACTTATAATAATAATAATAATAATATAAACCAATAACATTACTTAAAAAATGTAATGTATAAAAAATGAAAATATTTAATGAGTTTAATTAATCAGTGTAATAATAATAATATTAATTACTCTTTTGATGATCACATTTCTATTGTGTATGATTCATTGTTAAAGTTTTCCCAAAAATAATAATTTATATAAATATTATAAATAAACAAATAATTTGAATAGATTTAATAAATTAAAAAATATTAATTTAATTTATATTATTAAATTAAATAACATTTAATAATATAATAATAGCAACAATTTACAGTTTTACTTTCTTAACACAATACTGGTCTAATTGTGTATGATTAATCACTGATGCTACTGCTAAGGAAATAAAATAATGGACTTCCATAATCGTTCATCAAAATGAAATCTGAAATGACTTTTATTTTGAAGCCTCTCCAACCTAGTGTCATACAGAGACACTTTGCCCAATCCACTTAATTCCTGCAGTTGAAACAATTAAGTCATCAAACATTTTGTCTGCTTGAATGTCAATTGTTTCTCAGAAATGTGTCAGATTATGGAAGTAATATGACCAAACCTTTGTGCACCTGAACTGTTTTCATTTGAAAAATGCTTTGAAATCCAGTCCTTTCTGGAAGGCAGCATGTCAAGTGTTTATTGCCGCAAGCGGAGAACAAGCTAAAACAGCCCGAGAGAGAGAGCCTTCAGACAAACTGCTGAGTGTTGTGAATTCTCTCCAATATAATTTTGCATCTGCGTATCCCATAATAGGTTTTCATGTCCAACTTTTGATCTTCCTCCCACTCCACCATCAAATTATGATTAATGGCAGATTGGATGAAGCTCTTTGATGTCTCGATCTCTTCAGGATCAATTAATTAAGTGGCAACATCTACAAGCACTCACTAGTAACAAGTCTGACCATAGAGCAGACTTGACTTGACTTGACTACAGCAATTCCTCATTTCATCAGGAACGTACCATCTGACGTGAAACACGGGGGGAGATTAAAACCACTATTATTAATGCTATCAATCTCCACATTAGGAGAGGTTTAGATGAGACACCTCTCAGATTATCACTCATGTTTCATTCTTAATCATTTCCCAGAATTATGATAAAGGTGTATAAATGAATTGCTGATTATGTAGCGAGATTAGGCTTTATTAAATGGAGGTGTTAGGTGATTTAGCCTGCGGACGGCTGAACGGATTAATGGATTTCATAAAGTCGATAACAACTGGAGCAAATAATGTGGATGGCGATTGCTTGGGGGTGAAAACAGCAACTCTTTAAAGAAATAATTCACCAAAAAAAAGAAAGAAAATGTACTCTTTTAACTCATTGTCATTTCAAACTCATACTCTATGCAGCAGTGTTATTTTTATATTATTTACATACTATTAAAGCATTTTTGAATTTTTTGAATTAGCTTTAATTTTTATATTTGCAGTTTTCACATCAATTGTAGTTTTTATAGTTTTGTTTTTATATTTCTGTTTAGATTGAATGTATTTTTATTTTAGCTATAGTTTTAGTAATTTTAGCACTTCAGCTTATTTATTTATTTTTAAATCATTTTATTTAATTTATTTAATAAAATCTAATAAAGTTATTTAAAAGTTCAGTTCATCTACTTTTTACATTTGATTCATTCCTGCTTTATTTCAGGTTAACAAAATGATGTTTAATAGTTTTAGATTTTTTTTTACAATAATAACACTGATGTTGTTATATTTTCATGGAATATCAAATAAGCATTTTTAACTATTATTTTAATTTTATATTTTTATTTGATAAATAATTTCAAGTTAAAAGTGTCCATGTTTGCTCCAAATAGAACAAAAAGCACCATAAATCAATCCATTAGACTCTTGTGCTATATTACAAGACAAGCAATAGCTTTGTATAGAAGAAAACACTGAAATTTAGGTCTAAATCTTTTGTTTTGCACTAACAACAGCTAAAAGGTTTTAAACAAGTGAGGAAATATGCCTTTCTGGGTCAAGTATTCCTTCAACAATTCTTCAATGCAATGAACTCAAGAAAAGTTTCAACAAGAGTTTGATGTGCTTGATTGTCAGTTTTTTTCAGCCAAAGTTGCCTCAAGTAGAATAAATATTGCGTGTGTATGCTAAATATAAAATCATATAAAAGTCAGCTATTGAAACTGAAAGCTACTCGTGATGCAGTAAATCATGCAGAAGAACTCACTGGAGGTGCGCAGAATTTGAAGAGAGACGAACCCCTCAAGGCAAGAAACTTTGGTGTGTACATTCGGTCCTGAACAGAATCTTGTTCCTTCTCATCCAACCAGCCCATAAATATAATCTAAACGACAGAAAAAGACACGAAAAAAGTGTTAAATGGGTTACAGAAGATGTTCCAAGTAATTAGCCTGCACAGAATTTGCATTCTCCATTCACCAATAATTAAGTCTCATTCAAAGTTGGACCATTTAAAATGCCACAGACTAAAACCGCACACTGTGTCCAAGTATCTGTCAGTCTGTGTGTGTCAAATCATTTTGAGGAGAATCTCAATGCTCTGTGAACTTGACTCTTGGCTTTCTGCAGGGCACATGAAGAATAGTGGCTCTGAAGAAAACATCATTGTGGGGCTCTTTCACTCGCTCTTTCAGGCCTTTATCTGGATCTCTGCAGGCTTTTTGTCACTCTTTCGAGGTCCAGTTCATAGCTTCTCAACGAGTCTGATTCTGTTTCCTTACCTGCTGGTTTACTGGGAAGTTTCTGTTGATCTTCTTCACCTGCAATAGAATTATGAAGATTTAACAGATTAGACTTTTGAAGGTGTGTAAATAATATAAAAATACATTTTAAAATATCTAAAATAAATAAATAGAATAAAGAACTCTATAATACATATTTAAAGGTGACATGTACACTAAAATAATTAACAGATTAGATTCCAAAAATATACTTTCATATTATAAAATATATACTGAAATATATTTAACAAATTATATATTTATATTTATAATTAAATTTAATATACACACGTTTAAATATATTTTATAAGGTTATAATAAT